>NC_080747.1:33241111-33553333 GCF_020826845.1 Diceros bicornis minor
ATCCCTTTTTTTGAGAACAGGCCTTTGAGCTCTCTATCTGAATGCCCAGCACAATGCTGACTATATAGTAGGTGCTCAATAAATGCTTGATGAGTCAGTGGAAGTTGGTTGGTGGACACTACTAGAGGGAAGGGAACTTCTTAAAGAAACTGCAGATAGTTTGGTATAATTGGAGAGGAGAGTAACCAGGGAAAAAGAACATAGTCAGAATCTTCAGTAACCAGTACAGGCTCTGGTCACTCAGAGGGGACACCAGTGTTAAATGGCTGGAATGGCCATACTGGTGTATGCTGTCTGAATATTTGTTCTGCCTGTATGTGATAGGCAGGAGATAATTCTGGAGAGATGTAGAGGCCAGATTATAAAGGGCCTTGTATATTTTAAGCCAGCGTCTGAACTTCATACATTCAGCAGTGGGATGCCACTGAAGATTTTTGACCTGAGTACCATTCAGACTTGATTTTAGGAAGGTCACTCTAGCTATGATGTGGAGGAAGAATGGAAGCGGATCAAGAGTAGAGGCAGGGAGACCCGTGAGGAGGCTGCCAGTGCCAATGTTTTATGTTGCAACATGGTGCTAGGTGCTGCTGGGGCTCCACAGAGACAACGTGGCGCGGTCTCTGCTCACTGGATCCTCAAAACACAAGGAGCCGGACACTCCCTCATATGACTGCCCCATGGTGGGACTCACCTCGTGGGAAAGGGAGGCACAGAAACACTCAGGTACCAGGGGGAGCATTCTGAAAGTGGAAGTGAAGCCTTCAACGGCCAATCTCCCTTCCATCTCCAGGGCTTCTCCGCTTTATTCAAGGCAGAGTGTTTAAATTAAGGCATCAAGCTATCAAGCTATTAAAACTTCAGATTTCAAGGGCTTTATTTCCAGTTCTGTTTGAATGGATATATTTAACATTTGAGTGAAGAAGCTCTTCTGTAAGAGATGCACTGAAATGTCTGTTTAACCCAGGAAGTAGGGCTTAGCCAACCAAGTCATTTTACAGACTCCCACAGAACCACAGAGCTCTTATCCTTCTATTATTTGCATCAGAGTCAAAGCTCTCGTGAGTCCCATTTAGGTTCCAGATGGGCCAGTGATATCATTGGTTGTTGAATCTGTAAGATAATGCTTCAACTCTCCTTTCTGAAGTCAGACCAACGAGGGTCCGAATGCTGCCTCTTCCACCCACACAGCTGTGAGACCTCGGACAGTCATATATCCTCTTTCTGACCCTCGGTTTCTTCATTTGTAAAATGGGAGTTACAATAATAGTAACTGCCTCATAGAGCTGTTGTGAGGATTTAATGAGATACTGCATTTAAAGTCTTTAGCACAGGGTAAACAGTTACACAGTATGATTTAACTTAGAGTATCAGTGTGATCTTAGGCAAGTCATTTACCCTCTTTGGGCCTTAATTTCTTCCTTGATTAAATGGAGATAAATGCTCACCATTGTATCTTTAGGCCCCACTACAAAGCCTGGCACACAATAGATGCTCAAAAAAAAAAAAATTTTGCTGAATGAATGAATGAGGAGGAGAAGGAGAAGAATGTTTTCTGTAACTATCTTAAGGATTGTCGTAAGACTCAAGTGAGACAGAGCTGAAGAAAGCCTTCCTTGGATAATGAAATACTATTCAAAGGTAAGCTAGTAATACAGTTAATGTTTTAGAATAAAGGAAGTTCTTTGATTGGAGTGTCTTTCCAGGATTTTATTCAGTATATCTCATATTTGGGACACCGGCCACTAACGTTGTTCAATTAACTCACCAGGAGTCTAATTATTTGGCTCCTGGCAACTCAGAATCCGCAGGCTGAGCTCCCTAGACTGGCCTGCCTTTGTGGTACAGTGTCACAGGCAGGTGCAAGAGCTCCTGATCCTTGAAATTATTCTCTTTATTTGACTGGCTCCAGTCTTAAATTCCAAAATTAGGGCTTTATTCCTCAGTTTCTTGAACAAGGGTTTTGTCCTTAGTGAAAAACCCATAACTCATCTGTTTGAATTAGTTCATTCCTTCCCTTCCTGAGAGCAAAGTTTGGTAAAGGAGAATGCTAGGGTGTAAGAGATTTGGAAGTAACCAGGAAAAAATAATGCAGAAAGGTAATCCTACAGGACCTGGGGACTCCAGAAGGTTTGGACCCCCTGTTCTGCCACGCGTGCTGATTTTTTATCTCTCCTTTCCATTTGCTCCAATGACCTTCATGGTGAAGTGATTCTGTTAGGAAATTAGTGTAACTTCTAGAACAAACAGATGACTTTCAGTCCTTACGAAACGGATGAATTATAATTACCCACCCACTCGCATCCCCAGCTCTGGAGTTAGATAATCCAGATTCAGATCCAGGCTCTTTGGGGGATGTGACTCAGCTCTGCGGCCTTGGGGAAGTTATTAAACCTCCTTCTCCCACCTTTCTTTTTATCTGTAAAATGGGGATAATAATAGTAGCTATCTCAAGTATTAAAAATGACCCATGCAAAACAAATCTATGCTGTTGGAAGTCAGAATGATGGTTACCCTTGGGGAGGAGGTAGTGCTTAGAAAGGGCCATAGGAAGCTTCCAGAATGCTGGTCATATTTTTTTGTCTGGATGCTGTTTACATAGATGGGCTCAGTTTGGGAAAATTCTTCAAGCTGTATACGATCTGTGCACAGTTCTCTATCTATATTATTTTTAATAAAAAATTTTTAAAAATCCATGTAAACTACTTAACCTATTAAGTATTCAACTGGCACATAGTAAGTTACTGTTAGCCATTATCTTTATCTCCTGCTGAAGGATCACACTCTTTGTGTGACTTTGACACTATTCCCAAGCATAAGGAAAATGAGGAACAAGAAAAAGAAATGCTCACTGAGGTCAGGCCTTGACTGGGCACTTAATGGTTTGGATGTTTGTACTTCAGAGTAGGGAAATTATGCTGAATAGATTGCTTTTGCTATTGTCTCTTATGCTCAGAGCACTTTCTTCTATAAATGCTAGCGCACATTTAGCATCAGTTGCATTCCCAGAATTTCTCGTCTTAGAGGAGCATCTTATTTGGAAAGGGGAGACTAGGGACCTGTCAAGAAACTGAGTTCACGTAGCGCTTTGTGTAAGATTGAGAAAGTGTCGAGCGGCCATATGTGAGTTGGGGTGGGGTAAAGCTGGCAAGGCTGATAGAAATGCCGTTCCCTGGTGCCACCACTGTTTGGAGTAAAGGTCCTGAAAACAGGGAGGAAAACCCTCAGGGAAACTGAACCGGCATGGCCCAGTGTTATCATAACACCAGAAACTCAAAACGTCTTGACTCAGCGCCCCCAGCAAGGTCATCTCAGAAACAACTGGGCTTCAGCAACTTGTCTTACCTGCCTCAGAATGACTAAGGCCTATTTAAATCTCGTGGTTGGTTAATCATTAATGAAGATTTTTGACAAACAAAGTAGAGCAAGCCAAGAAAGAAGGGTGGCTAAAAATTAGCTCAGGAAAGGTCATATTTCTTGCAAATGCAGGGTCTGGTGTTGCTTTCGATTGTGGGTATAATTGTGTGGAATGGAGTTGCAAGGAAATACAATCCCACTGAGGAAGCCAGCGCACTTCTGAAGATTTTACTTAAGACATTCCTTCGCCCTCACCGTCATCTATAGGCCTCCATCACCTCTGCTGAGAAGCCTGCATTCCTGTAAGGCTTCCCAAGGGAAAGGGGGGACACCCTGACCAGCACATGTAGGTGCTGTACGACCCCAGAGAGGAAAGGGTAGAAGGTCCCAGAGGCTGGAACCTGGATCTAAAGAAGAAAGGGGTGGGTAACCATAAGAGCCTGTCTGCCCCTACAAACTATTCTCCACAAGATCAGGGTTGGTGGACATCACTGGGAGCCAGGAAGGCTGAAGGGAGGGTGTTGCCCATTGTGGGGGTGCTCAGATGCGCCACGCTGTTGATTGCAAGACAACCCTCAGCCTCAGCAGTTTAGACAAATGCAGGGCTCCACCATTTTCTGAAAGAAACTCAAAATCCTAAGGAGGAATGATTTAGTTAGGGTTCTTCCCAGCTCCTTGTCATAGGGACCAAATCTCTTCCTTCCACAGTTAACACAGGCTCATGAACCACGTTTAGTGCTAAACAGAACAAAGGTCAAACTCTCTTTCTCCTTTGAGGCAGCCACACTGACTTCTTTCAGGCACTTGAATACACCATGTTCTTTCTTCCTTGACCTGTTCTTCCTTGACCTGGGCACTTCCTGTTCCCTCGTCTCCCTGCTCATCGCCCTAACTCCTGGTCATCCTGCACTTCTTTGCTCAGGTAGCACTTCTTCCCCCAAACCTCCTTTACCCCCTGTCCAAGCCTGCGTGGGTGCCCCCTCCCATTTCATAGCACTTAACACTATCTTATCATGCCTGGGAGTTTCTGGAGGGCAGAGGGGGTCGATTTTGTTGATCCTTGTTTCTCTAGTGCCTCATGCTGTGCTGGCACACAGCTGGCATTCAACAAATGTTTATTGAATGAATGGAAACAAAAGGAGTAAAAAGGCGTAAAATGGAAAGGCTTAATGGAGTTAATACAGTGGAATGCATCACACCATTGTTTATAAAGGGGAAGGGAAAGGAAATAAATGTTTTTTGAGTGCCTACAACATATCAGTCTTTTTAAGATTCCTTAACTCATCTGATTTTCACAACAAACTTATGAGGTCAGGATTATTATCTCTATGTTACCAATTAAGAGACTGGTGCTCAGAGGCGAAGCATCTTTTCCTAGGTCACAGGGCTGGTAAGGAGCACAGCTGGGGTTTCACTCCTCTGGCATCCTGACCGCAAACCTAGCCTTGTTTCACTAGGCCACGGTGCTTGCTCACAGAGGTAAGTATTTGGCCAAAGACATTTTTTCCAGGTTTATTGGTGTGAGAAGTTAGAAAACAGGAAGACTGGGTACCTAGAAAGGGAAGACTAATGAGGGAAAAGAGGAGAAAGAAAAGGCTGTATCCAGTCTGACAGCTTAGAACTTGGAATTGAAGCAAAACACTTTGTGGATGTCTCCTGAGCCTCATTCTGTATTTACACCTAATCCTGCCCTTGACCTTGGGTGGTCAGAGAGATAGGGAATGTGTCAAGGAGGTGGTAGGGCAAGAATAAAATGAGTACATCTGTGTCATCCTATCTAGCAATTTTTTTTTTTTTTTTTTTTGTGAGGAGATCAGCCCTGTGCTAACATCCGCCAATCCTCCTCTTTTTTTGCTGAGGAAGACGGCCCTGGGCTAACATCTGTGCCCATCTTCCTCCACTTTATATGGGACGCCACCACAGCATGGCTTGCCAAGCAGTGCGTCGGTGCGCGCCCGGGATCCGAACCAGCGAACCCCGGGCCGCCGCAGCGGAGCGCGCGCACCCAACCGCTTGCGCCACCGGGCCGGCCCCTAGTAATTTTTTTTAAAAAGTGAAGATGTATTTTTTTAGGGTCATAGTGTCAAAATGTGCTTTCATCAAAACAGCCATGCCAAAATGTCACATTTCACGTTTAAAAAAAACCCAACTCTGAGATGGCCCCGTGGCATAGTGGTTGAGTTTGGTGTGCTTCACTTTGACGGCCTGGGTTCGTAGGTTCAGATCCCAGGTGTAAACCTACACCACTCGTCAGCCATGCTGTGGTGGTGACCCAAATATAAAGTGGAGGAAGACTGGCACAGATGTTAGCTCAGGGCTAATCTTCCTCAGGGAAAAAAACAAAACAAAACAAAACAACTCTGATATGAGGGCTGAGTGCCCAGACTATAACAAAGATAATATCATGTAACAATTGAGGTAATATACATTTCTTTTAAATAGTCAAGTACCCATTAGCCACAAGGTCTGCTAAGGCAGTAAGGACAATCATAGCTAACAAAACATGCTAGCACACTGCATGTCACAGAACAGCACCCAATGAATGTTGGGGTGTCCACAGGGTGGACTGTCTATCCTTCATGGGAAAAGAAAAATCAGAACTTTGTTTTCTAGGGGTTCTGACTTTCAACTAAATAAGTGCTTATGTATGTTGTCAGGACAGATATTTTTGGAATAAAAAAAATGGGTCACCTATTCTAGTGCAGAATCAGAAGGGTGTAGTTAACTGCCTACAATAGTTCTTTAGCCTGCTCCATAATCTTTGGGACAGAGGTGTGGATAGAATTCCTTAAATCTACTAGTGTATACATTTTTTAGCAGCCCCACCTAGAGCTGCTGTGTCTTTCAGGCTGAGAGTAGGCATTTCAGCCACTCTACCTTCAGTTCCCAACCCCCAAGGAAAGAAGGTGCATATGAAAACACACTAAAAGCCAACAGAAAAGAAACTACGCTTGTAGAAAAGCTTTTCTTTTCTTTTTCTGGGCTCAGAAGTAGGTCATTGGCATCACTGGTTTTATCTATTTCAGGGTCAGTGTGCTGTTAGCAAGAATCTGGGACTTGAGATTTCTGTTCTGGTTCTCACCAGCTGTGTGACCTTGACCACTGACATTATCTGCCCTGTCTACCTCACTGAGTTATTGTGAGGTCCACCTGAGATTATGGAAGCCAAAGAGCATAATAAATCACATAACCATAGCATTTAACCTCACGCGACATACTGTTTACCTGCTCATTTTGTCTGTGTTCTCCCACTGGACTCTAACCTTTACAGGTGCAAGATTTTGTTGGTTTTGTTCATGCTGTAGCTGCCGCAGCGCCTACGTCAAAGCCTGGCACCTAGTAGAGGTGTAATACACATTTTGTGTGATTGTTAATTTTTTTTGTAACAAGATCAGTCAAAATCTATGATTCTGCAACTTGAAGGGCATCTGTACTTTTCTCCTAGAACAAGAAGGAATCAGCAGATCTTGTTGCCCTTGAAAATATTGCCTAATGTTCTGTCACCATGGGAAGTTTCCCGGCCTCTTTTGCCTCTAAAAACGCCTTTATCTTTTTTTTTTTTAATTTTATTTATTTTTCCCCCAAAGCCCCAGTAGATAGTTGTATGTCACAGCTGCACATCCATCTGGTTGCTGTATGTGGGATGCAGCCTCAGCATGGCCGGAGAAGCGGTGCATCGGTGCGCGCCCGGGATCTGAACCCAGGCCGCCAGCAGCAGAGCGCGCGCACTTAACCACTAAGCCACGGGGCCGGCCCGGGCCTTTATCTTTCTAAGAGAAAGCAGGAAGTTAATATTCTAAGAAATGTGGGTTGGGATGCCATAACCCAGGCTGCTTAAGACTAAGAAGGTAAATTTCTTAATTTTAGTCAATAACAAAGCCACACGGGGCAATTTTTAGAAGTAATTCCACTGACAATGCGTCATTTTCCCTTGAATCATTTGACTGGCTTTGCTGATGGATACCGTCTGCAATTAGTGACAATCTCTAGAGAAAATGAAGGAAGTGTTCTGCTAACCTTGTTGTGCACTATGAAAAGGAGAAACAGAAGGCTTTGGTTTCCAATGCAGTGACTGACATTCATTCAGGTCACCCCAGCACTTTCACGAGACCACCAGACAACTCAGTGTCACATCACCGGCCTCCATTTAGAGTTCTGAGTGTAAAACCCTTGGGATCATAAACAAACTTCAGTACTGTGAGCAGTGGCAGGCTCTACCACATCCTATTCTGATCCAGATGCTGAAGGTCTTTGTGTTCAACCTTCAACGTCGAGTTTGAGCATACTGAAAATTCACAGTTTTTACTATGCATCCCATCTTCAATGGTAATTCCAAACCAAAGACATGACAGCAACTTGCTGGTTTCTCCAGCTGAAAATATTGAATTGGCTGATTCCTTCTATGCTGTAAGGGTTTTTCTAATTTTGTTAGGAAAAAAAAATCAGTATAAATAAAACACAATTTAAAATAAGGTCTTGAAATTGCTTTAAAGAAAGCTTTATTTACTACATACATCCAAAGAATGTATTGTAAATGGAGCAAGATCTAAATAAATTTAAAAGCTTTTCCAACACAAAGCAACTAAAGGTAACAACTAAACTGATAGCATGTTTGAAAACAGAACTCTAAAGCTTTTTTCTTTTTAAAGTTTATATACTTTGTTCTTAACCCTAAAAAAAAAAAGTTCACATTTCAAGTTATAAACTCACCTCAGTAGTGTATGTGAAATGGTGTGAAACAGGGACAGACAGACCAAAGATAGAAGGCTCACTGATACCTAACTGGCTATGTCACCAAAATTTGTTTTTAAGGTAGTTTGGTAATTGCCATGTTAAGATACCATTTTTTTTCTTTTCTTTTTATTACCTTTTTTTTTTTTTTTTTGCAAATAATTTACAGGCACATGTAAAATACAGTAAGACCGCTGGGTCAGAGTCTCATCCAGTGAACCCCTGTGACAATCCTACACTGGAAGGAGAGTACTTCTTTCACACAAAGTCAAGGGATGAGAATCTGATCCAAATTGCATTTTGTTGGATTACCCATTCCAACAGATTCGAGTTTGGATGCAGCTTGCTGGGTATACCATCAGGAACATTGCACAATTACTTTATGTCATTTAAGAATGATGGAAAGGAATGTTAGGAATGTTTAAAGGCCTTTGCAGGCACTCAATAATTTTACAGAATAGTTAAATAAATATTGCTTATATATAAAAAATTCATCCCACCCTAAAATGAGAGGGGAAAAAGCCATTTGGGAATCTCTTAATTTAAAATTTAAAAGAATACTAAAATATTTGCTAAAGGCATGATCCTATTATGAATCCACAAATAAGAATTCAGCCACTAGCAAAAATTCAGTGAGTGGACTTTATGGATCTCTAATATGACATAAAAACACAACTGTGTACTTGCTACCTATTGCACACCTCACTTCCTTGATAGAACCTTTAAAAAGAAATCCAAGTTGAGTATTTCATAAAGTAGATGACAATCTTAACATTTTACTGTATTTTACATTCACTCTGCTAAACAAAAGCCTTTAAACAGGCACAAAACACTGCAACAATACATTTACTTCCTAATAAAACAAAACTTTTTAAAAACATTGAAATAAAATGGTTTAACTCTGCATTAAACTATACACCATGAACTTCTGCAACATAAAACAACTAAAAACGAGCATTAGGAGATATTTACAAACTATCTTTTAACTCCTGGAGGTCTCTCCTCCTGAATGCGCATGCCCCAATTCAGTTCACCTGCCCCGTGCACAGCAATGGAGGGAAGCCCTGTTCAATAAACTTAATATTTCCAACACCCCTGATAACCACAGACATTTCGCATGAAACATGATAACTTCCTGTGACAAGAGTCTTTCAGGGTCTTGTCTACAATAACATTCTCTGTTTCTACAAACTCATACTTCAAAAATGAATAAAATAAAAGCATTAGAAAAGGAATTAAAGTTTTATATTGGACAATTAAATAGCTATGCAAAGATGTCTTATGCAAACTATTAAAATCTTGTGCTTACACACAATCCCTATTGAAAATACCTCCCCAACCAAAACAACAACAAAAAAAACACAACAAAACAAAAAATCCCAACAAAAACCCAGGAAGAAGTATAAAAGCTATCAATGTTTTCTCTATCCAGAGGAATTCACTTGCCCTAGACTTGCCAAACATGGAAGTGGGATTGGGGATTGGGGAGGAGATGAATAGGGCAGTCGGGAGGAAACATGTTTAACAGCAAAGACACAGAGAGGATGAGCAGAGGCCCAGGTTAATGGTGGCAGGTGAGACCTTTCCAGTGTTTGGACTCAGATGTGACAAGTCTTTTCAATATTGGCTTAAGGAGAGATCGAGTGTTTAATTTCTTTTAAAAAATAGAACCATCATGGATAACACGTGGTAACACAATCAACCCTTAATGCCAGCAGAAATAGAGGTTTTACTCATTTTAAAATTGCACTTTCCAGTATAACTTTTAAAATAAAATTTTATGTAGTATTTTTAAAGCACTACTGTTTGTATCTTTAAATATTGAATATATTTTTCAAAATAGTTCCCTAGCTGCTCGTGTGCTTTTTAATATATACTTGATATATTACTGAAGGTACTACAAAATAGAAATCTCTGGAGTGCAGAAGTTAAGAAAATAACCTTCATACTGAAAATATATCCTTAAAAATACAAAAACAAAAACCTCTATACAAACGTACTACAGCATACAAATTTTTAAGAGATGGTATTAAGGCACGAGCCATCGCAAGTCTCTTAGAAATGTATGAACACAGGCCTGCTAAATTGAAAATAGTCTTAAAAAACTAGCGAAAACTTCATGTATATAAAATATTTCAGTATGATATTTGATAACATTCTTCACTTTCAGGTTTCATATGTGTGCTAATCCAACATGTTCTTTCTTCATAAATAGTAAAGTGTTCCTTCAGTGGTAGCTTTGTGGTTTGTCTGTGCTCTTGTCTCAGTATGTCTGGTAGACATCATGAATGGGAACTTGAATAGCAGCAGCAGGGAAGGCCTGAGGTATATAGCCCGCGTATCCTCCATAAACAGCGGCGGCAGCTGCCGCGTTCTTCTGTAGTGTGGCGATCGTAGCTGTGGCTGGAGCAGCAAATGGAACGTAACTGGCCCCGTAGATCCCAGCAGTGGGAATTCTCTGAACGTTTGGAGCCACTGTGTATACTGGAGTTATTGGGCGGCCCTGAGGAGAGAGAAGAAGAATCCTTACTGATGGCGTGTAGGCGTGTAGGTACTTATCCCCTTTAGTCACCCACTCATTCAACAACTCCATTCATTCACTCAATCCCAGGGGTTGGGAGTACAAGATGTAAAAACAAAGGTTTCCATTCTCAGGGAGGGGAGGTAGAGGGGTAAACAAATAGTTATTGTAAGGGAGTGTGATAAGAGCCATTAAGGTAAGGTGGAGTTGCATCCTCAAGGCTCATTCAATTTCAACTGGTGAAAGTGACAGAACTGGACCACTGAGGGAAAGTTTAAATACTCTGGAATCTTCTACCCACCATTCCACTCAATCAGCATATGCCCCAGAGGGAGCTAGAGAAAGAAGCTGAGAATCTATCCTTTACTCAGTTGATCTCATTGTAAGTAAAAATAAGTATTTTTCCTAAAATACAGGCTAGCTGCCTCAACTCATACTTAACTGAAGGAACATGACGTTTCAAAAACAGAGGGGAGAATAGACTGTGACAACGTTATGCAACAAAGCATACAGATCTCCAAAACAGCACCTTCTTAAGCTGTGAACTAAAAAAATCGTGAACATACACAATTTTCAGCAAATGTGATTGAGGGTTTCAACCACCTCCCACCTAAGAATTGACACCACTATATACTATATATACAAACTGGAGAAGCTTAGAGAAGGAACCCACTAATTTGGGGAGTGGGAGAAAGCATCTCAGAAGTGGAAACACTTGAGCTGGGTTTTGAAGGATAAGGAGGAGTTTCCACATGAGGAGGAAGTGGGGAAAGACAAGCTAACTAAAGCTGCCTCACTGTAGATGCCACCACTGGCTCTGTAAAAGTCCCTGCCACCTCCTTCTCTCTACTTGAAAGTGTAACATACTATGTTTTCAGAACAAATAGGAGTAGAGAGAGAAGACTGTGGCTCAGGATTTCACAAAGTGTTTGCTATGGAGCTAGTTCTGTGACCTGCTTTATGGAGAAGGGGATTTTTGGTAAAATAAAATATACATTTAACAAAATATCTGATGCACTCTATGTTCCATAGAACGCCCTGTAGTAAATGCTGCTACAGTGTCTATGTCTTGACGCATCTTCAAAATAAACAATTCAAGATATATGAAATGGAGAATTAGATTTAAAAAATTATTTCTTCCTGGATTTTTATAAAGGAATTAATTATCATTCCTTTAAGAAATCAGAATCATAAAATTATGTTCAAAGGAAATTCATAATCTAAGGGTCATTTTTTTCAACTGTAACCAAAATATAGTCATGTGTTGCTTAATTATGGGAATATGTTCTGTGAAATGTGTCATTAGGCAATTTCGTGATTGTGTGAACATCACAGAGTATACTTACACAAACCTAGATGGTATAGCCTACTAGGCCATAAGGTACAATCTTATGGGACCCACTGTCATATATGTGGTCTGTCGTTGACCAAAACATTGTTATGCAGCCCATGACTGTAATAATTATATTAATGATAATAAATAAAACCAAGAGATTATGGTCTGCTAAGCACTATACTAAGTGCCTTATTTGTATGACATTATGGAATCATCACAACCACCAATGAAACTGGCACTATAATAACATGGAGAGATTCGGATGTGTTAAATGACTTGGACAAGGTGACACAGCTTTTAAGCAATGGAATGTGTCCTCTGGAAGCCTGCACTGTTAGCCCTACGTTATCTTGCCTCCTACAACACCGAAACAATGAATATCTCAAGAGCAACCAGGGAGAGAGACTTCGGAACTGGGAAGACTGTAGTTCACAGCAAGACACCGGCAATCTTTTCCAAACGTGTGGACATATATTTAATGACAAATGCACCAAGGGAGGAAATTGCAGGGAAGGTGACATCTGAGAGAAACCTTTCCATGTGCTACAGTCCAGCCCAACACCTAGGCTCAGGCAGGTGAGATGGGGTGGGGTTGAGCACGGGAAGTTGGGGGAGGGAGAGAGAAAAAGACCTCAGTTTTCTCTCCTTTCAAAGAGGAATGTTACCCTTCTCTACCTATACCACAGATTTGTTGTGAAGATTGAAAACACTTCGAGAAATCAATATAAAAAAGTGATTATCTATACCAGCAAACATTTTTTTATTACTTGTAAAGGCTGTATGAAATTTTGGATATAAAATGGCCAAATAGGAACATCCCTGAGCACCTGCAAGACAGAGAAGGATAAACAAAGCTGTTTCACAGGAAGGTTCTGGAAGCCATGCTGGGAACTGATTTCCAGGGTGGCTCCACTCAGAAAGGTGTTCTATTCACCAACCAGTAGTGCTTAACATTCTCCTTCCTCTGCTGCAATCTGGCAGAGACTACAGAGGAGGTGGAGGACTGAACGTATCAGAGAACCCAGGCCAAAGAACTCAGAGGCAGGACACAGAGTACTTAGACTTGAGGGAGAGCTCCAAGGCCACACACACTCAAAGAAGTCATTCTCAGGTTAAAAGTTAAGTAGCTCAAGGCATTCTGCAGGATATATTGAAGGAGGGAAAAAATTTCCACAGGAATCAACTGATAATGATTGTACACTGAACAAATTCATAAGCAAAGACTTCAAATAAAGACCCAGATGGTATATCCAGCACAGACTCGTGTAAGATAGAAACAGTTTGCGATCCAGAACATGATTACGAGGCCTGGAATTTGGACCTGACCAGAACCGACACTACACACCAAAGACAAAAGTTAATGAGTTTCTTAATAAAGAGGAATGAGAAATTATTTCCAGAATTCTACTAAGTCTTGATATAGGTTACTGTAGATATTTATAGTCAGTCCACAAGTAATAACTACTCTTAGCTGTCATTCTACAGTGTGAAGTCATTTACAACCTATTCCCTTTTTTTGGCTTTAGGAAGTCCTGAGTGAAAGAATCCTTGATGACGTATCGATAGATGAATAAACTGCAACCAGCGTGACGCTTTCTGAATAATGCGTCAAGACTGGTGCGCAGAGTGGGCAAAAGCAAGTAAACAGCACCCTACTGCGGTGGTCCACAAGCCTGGCTCTGTTTCAGCATCACTGAGGAGCTTGTAGAAAATATGGATTCTAGAACTCCAGCCTAGTTCTGCTGAATTGGAATCTTCTGGGGTTTGAGTCTAAGAATCTGTTTTTTAAACACATACCCTGGCTAATTCTTATCCAACTAGATAAAAAGATTTGTGCTTGTTGATTGATGAGGTATTTGAGATTCACTGCCTCAGTGAATAGCTTTTTTCTGTTTGGATGAATGACATATTTATAGGTATTCCCTGTGTGCTATGCACTGAAGATACAAAGAAATATAAGACATAGCTCTTGGTCTGGAGGAGCTTTATTTTAATTGGGGAGACAGAACATATTGGCAGTCATATGCCAAGTAATAATGTAGGCAATGAGAAGTACAGGAGAGATGATTTCCAAGGCTAGGTGGATGGGAAAGATTCCATAGAAGAGATGAGACTGAAGAAACCATAGATAAGAGAACACTATGACTAATTTGGGAAGGAGGCTGGAATGGTTAAGACTGGATTGGGAAGAGATACGGGAATAGTTAAATATGGTTGAAGGAGAGGATTAAGGGCAGATTTTGTAAAGTTTCCTATATCTATAGCTCTACAGATATTTCTTTCTCTACATGCATACACATACATATATGTATATATATACATATATATATATTCATACACACACATACAGAGACAGAGAACTTTAAAAAAAATCTTCATTGAACTTCAGTTTGGAATGTGAAAATGTGACAATAAGAACATGAGTTAAAAATTATCCAATGTCATTTTTAAAAAAAGTCTGTACAATATTATGACGCTGTGAGAAATTATACATGTCAGTTTTGCATATTGCTTCCCATGTTTAATACCGTGAGACTATCAGGGTAGCACAATTATTATTTTAAATTTGTCTGTCCTGTCATGATTTACATTAAGAATTTTTTCTGTCACCCAACCCCATAGTTCTAACAGAGAGCTAGGCACACAGTAAATTCTCCTGCTGAATATTAAATGAATCCATGATGGAGAGGCCTCACGCAAATTACGATGACTGCAGCAAGAACTCTACCTGGAAAGGTGGCGGCGTTGACACAGCAGGGATGACAGCGGCGGCGGCGGCAGCAGCCACAGCAGCGCTGGCTGGGTCTGGCTGCACAGCGATGGGGCTGATCATGTGTTCCATTGTGTGGATTTTGCCATCTTCAATCATTTTAGGAGCTGGAGCTGCCTGAAACATGGAATACTGGGCTCCAATGGCAGGGATGGCCACTGCAAGAGAAGAAAGAGGGAAACACAGGTCAATCACTTTCAGTCACTGAGGAAGCTTCATCACTTTCTCAATGATATTTTTAAAAACCAAGTTGAGCAGCTGGGCCTCTCTCTGCTAACTAACGCTCTCTCAGTACAGGTAACGAGGTGCTAGCCAAGAGGAAGAGAGAGAAGTGGCAGGTACTCCCTCTGCTTGTCTTTTCAAAGGAACCACGTAAGTATGGATGGAGTCTCCCAATAGACCATCATGGAAGGAAGGTCTAAAGTTAGGTTTCTGCACCAACATTTCCCACTGCCTCTACGGAAAAATCTCATTTTGACTCCTAGTCTTGATGTCCTCCAGAGCAAGAAAGAGCCTTCTAACTCTGAGAAAACAGGCTCAGAATAAGGAGATCACAGGCTTGAGGCCCAACCAGCGTGAGAGCGAGCCTGCCTGTTCCTGTTCACTCACCTCCCTCACGACAGACCCACTGCACTTTTCACTTTCACCACATTTTAAGAAGCAGATGCTGTTGAAGGCTTCACTCTGAGAACTCAGAGGTCTGTGTACATCTCCCCCACCCTGTATTTCAGATTTCAACATTCTGATTCAAGGAAAAATACATAACAAGAAACGGAAAATTCCCTAATTTTCTAATGTCCACTCATTGTGCAGCAGTAGAGTGACTGGATTTTTGATGAGACCTGTCAATTCAAGATACGTATCTGTGAGTAAAATCCAAAGCACTCATTTCAACCAGAGACTCAAACAGATAGCAGTTATTCAATGTCAATGTATGATAGAGGTAAAAAGGAAAAAATACCAAACCTGATTTGAGGGAGTTTGTGTGAGTGTGTGTTGAAATGATAAGCAAGAATATGAAATGCATACATACAGTATCCCTTCGTTTATGTTGTTTCTCCAACTGTAGGTATATTTATTCTAATAAAAGCTGACTTGATATAAAGAGACAAATGACTGTGGGCTAAACAATGGTACAGCCATTCAATAACATATACATACCTAAAACCTGAACCAACTCTTTTACTTGCCTTTCCAACCATACGGGCTTGTGCCCAGATCCTTCACCCCTGCCCTGGTGCTTCCTCTAAAATACAAAGTTCTAATTTTCTGGATGAATCAGAATAGAGGCCAAGAGGATGGGGCCCAGAGAGGGTTATGAGTTTAAGGTACTTTGGGGTAGTACTAAGTAACTTCTGGATTGTTCAGGCTATCAGTCCACAGGAATTTCTACCCCAGGCGCCAAGACACAACTATACACTTAAAGACTGTTGAAGAGTTCTTTTCTCTAATTAAATAAAGCTCCTGCAACTTGCCAATAGGAGTCACCTTCCCAACAAGTACAAGTGACAACTCCTACTTGTATCCAGGCTCTGCTTTATGGAATTACAGAAAAATATGGGATCAGTTTTACACTGCTTATGGCGTCGATGGCATTTATAGGGAAATCCAGTCCAAGGAGTCACTTAACTGCAGAACTTTTTCACAGGCAAAAAAAATTACCATTGGATTACTTCAAAAGGAAGCTCTACTGGGAAAACACTTTTTAAGTCCTATGTGGCCAATGCAAACCTATGCCCCCAAAGCACAGATTCCTTGACTCTGCTTTAGCAGGGGAAGGTACAATCCTCAACCAGAAGAAAATGAGAGCAGCTGAGCTTCGAAGTGAAGATTCTCTCAAAGAGCTCTTCAATCTACCCACTGTGACCCCAGGAAGCGGTCTGGAGGAGGATCCCTCCCATTACCCACAACTGAATTTTCCATGTGTGCGGATGCTTGTGTGGTGTGTGCTATGCTCACACAATGGGGTTAAACAAAGTTCCTTACAGGTTAGGATCAGAAAGAAGACCTGTCTCACATGAGCCGACCAATGGGCAATGACAACATTGGCAAACTGGTTTGTGGTGCCTGGAGGAAAGCAAAGTTCAAGGTCCCCGGTTGGAATTACTTGAGCACCCCTAGCCATAAACCACCAATCCAGCAACAGGAGAAAAAGACTGCTGGGAATTAGAATCCAGGGAATTAGCTGCAAAAACTCACCGCTGTCTTATTCCCAGGCGTTCTGGTCTGTTAAGACCACGACAAGGGACAAATAGTGCTATTTGCTCCTAAAGGGGAATTTTCTACCCTTCCCATCAACTCTCAGAACCGGCAATAAGCTGCACCCTCTGGCTTCTGATGGCTGGGGTAGAAATAGGAGTAAGGAAAAGACAGCTGGTAGAAGATTGAGAAGAGCCTCATATTCTTCCATTTCCCTCTGCCCCCACCCCCTCCCAACTCTGCCTACTCTGTCACAAATTGAGAAAAAGCCTAACCAACTGGTGACATCCATTTGAAAAACCCACTGACAGAAAGTTCGACTTGAATGTGGTCAGAGCTAGATCATCCGCTTAAGTTCCAGATAAGAAAGCCCAGGAAGCCACATTCTTTGCCTAACCTCTGGCTGCCTATGAGAAGAGGAACTGATGTGCAGATGCAAGAGCCCGAGGAAGGCTTTGGGTCATTTCAAAGAGAGAGTTGGGGTTTTGGCTGAATGGATGCATTCTGACTCTGGTTTATACTGACCTGTACCAGGTTTAATGGCAACTGGATTGACGGCAGAGATTTCCAAATTTGGTACAAGTTCATATCCTTTTTCTTGCTGCTTTCCTTTCCCTTCATGATATCGGCTATATATACCACGGCCAGCAGAATATCCCCCGAGGTAGGAACCCCTGGGCCCTGGAGCTCTGTTGCCAGCTGCACCTCGACCCCGGCCTCTTATGCTGCCTGCTTATGATAACAACACAAAAAATGATGAGCAACCAACAGTGACAGTACAGGAGGTGGACCATAACTCAGGTTCTTGGCATTTAGGTGTTTGCCCTGAGTCTAAGTCGCAGGTGGCTACACTCTTGCTCTTCAGTGAGCTGGTAAGACGCTTCAAACATTCTACTCCAGCCTAGATTCGCATCCTAAGTATGTCTGCTTAATGCAAGAGATGAACTTGCAGGGTGACTGCAATTGCAATTGCAACTTTAATAAAAAAAAAGTTCACAGATTGAAAAAAGCTAGATCTGGAAGAGAATCTGCTGGTTCACCTTCCTCATTTTATGCGTGAGAAAACAGGCCTAGGCAGGTTAAAGGGACTAACTAAAGTCACAGAGCCAGTTAATCAGAGAGCAGGACCCAGTACCTAGGTATTTTCTGTCCCAGTGTAATGCACGGTTGCATTATACCCTAGCCAATGATTTAAAAAAACACATTGTGCCTCCTACTGCCCAACATTCTAAAGATTTAATTTCACAAGCAGGTTTTAACCTATGTATCTCGAGACTGGCAGACTAGCCCCAAACTGGCTAGGCCCTGGAAAGGCAGTATGCAAGAAGAGCTTGCAATGCCGCTCACTCCAGACATAGGAACAATCGGCATTTCCCTCAGTGCTATAGAAGTGAATACCTTAAGTGCCAGCAAAGAAAAGAACCCAGAACCGACACCCAAACGAGGGTAGGTAGGGGGGTCGAGGTCCACCACCTCCGTAAATTACAGCCACAACACCCCTGACGCCACCCGCCTGGTAGGCGCAGCTCTGGGGGCCTCCCCAAGAGAATAGCCCCCGCTAACCTTTCACGAAGTAGTCCCTGTTGGGCCCGATGAGCGCGTTGTACGGGTAGCCGTAGTAGGCCAGCGTGTAGGGGTCGCAGGAGTACACGTAGCTGGGCTGCTGCACCGCCGCCGCCTCGGCTGCGCCACCGCCCTTGGCCGCCTTCTGGTAGCGGGAATACTGCTCCTTGTCCACGGGCTTGGCCAGCGTCACCTCGAGGCACGAGCCCTCCAGCTCGGTGCCGTTGAGGTTGTTCATGGCGTGCACGGCGTCCTCGCGGCTGGTGAAGTGCACGAAGGCGTAGTCGCGGATCTTCTTGACGCGCTCCACGCAGCCAGGGTTGAACTGGCCGAAGCTCTTCTTGATCGTGTCCTCGGTGGTCTCGATCATGAGGTTCCTCACGTAGAGGATCTTCACGGTCTCCATCACGTCCTCGTCCACGTCGATCTCGGGCTCGGCCCAGTCCACGGCGATCTGGTGGCCCCACAGCTGGATGCGGCCAGGCATGAGCTTGCGGCGCGCCATGGCGGCGGCGCGGTGGCTCTCGTACTCCACGAAGGCGAAGCCGCGGTTCTTCATCTTGTCGGCAGCGCTGGCGTAGACGATCACGTCGAGCACGCCTTCGGTGACCTTGGCGATCTCCTCCAGGATCTCCTCGCGCTTCTTCATCTTGGGGATGCCTCCGATGAAGAGGCGGCAGTTGTCCACGCTGCAGCACACCCCCAGCAGGCGGCCCGGGCGGATCTCGTAGTTGTTGAGCTCGCGCACGGCGCGCTTGGCCTCGTTCTTGTGGCAGTACATGACGAAGGCGTAGCCGCGGTTCTTGCCGTCGAAGTCCATCATGAGGCGCAGCTCGTAGATGCGGCCCACCGCCTCGAACACGGGCACCAGCTCGTCCTCGTACACGTCGCGCGGGATCTTGCCCACGAAGACCTCACAGCCGCGCTGCGGGTGCGGGCCCTCCCAGCCGGGCGGCGGGCCGCCGTACTTGCGCTGCCCGTTCTCCTGCACCATGTTGTAGCCCGTGCGCTCCAGCAGCGCCAGCAGCGCCGCCTCGTTGGGCGCGCCGGCCACGCCCTCGGGCGCCTTGGCCGAGGACGCGGCGGCGGAGTCGCTGCTCATGGCTGCAGTGGAATCCTCTGCGGTCATAATGTCAAAGGCATCCACGGCTGGCGGAAACCTGGGGGAGGCAGAAGGAAAAGTGAGTGTGGAATCTGCACCGAGTTGAGCCAGAACTTTACTGCCCCTTTGCCCCGCCCCCCCCTTCTTTTTAAAGACATACAAGACTGGCACTTAACCATCAGGTGGTCAAATGAGAAATAAGACGGAGACCGCTCTGGAAATGCAGCAGCTCTAAAATAGTCTAAATTAGGTTTTGCAGGAAAACCCAGAAGTGACTCGGGGAAAAAAAAAATCAGAATGAGCAAGTGCTTCCGCTTAATCAGTACCCGAACAGCTTTGAAGCCTCGAGAACCTGCTGTAATTGTTAGCGAAAACCTCACGTTCTTGCAGCAAATGGCAACATCTTTTGCCTAGTTCCTGCACTGTCAACTCAGATGATGTCCTTTTAGTTATAGCATTTTACCCCATTTATCCCTTTGGCAGACAAAGCCTCTTTCTTTTTTAAGAGTCTTTTTCATTTAGGCATGGAAATAGAGCAGTGTATTTACATTGCTAAGGAAAACTTTGAGGAGGTGTTATTATACAAGATAGATAATAAAGCTGTGCGCTGAAGCTTTCTACCAGGAAGAAATGGAATATCGACCCTTGCCGAGGACTACGCCTAGGAACTGTGGTAAGCGCTGGTAAGTCTGATTTTTGTGGTGTCATTCAGTCAAATTCTTGGTATGAACCATTCATGGATTTGGAATCAGTCCACAAAGAGGCAGATTAAGTTCAAACTGGGGGACTTGTGAAGCAGCAATTACCTGGTAAACCATACTGTAGTTTTCGGAGAACTGTCAAGTGCATTATCTTATTTGATCTTCCTAATCTCCTTAACATAGTAAGTGATATTATCATTAGTCCCAATATGTTTATGGGGAAACAGGCTCAGAGAGGTAGAGTAAATTGCCCATTTCACACAGCAACTATCAGCTCGTATCAGGACTTGATTCCAAGTCGTCTGGCTCCAGATTCCGTGTTCTTTCTACTAAACAAGTGCTGTGCAATAGAACTTTCTGTGATGGTGGAAAAGCTGTCACCAGCCACATGTGGCTACTGAGCATATGAAACGGGGCTAGTGTGACTGATGCACTGAGTTTTTCATTTTATTTAACTTTAACTTAAAATTAAATAGCCACATATCACAGAGCAGGTCTACACCATATCACCTTCACTCATACAGCCAGAGCTCTGTGGAAGTGATTTTAAATTATACACTAAGATTATCATAGTAGCTTCATACTGTGCTTTTGTAAAGAAATGCTCTGATTGGCCTTTTAAAAAATGAAGATTATTTCATTTTTTGGACTATAAAAGTATTCAAGTAAATTTTATGGAAAATTAAGAAAAATAAGAAAAGAAATCATTCCTAATTCTACACAGTGAGAGCCATAATTAAACTCTCCCATCTTTTTTTTAAATAGGTCTTTTTGGGGAGGAGGGGTGGAACTTGCTTCCAACAAACTTACATCCTGTTGTACTTCATTTCATAAGCACTCCTCCATATTCTTAAAACTCTGCAAAAACATAATTTTTAATGGCTGCACAAGGTTTCAACATTCAACTAGAACCTGGAGCATCATTTATTTTGAAAAAATTTACCACTAGGAATTGTATGCAAGAATACTAAGGGAAATTTCAAGGGTAATTAAGGTGAGTTTGATTATCTAAAGAAAAAAAAAACCAAAACAAATTATAGCACACAACAGAAATCTTACTTGCCAGTTGGCCAAATCAGTACTTCTCTGGTTCATTTGCTGTTAACAGCAAGAGGCAGTTCAGTTAAGTGGGGAAATGTGTGGGCTCTGAGCCAGACTGCATGGTTGTATGTGATCCTAGCTCTAACACATCCTAATTGTTCGACCTGGAGCAAGGATACTGAACTGCTCCATGCCTCAGTTTCCTTTATCTATAAAATGGGAATGATGGTGATAGTATTAAGTTTAGTGGAGTGAGTTAATACATACAAAGCTCTTTGAACTGTGCCTAGAACTTTGTAAATGCTCAAGAAATGTCAGTTATTATTATCTTTCATCCAAACTTCTGGGTAAAACTTCAGACCAATTCTTTCAATTTTAGAGTAATTTTGTCCCTTTCTTACTTCTTTAAAAACATCTGTTTGACACGGCTTCTATTGTTATTTTTTATTTGCTTTGCTCTTCAAGTGCTTGAAAGCTGGTTTGACAACATATTCAGTTATCATGAAGTTTTTTTTCTAGTATAAATTTGAAAATGATACATAAGTTCCTGTAGTTTCACACTGAAACAGAAATTTCAATATCAGATTTGAACATGAAGATCTTCTCCTCCTTCCAAATGGAAAATAAGGATATATTCTTAAGAAGACTATTTGCAAACACATATGTGTTTATAATCTGTAATCTGGGAAGGAAATGGCAAGTACCTATATAAACATATACACGGCAATTCGAGATCTTACATGTTGTCCTACATAAAACATTGACTGAAGTCCAAAGGAATGGACCATGTTGCTCTGCTGAGATATGTACAGTTGACTTTTTCTTTTCCTAATTGTACTCTGAAACTACCATTTTACACAAAAAAAGTCTCATAATGATCAGGCTATGAGAGTCATTTGCAATTACAACCCCATTAATTTTATCAAAAATTCTGTTTGCTTTCAGTCTGAAATCTGCTGGTGTCAGTAACAAAATCATCTCTTATAAAATAGTTATAGCTTAGGGCCAGCCAGGTGGCGTAGTGGTTAAGTTTGCACGCTCTGCTTCAGCGGGCCAGGGTTTGCAGGTTTGGATCCTGGGCGTAGACCTACACCCTACACACTGCTCATCAAGCCATGCTGTGGCAGTGTCCTATATACAAAATAGAGGAAGACTGGCAAAGATGTTAGCTTAGGGACAATATTCCTCAAGCAAAAAAGAGGAAGATTGGCAACAAATGTTAGCTCAGGGCCAATCTTCCTCACCAAAAAAAAAAAAAAGTTATAGCTTATATCTTACATCTGTGAACAAAGAAAAGCCCTTTCTCCTGAGCTTTCATCATCGTAATAAATGAACCATGTTATTGACCCTCTTTCCCTTTTTTCTTTGCCACTAGGAAGTTCAGGATTGAATTTTTCACTTCAATTTAGTAATTGTATAGGACATTACAACACATTCTCAAGTTGATCTAATGTTGGCTATAGTTTCTCTCTCTTTTTTTTGTGTGTGAGGAAGATTAGCCCTGGGCTAACATCCGTGCCCATCTTCTTCTACTTTCTGTATGGGACGTCTGCCACAGCATGGCTTGATAAGTGGTGCGTAGGTCTGCGCCTGGGTCTGAACCCGCAAACCTCGGGCTGCCGAAGTGCAGTGTGCGAACTTAACTACTATGCCACCGGGCTGGCTCGTAATTTTCATTTTTTAGTATGTTATATTCCCAGTGCCATGAATTTAGTTATTTATATTGTTAATCTTATTGTTTACATGTTCTTGGAAGCCATCTCACATAATTTTGGGGCCAGAAGAGGAATAAATGCACATACACACACACACACACACAAATCTAATTTTCATCAGACACTGATTAATGTAGTATCTAAATTAATTATCTTCTACACTAACTACAAATATTGGCATAAAAGCAAGTGAGATATCACTTCACACCTATTAGCATAGCTATTAGTAAAAAAAGCAAAAAACAAAATAAGTGTTGGCAAGGATGTGGAGAAATTGGATCCCTCACGCATTACTGGTGGGAATGTAAAATGGTGCGGCCCTCTGGAAAACAGTATGGTGATTCCTCTAAAACTTAAACATAGAATTATCATATGATCCACCAATTCCACTACTGGGTGTATACCCAAAAGAATTGAAAACAGGGACAAACGATATTTGGATTTATTTATTTATTTATTTTTTGTGAGGAAGATTAGCCCTGAGCTAACATCTGATGCCAATCCTCCTCTTTTGGCTGAGGAAGATTGGCCCTGAGCTAACATCTGTGCCCATCTTCCTCTACTTTATATGGGACGCCGCCACAGCATGGCTTGACAAGCGGTGTGTCAGTGCAGGCCAGGGATCTGAACCTGCGAACCCCGGGCTGCCAAGGGGAAGTGCGTGCACTTAACTGCTACACTACCTGGCCAGCCCCACAAACAGATATTTGTATACCAATGATCATAGTGGTACCATTCACAATAGCTAAAAGGTGGAAACAACCCAGATGTCCATTGATGCATATCAGGAAGAAAATGTGGTATGTACACACAATGGAATATTATTCAGCCTTAAAAAGGAAGGAAATTCTGACACATGCTGCAACATGGGTGAATCATGAAGACATTATGCTAAGTTAAATAAGCCAGAACCAAAAGGATAACTATTGTATGATTCCACTTATGTAAAGTACCTAGAACAGTCAAATTCACAGGGACAGAAAGTATAGTAGTAGTTGCCAGGAATTGGGGAAGGGGAGAATGGGAATTAGTGTTTAATGGATATGGAGTTTCAGTGAGGGATGATGAAAAAGTTCTGGAGATGTATGGTGATGATGAAGTCACAACAATGTAAATGTATTTAATGCCATCGAACTGTATACTTAAAAATGGTTAAAATGCTAACTTTTGTTATGTATATTTTATCACAATAAAAAAGTGAGAAGGCTCAGATGCAAAAAAAGGACAAAAATAAGATTCTATAAAATTAGGATTTCACTGGAGGTCATTAAAAAATGGTACACTGAGGCAGTTTAACATATTCAAGAAAATCTTACAGTCTACAAACTTCATTTTCCTTATGTTCATGTCTAATATACCACAGTTAAATAAATTATATGATGTGCTGGTCAATAAATTTTTGAGGCCAAAGGCTTAGATATATAAAAGATAAATGATTTATTTAATGCCTTAAAAAAGGGAACTATATAGCCAATATGACCCTTCTCTCAGAGATGTAACAAAATGTGCAATTTATTACAATTAGACATGCTGTAGGCCAGCACTTGGTAAACTATGGCCATAGGCCAAATATAACCTGCCATTTGTTTTTGTAAATAAAGTTTTACTGGAAACTACCACCAGACCCCGTCTGCCCCAGAATAATCCTTTCTAATGGATTATCTGTGGCTGCTTTTGCACTACAATGGCAGAGTTGAATAGTTCAGACAGAGATTGTATGGCCCACAAAGCCAAAATATTTACTATCTGGCCAGGTATAGAAAAAGTTTGCTGACCTCTGCTCTAAGAGGTGTGCAGAGAACATCAACGAGACTAACATCGATTCCTATTGCTAAGGTATTACAGTCATGTTTCCCTCTGTTTCCTATGCTGAGCAATGACTTAATATCAGGACCAATTTTTAAATTCTAACATATTTTGAAGACAGTCTATTTGAGCTGCCTGTCCCCCCATTTAAAGCTGTTTTCCATTTAACTTCATGGTCAAATAGATGAGACCTGGAAGAAGAGATATCTGGTGAGGTTGTTGGCTCAGCTCCTAACACTTCTATGTGAACAGTGATTTCTTATGATTTCAAAAGAGACACACAGAAGGGTTTGTGTTCATTTATTCATTCATTCAGCAAATATTTTTTGAGCACCTACTGTGTGCCAGCATTGGTGGCCCTTGTCCTTCACAGAGCTTACCTTGGAGTTGACGGAACTAAAGAATTATGCTCGAAATACTAGAGTTGAGAATTAAGGCATTTTGTACTCATAAGGAAACTGAGGCACAGAGACATTAAAGAGATTCTCAGTTCATGAGCATCAGAGCTGATACTTGAACCCCGACAGTCTAGATTACAGTCCATACCGCAGCTGTCCCTAAGTGATTCTTATCACAGGCCTGTGGTGAGGAGTAAATGAAAGGATCCATGGAAAGCTCCTAGTGCAGCACCCAGCTCTAAGTGCTCCAGAAATGTTAGCATAAGAACTTTGAACTAAAAAAAAGAAAGATTTTTGAACTTGAGTTAAGAATCTTGCCCTTATGTATGATTCTTGTGTTTACAGGGAAACAGGCAAGAGCCAACTTTAGACCAGTCAGTATGAGAAGCTTAGCCTGTGAGTTCTGGTGTAGACTGGCATACCAGAGTCTCCCAGATTCCATTCATAGCAGGTAAGCTGTCTGGCAGTGTAATTCTCCACTGGTGATCTGGCTCAGGCATCCAAGTGTAAGCCTGTTTCTCCCCTAACCCCTGGCTAAAGCAGTGTGCAGAGGCTAGAGCAGTTTGCAGAGAACCTGAAGAAACTTGCTACATTGGATGTAAAAGGTCCAATCATCCATGTGGATGCCAAATCCCCTGAGGCAGGACCATCCCAAACATAGCCATCCTCTGTACATGCTAAAATGCATTAGTGTTCACTGAGGCTGCTAGCATTAAACAAATATGGCAATATATTTGAAACAAATCATTTATTCACAGTTTGGCATATAAAACAAAGAGAAAAATATACTTCTAAATCCAGCTATTATTATTCTCAACTATTAGCTAGAATATCTGTTCTCTTTGTTTTAGGTTGAGTTTGAGCTTGTCAGGGTAAAATAAAATTTTAGGGTTAACTCAGACTTAAAGCAGATATCATCAAGGATTTGAATTCCCTTCTTAGTACTGGTTCAGAGTATGTACCTCTCAGTAGGATTTTAACTTTGAACTGGGGCATTTTAGAGGGCAAGAGGTGCCGTTGTACTGGGAAATATTTCCAATGTTTACCAACTAGTTTTTACCTAGGATCAAAAAGAGGCATGAGTTTACTCTAGAATTATCCAAACTAGCAGTTGACTGTGGTTCAAAGCTCTCAGTGTGTGTGTGTGTGTGTGTGTGTGTGTGTGTGTGTGTGTGTGTGTGTGTGTGTTTGAGATTAATATTCTTTTTTTTATAATTTTATTTATTTATTTTTTCCCCCAAAGCCCCAGTAGATAGTTATGTGTCATAGCTGCACATCCTTCTAGTTGCTGTATGTGGGACGCGGCCTCAGCATGGCCGGAGAAGCGGTGCGTCAGTGCGCGCCCGGGATCCGAACCCGGGCCGCCAGCAGCGGAGCGCGCGCACTTAACCACTAAGCCACGGGGCCGGCCCATGAGATTAATATTCGATTTAGAATTCTTAGAAGAGTTTTATTTGTTGACCAATGGACACATTGCAATGTGAAGATATATTCAGTGGGGAACAGCGTCTTCCAGCACTAGTTGGAATTTAATTCAGTGGAAGGTTTTAAAATGTATTTATCCAAGAGGTAATCCTATTTCTGTCTGCAGTTAGATTTCTATTTTGATGTCCCTTATTCATACCATAAAATTTTTGTCTTTACTAATAGTCACTTCTTAGGCATGACTTGACATACACAATGTACAGATATAATAAAATACATACCATACTGGTTAAGAGCAAAGACTTTGGAGTCAAAGAAATGTAAGTGCAAATCATGACTGTGTCACTTACTAGCCATGTCCTATGAGGCAAATTACCTCAGCTCCATTTCACATGTCTAAGATGGTTCTAGTAAGAGCACCCATTTCAGAGGACTGGTTCCAAGATCAAACGACATTTAATGCCACAAATCAGGGGGGAAAAAATCGAAGACCAGCTTCTGCACAAAGTTTCCGAGATTCGGCCTCACCCTGAGCATTTATATTCCTGCCCTGTGCCAAGTTATCACCACCCAGTAGAGTAAACAGAGTAAAGAGAGAACACTCCCCGCACCAGGCAGGCCTCTGGCGCTGGGACACGTCTGTTCCCTGAGTCTGAAGGTGTAAAAGGAGTCCGCTCAGTGGAGGCAGAGTACTAACGCAGAAGCCGAAGAACAGCACAGGCTCTTTCTTTCTATCTTAGCCGGCAACCTCACGCTATTTGAAGGCATGGCCCCTGGGACATAGAAAAATCCTTCCATGACTCTCTTTTATTTAGCTAAAATCCTGAAAGGATAAAGAGGCAGTGGAATAATGACATTCTGGGCCATCCCTCCTGTCCACTCCTGGCAAATCTGAGAAGAGTTCATTTATACTGGGTCTTAAACAGTGTTGATGCTTGTACAGATTTTGTTATAGCAAAACACATCATTCAATGAATGATTGTGTTTGATAAACAGATGCAAAGCCAAGAGGCTCGCTCTTCCCAGCCATTTCTGTCAACACATCCCTGAAAATGAGGCATTTTGCCTTGGGTTCCCAGGGGTACTGCCCGTATACCACGAGAGGGGTCAAGTCACCTGCCCGAAAGGGGTGGTGTGAGGCTATTTTCTACAAGAGTTTGGCAACACACAAGCACCCATTAAGAATCTGTTATCTGGTTCCCTTTAAATAAGCATTACACGCTTATACTTCTCAACAGGTCGACGGGGTAATGTTGCAAAAAATGAAACCCGTAAATTCAACACACATCTGCCTCCTGGATTAACATTTTCCCAAACTGTGAACAAGTAGTAGGAGAGATTTCTAGTTTCACCCCTTATCTTAGCTCGTTTGACCTAAACCTTTGAAGGATCTGGCAAGGAGCAGAAAGGCTGACCAGCAGACAGATACCACAAAGGAGAAGGAAGGAGAGGCAGCAATGGCTTATATCACATAACTGTAGCTTGAATTTACACAGTGTTTTGCAGTTTATAAAACTCTTTCATATATATTATCTAATTGCATAAAATCCCAGAATTTGAGCTACAAAGGGACCTTAGGTATCATTTAATCCAGGGTTTGTCAACCTTGTTTCCTATTGACATTTTGGGTGATAATCCTCTGTTGCAGGGGGCTGTCCTGTGCATAGTAGGATGTTTCACAGCATCCCCGCCCTCTACTCACTGGATGCCAGAAGCCCCCCAACCCTCCACGTTTTGACAACCAAAAATTGCTGACTGTTGAGCATTACTGATAGAGCCTGACTATCTTGGAGCTATAAACAGATTATATACTTGCACAGAGCAGGTACTAATTAAATAGCAGGAGAAGTTGTTATTTTATTCTCTCTACCCCCAGCATGGGTTCAGTGTCTTGATTTGGCTCTTATTGTCAAGGCTGTCAAGACTGAGAAATATGCAACATTTTTCAAAGGTCCAAGGTAGTGTCTCTATGATACCAAACTACTCATTTAATTTGGTTGAAAACCCATCAATTTAATTTTTCAAGCCAAATGACTACCACTATAAAGCCCTATCAGACTGATTCTATTGTCAAATTGATTTGTCATCACAGGCAAACTGAAAGGCCTGGGTCACACAAACACCACTTTCGAAATCAGGCTAAGGATCTGCCAAGCTATTGAAGTGCTTCATTTAAATTCAGACCTCTTTGCTTTATGGACACGTGAAAACTGCTGACAATCTGGTTTTTAAGACTTGGACCTTTCTCAAATGTCACTGCTCGTTTCTTCAATAATGTAGAAAGCCTCACTTAAGATTCAGAGCTTTTTTTTTTTAAAGACAGAGTATGAACAATCACTAAAAATGTGCTCCTGGAACACACTTAATTCACTGGTACTAAAATCAACCTCCCTACTGCTTAGGCAAAAGGCGATGATCTGATGGGATAGATGATCAAATGATATTCGTGTATACATTCACTCATCATTCAAACACTGATTGAACACTTGCTGTATGCCAGGCCAGACTAGGTGCTTGGGGATACAGTAGAGACTACTGCACAGTCCTTGGAGTTCCTAGTCCACCAAGGGAGGAAGAAGAAGGAGGAAGAGGAAGAGAGAGCAGAGAGAACACCATGAGCAAAGATGGACAGCCACATAAGATTATTCAACCCTAGGAGGTCACATGTTTTTTTAACAAACCTTTTATCGAGTGCCAAAGCTATGACAGTGGGTTAGTAAAGTGTACAAGCAACAATGGACCATGGGTCAAAACAGAACCTAAGGAGTGACCCAGCTATAACAGGTAGACAGGGACTGAAAATCTGCTTGTATCTGGTTTAATTATATTTAGAGACAGATAGAAATTCTGCAAGAGTGGAGCTCTCATTATCCTCCTACACTTAAAACTAATTGTTATCATATGCCACATTATTGCAAATATAATACATACACAGTGATGTTGTAACAGAATGAATGAATTAAAATCAAAATCCATTTTTGAGCATCTTGATGAGCCAGACACTCTGCTAACCACCATCATTTAGCACAGTGAGATGACTGCAGAGGAGAACCTGTTCCATCACATGTCTAGTATTTCTGGGAAAGTGGCTGCAGAGTGTATTTCACTTACATGCTAAGAAGAGAGCAGCACTAAAAGAGAATCGATGACTTAAATGCAGTTCTCCCTGGAGGGAAGAAGATGGACTGGAAACAGTCTCTCAAAGCATATCCTTAATGTATGGTTTAAAAATTCTTGAGTTAGGGGCCGGCCCTGTGGCATAGCGGTTAAGTGTGTGTGCTCCGCTGCTGGCAGCCCGGGTTCGGATCCCAGGTGTACACCAGTACACCGCTTGTCAGGCCATGCTGTGGCGGCATCCCACATAAAGTGGAGAGAGATCAGCATAGATGTTAGCTCAGGGCCAGTCTTCCTCAGCAGAAAAAAAAGAGGAGGACTGGCATGGATGTTAGCTCAGGGCTGATCTTCCTCACTAAAAAAGAAAAAGGAAAAAACTCTTGAATTAATGATAGCTACCATTTTTGAACACTTATGTGTATAAGACACCTTAAGGAAATTATTTGATTTTTCAAGACATCCCTATGATTTAAAGTTTAAAACGTGAGCTCTAGAGTTGGGGATCAGCACACTACAGCCCGTGGGCCAAATTCGACCCTCTGGCTGTTCTTATAAAGTTTGATTAGAACATAGCCATATCGCCATGCCCATTTGTTTACATATTGTCTGTGGCTGCTTTCACGCTACAGGGGCAGAGTTGAGTTGCTGCAGCAGACAGTCTGGTCTGCAAAACCTAAAATATTTCCTGTCTGTCCCTTTCCAGCAAAAGACCCCTGCTCTAGGGTCAGATTTCCTGGGTTTGAGCCCCAGCTCTTCAACTGTGTAGCTGTATGACGTTGGTAAATTATTTCAAGTCTTGGTTCCTCACCATCCTCAGCTGCAAAATGAGAATAGTGGTACTAACAGTCACCATCTCAAGGTGTCACTGTGAGGAATAAGTGAGATAATATGTGCCAAGTGCTCAGAACAAAGCCAAGTATATAGTAAGGGTCTGATAAGTGTTAGCTATTATTGCCCCCTTTTAAAGTTCAGGAGCTTGAGGCTCAGAGACATCTTGCCCAAGATCACTCAGAATTGAAACTTAGCTGAAGACAAAGACCAAGCTGTCTGTCTGTCCTATATCTTAGCTCTTTCTACCACAGTACGCTGTCTGTCTGTGCTATTTTCTTCGTGATAGCAGAGTTGGCTAATAGCCAGTGTTAACAGAATAAAACCACTATCAGTGAGAAATGGACATTAGTTGATATAGTTGAAGGAAACTCAAGCATAGATCCACAGTAAAGTTCTTGGGAAACTCTTCTACCATATGCCTCACTGCACCTCCCCATCCTTCCCACTCCTCTTCTCAGCTTTCAGAGAGTTCTGCAAACTGTTCCACAGCCCATTTCTGGCCCTTTATAAAGTAGTTGACACATTCAAATTATATTTTTAGACTTAAAAATCCATTGAATTAAATTCTTAAATGGAAATGTTTAAGGACTAGAATTCACATAATCCAAATGTTTAAGTGAGAATATGGGACTATGATGAGGCAGTGGGGACGGTGTTTACACACCCAGGGGCTGGAGCCAGACTGCCTGGCTTCATATCCTGGCTCTACCACTTGAGAAACAAGTGCCATCACACAAGTCACTTAATCTCCCTGAGCCTCAGTTTCACCATCTATAAAATGGTGATAATATATCTCACCATGTTGTGAGGATGAAATGAGATAGTACATATAAAGCACTTAGAAAAGTACTTGGCTACAGGGAAAGCTCAAATCCCTTTATTATGATTATTATCATTATTTCAGCTGGGCAAAATAGGTGTTTTTCAAGAATGTTCTCTTTGTAGAGAACTATGTAGTCACAGTTTAGAATCACAAATTTTCTGCTTGACAATATAATTTTAAAAGCTAAAGAATCTTAGGGAATTTACTCCCAAATTTTTGTGGACAAACTGGAAGGGAACTTACATAGCTATTACCCTCTATATTTATATAGGAAAGTGCTTTAGACACTGTACATGCGATGTGTGGTTATAATGATGCATTTTTAAAGCTAATGATTATGCAAAAAGCAAATACTATGTTCTTTTTGATATTCGTCCAATTGTGTAAGTATTATATTCTTTTTGGTACTACTTAGTATACCTGTACTAATACTTTGTGCCTACCTATTGAATATAGTAGGTCCTAAATATTGTTTATTAACTATGAGATATTAAAATTACCAAAGCAAGTTTAAGACAGTAACCTGGGCATAATATTCTCAGAAAAACTTTGTGTGTCAGCATTTGAATATATGAACTGGTGGTCTGATGGATGGTTATTTTCATTGTAAAAATATTCTTTAATTTGCAAAGGGATTTATAATAGTATTCCTTTAGATAGGAAGTCCCTATGTAATTTAGAATGTGATTCAGGTTATTGAAAAATTAATCTAATATATCTTTCCTGTATGTACCGTCCCTATGTATCTATATATATCTACAATACTAGGCAAAAGTATCAGTCCCATTTTCTTAATGGAGAAACTGAGAACACGGGTGATCATGTGCTTAAGCTCAGAATCACAATTAGATAGTGGTTAATTTGGATTATAATTTAATAAGCAAGCCTTATCTTTGGGGTGACAGTCTCTAACTTTAACTTCTATTTGACAATAGAGTCTGTTTATATTCAAAACAAAATTCAGACAGTCCAAATATAGTAGAGATGCAGATATATATGGCTTTTTAAAAACTCTAAAATTTCTGTGTAAAGGGTATTTTTCATTCATCTAGTTTCTTGAATTTATGCCAAAACAGATATAGAAAGTGAACTTTCCCAAATATAAGCTTATTTAATCTTTACGATGATGTGTAAATGCTATTCTTTTCCCCTAATTTCAAACTGTATTAGTACTTTGCAAGTAGTAGTTACAAAGTAATTTTTGTTAGTGCCATGGAGTCAATTCTGACTCCTAGCGACCCTGTGTACAGCAGAGTGTAACCCTGTTCAGTCTTTTTGTGCCATCCTCTCATCTCCCAGTGCTGTGTCAGACAGTGCTCTGCTGCTATTCACACGGTTTTCACGGCCAATTTTTTCAGAAGTTCATGGCTGGGTTCTTTCTTCCTGGTCCCTCTTAGTCTGGAAGCTCCTCTGAAATCTATCCAAAATAGGTGATCCTGCTGGTATTTAAAATCCCAGTGCCATAGCTTTCAGGATCACGGCAACATGCAGCCACCACAGTGTGACAACTGACAGACGGTGGTGTGGTTCCCTAATTGGGAAGGTAACCTGGGCCACAGTGGTGAGAGGCCTGGATCTTAACCACTAGACCACCAGTGTATAGTAATAATATGGTCTATTATTACTGTGTCATATTATACATGAGTACATGCTCTACAGGAAATGTTCTTTTATTACCTTCTGGTGGTATGTCAAACAGTAGTATACAAGACTATCACAGGTTTCTTTGTAGGAAAAATGACAAATCGCCTGTCCTGAAACAAAGGCTCTGAAATAGAGTGACACAGTCAAACATTAGCTTCAGTTTTAGGTGTGACCTTCTCATTTTATTTGGTTAACATTAGTCATTTCAATTGTGACTATGAAACAATATCTGCTACCACAGAAAAAACCAGATCCTGTTTAATGTTGATGTCCTTCTATTTCATTGACCAGTATCTCAAGGCAATAGTTACAGTGAAATAGCATTTGGCCAGGAATACTCTCAACATTGAATAAGCCATGTATTATTTTCTTCTATAAATATTTCAGTTGAATGTGGGATATTTTTGAAGTTAAAAATATTTTCAAATACCACAACAATATTTCATGACAATATGACTATAATAGGCTCTTTGTGAGAAAAAATATAAAAGGAAGTGAACTTTCTAGTGGGAGAAAAATATGCATTAAAATGCAACTTTAATCCAAAACTATATTTTTCTTTTTAGTCATTAAATGATTAAATGTTGTTTTCCCTTTACTTAGCTTTTGAGCTTTGTTTTTCCTCTAGTGATGTTTGGATTTATTATTATTATTATTATTTTTGCATATAGTGAGAAACAAAAATGATAGTTTAATGAACAGGTCCTTCTAGCAAAAGTATGGCTAAAGTTAAACCCTAATACCCAGTAGCTCAATTCTTTATTATAAAAACTTGGAAATGAAAGGAAGAACCAGGAGTTCACTTGTGAGAAGGAACCTGAGTCGTTCTGTGGTGGGCATTGTGAATACTGTGGTGTTTTATCAACGTCATTTGTTTTTCAGTTTTTTCAAAGGATTCTTAGAAATGGAGCCATCTGAGAGAGGTCCTTGAATAACAAAGAAAGTAAAATTCACTTTCTGTTATGAAGTGATTTTAGATATTTTAGGATATTTCCACTTTCTTCTTCTTTTTTTTTTTTTTTTGGTGAGGAAGATCAGCCCTGAACTAACGTCCGTGCTAATCCTCCTCTTTTTTTGCTGAGGAAGACTGGCTCTGAGCTAACATCTATTGCCAATCCTCCTCCTTTTTTTTTTTCCCCAAAGCCCCAGTAGATAGTTGTATGTCATAGCTGCACATCCTTCTAGTTGCTGTATGTGGGACGCGGCCTCAGCATGGCTGGACAAGCGGTGCGTCGGTGTGTGCCCAGGATCCGAACCCAGGTCGCCAGTAGCGGAGCACGCGCACTTAACCGCTAAGCCATGGGGCCGGCCCTCCACTTTCTTCTACACGGTTTGAAACATTTTAGAAAAAACAAAACAATATGGTTTATTTCATTAGCTATAATTAAAGCTTTTCAAAGGCAAGGACGCTTATTTTGGTATTCCTAGTGCCTAGCACAGAATGAAGGAATGTTTCAATAAAGGAATGAATGAATGAATGAATGAATGAACCAATGCATGAGGACTGTCTTCTATAAGAAACATGGTAGGACAAAGCTACAAAAATAATTTTATTATCATATATAACTACCAGCAAATTGCTTTGGACATTTTTTCCATTTATCTCTTTATATTTAACTGTTGTGGTTTACCTGCAACTAGAAGTATGTACAAATAGTCATACCAAGTTTTGTCCAGTGGTCTGTCTACATGACCAAAAGGAGCCCATTAAAGAATGGATAGGGCATCTTTAATATGGGAGCTGGCATTTCTAATACACAGCTCAGGCCTCAATGTCAAGGGGGAAAGCCACACTAACCATTGATGGACTGTATTGAATGCAAATTTCAACCTCCTTAGAGCCTTCTTGGTCAGTTAGGCACTGGTCAGGCAGCTGTAGAAGTTCCATGACTTTTTTTGCCTTAGCCAATGTGCTTAGCTTCTACTACATAGTCTCAGGGATTTGGTAGAGATTTTATGCCATGAGGAATAGGGACAAAGATGGTGCCTGACCATGAAGTCAGTTTCCAAACGCTCTTTTAGGTGCAGGTATTTGGAGAGGCTGGATATCATGGTACTTGAGCTCATGCACATTGACACTGGGACCTTTTCTCCCTGGTGTTTCTCTGCTCCTGGGTAGTTCTCTACCATGCAGTAGTGGGTTTTGATGAATTGGAAAATAGATCACAAGTTAATCTGATACTGAATATAATACAGAAGTTCACAAATGTCTATATATGAAATCCAAGGTTCTCAATGCAATAATGTCACTCACTTAGCTATCTTTCCACTTCCCAAGGGAGTGTGCCACATGGGGAAGTGACCTCTGGTTGCAGAGGGAAAAAGGTGAGGAAGCAGCGCGGGGACCTCTAGTTTTATTGAGGAAAAAAATCACTCCTGCCTGCCATCTTTCCTCCTTATTCACATTTCCTTCACCTTTTCTTTGTCTTGATTATTCTTTTCTTTCTCATCTTAAATTCTCATTTAATATCCCTGGTTTTCAAATGTAATTACCTTGGTTAATAAGTCCTCAAGTAACACAGAAATAGAGTGACGCTACTGTCTGATTAGCTGTTTGCTTTAATCCTTGTTTAAATAAAACACACACACACACACACACACACACCACTTTTTAATGGGTATTCACCATTTGAACAAAATGTAGTAATATATGGTTTAAAACTAGGGAAGGGAAGAGAATTTTTCAATTATAAATTATCTAGACAGTAAATTTATAATTTTTTTGAGGTAGAATTTGCAGATATTTGGAAAAAACAAAGCTGCTCTATTCTGAAGAAAGATATTAAACGAAGAAGAAGAAGGAGAGGAAGGGGAAGGAGAACCAGCTTTCTCAATCTCTATAATTTAACTAGGCAGTTAAAGTTAGTTGGAAATTTACATAAAAGTTACACACTATAGAAGTTACATAGAAAGGAGAACTACGTTAGTGAAAGAAACTCATGAATTATAGACAAATTTTAAGAATGGAAATGAGGAGAAAATATATATGTAGAGTTTTACTGGACCTAGAGCATTTAGAATGAAATGTTTAGGTGTCGGGAAGCTTATGATTTTCCATGTATATTAAACTCCTGGGACTATTGTTGAAATACAGTCGCTGTTTATGTCTCACGTACTCTGTACTTTCATTGTGTGGACTCGAGTTAATACTTCAATTGAAAAACTAAGATACCAGTTTGAGGGCCGGCCCGGTGGTGTAGTGGTTAAGTTCGCGCGCTCCACTTTGGCGGCCCGGGATTCCCAGGTGCAGATCCCGGGCATGGACCCATGCGCCACTTTTCAAGCCACGCTATGGCAGGGGTCCCACATATAAACTAGAGGAGGATGGGCAGGGATGTTAGCCCACGGCCAATCTTCCTCAGCAAGAGGAGGACTGGCAACAGATGTTAGCTCAGGGCTAATCTCCCTCACCAAAAAAAAAACCTAAGATACCAATAAAAATACCAGTCATTTATTCCCAGGCTCACGGAGAAATACTGGATATTCTTTGAGTTAATAAAGTGTGAAATGACTTTAATGCTTCCAAGGAAATATAGTATCCTAGTCTTGCAAACTGTTTTTGGAAAGCATAGCTTAGCTTATCCCACCCTACAACAGAAAATTTAATTGGTTTAGTTATTTCTTCTTTCTCCAAATCCCCTTTAATGGTAAGGAGAAAATGAGGACCTACAGCAGCACACAGTTTATCCTTCATAAACCAGTCCCCGTGAAAACCAAGAGGGGGCGGGTTGGGTCCCAGTTTGTTGCTCACAGGTCCTGAAGCCAGAGTTTTAGTAGATTTAACACTAATTTATTTGGGATTTGAACATCCAGCTGTCCATACCAAGTGTTCTAATGTTGAGAATCTAATTCATGTTGAGAATCCCGCAACTCTGAGTTATATTAGTGTGGCGCTGTTATCTCCAAGTTCGTCAGAGAGCCGCCAGTCCAGCACAGACCTTTGGTCCTGGTGAAACCAGGTGAGGCAGTTTCCACAGCCTGGTGGTTTCTTCTTACTTCTCAAGATCCTGCAAGGGAAGGCTAAGCAGACCTTCACATTTTACATCAGAAGCACTCCTAGGTTCTGTCCACAATAAAAGAGAACTGGGATAACTGTTTTTGAAACACGGTTTGCCCATATAACTGTGGCTAATCTAGTTTTGTTTTCTAAAGCAGCATGGAGAGAAATTTATTTTTTGTACAAAAGATGTTTTTATTTGCTGTAGCCCACAGTTCACAGCCACATTCATTGTGGAGTGTCCTCTCTCTTTCCCTCTGCTACTGAATATATGTACACACATAACACACACACCCTTTTTTCTTCCTAGCCTAAAACACTATCTACCTCTGCTGTTCTTTAGTTGGGGATTTCATCAAGCATGTTTACATCAAAACGCTTGCTGATTCCAGCCACTGCCTCACTGCTGTATCCTAGTTACGAGAGCTGAGCCAGCTGAGCCATTAGTTCCCCAATCGCTTCAGCTTTCTCTCACCTGTCTGTTGGGAAACCACCTAAGCCTTACACTAGGAAGAAAAGTGAGCGAGGATGGGCATTAGGCATGAATGCGTGCCACTTGCTTAACTGGCTAACACACATCTTCACTGAGACTAGGTGGGGTTGAAAAGCACCTCTTTAAAAAGAATCCTGGCCCTGGGGCGGCCCCGTGGCTTAGCGGTTAAATGAGCGCGCTCCGCTGCTGGCGGCCCGGGTTCAGATCGCGGGCGCACACCGACTCACCGCTTCTCTGGCCATGCTGAGGCCGCGTCCCATGTACAGCAACTAGAAGGATGTGCAGCTATGACATACAACTATCTACTGGGGCTTTGGGGGAAAAAAAATAAATAAAATTAAAAAAAAAAAGTTAATGTTAAATAGGGCACGCCTCGTTTAAAAAAAAAAAAAAAAAAGAATCCTGGCCCGTACCTTACACCATATACAAAAATTGACTCAAAAGAGATCAACAACCTAAATGTAAGAGCTAAACCTATAAAACTCTTAGAAGAAAATATAGAGGAAAAGCTTCATGACATTGGATTTGGCATTGATTTCTTGGCTATGACACCAAAAGCATAGATAACAAAAGAAAAAATAGATAAATTGGAATACATCAAAATGAAAAATTTTTGTGAATCAAAGGACACTATCAGCAGAGTGAAAAGGTAACCCATGGAATGGGGGAAAATAATCTCTTAAAATCCTAAGGAATTAATACCCAGAGTATATAAAGAATTCCTACAATGCATCAACAACAAAACAAACAAACCAATTTAAAAATGGGCAACAGACTGAATAGGCGTTTTTCCAAAGATGATGCACAAATAGCCAACAAGCATATGAAAAGATGTTCAACATCACTAATCATTAAGCAAATGCAAATCAAAACCACAATGATATACCACTTCATACCCATTAGGAAGGCTGTTATAAAAAACAAACAGAAAATAACAAGTGTTGACAAGGATGTGGAGAAATGAGAACCCTTGTGCACTGCTGGTGGAAAATGTGAAATGGTGCAGCTGCTGTGGAAAACAGTTTTGAGGTTCCTCAAAAATTTAAACACAGGATTATCAGATGATCCACCAATTCCACTACTGGATATATACCCCAAAGAATTGAAAGCAGAGACTCAAACAGATATTTGTACACCCATGATCACAGCAGCATTATTCACATTGCCAAAAGGGAGAAATAGCCCAAATGTTCATCAATGCATGCATGGAAAAACAAAATGTGGTATATACACACAATGGAATATTATTCAGCCTTGAAAGGAAGGAAATTCTGACACATGCTACAACATGGATGAACCTTGAAGACATGTTGAAATAAAGCAGACACAAAAGGACAAATATTGTATAAATCCACTTATATGAGATACCTAGAATAGTCAAATTCATAGAGATAGAAGGAGAATGGTGTTTGCCAGGAGCTGGGAGGAGGGAGGAAGGGGGAGTTATTGTTTAATGGGTACAAAATTTCAGTTTGGGAAGGTGAGAAAGTTCTGGAGATGGATGGTGGTGATATTTGCACAGCAATGTGAATGTATTTAAGTCTTCTGAACTGTACACCTAAAAATGGTTAAAATGGTAAATTTTATGTTATGGATATTTTACCGTAATAAAAAAAGAGAATTATGGAAAACCAGCAGAGTTAATATATGGAAAAAAAGGAGGAAGGAGTATAGATTTTTAAGAGAAAATGGGAAAATGATTAGAAAAATGATGTTCTAGGTTATGTAGCTTTTTTCTTCATGTTTGCAATTCAAATTGCAAAGAGAGAAAAATGACCAATGTATTAGCAAATGAGACTTTTTAATCACTGTGTGAAATGTAGTCAAAAAGTGTCCTTGTTCCAAGATTAGGATTAGAGCTAGTCTGAGGTACCATTACAATTTCTTCATGCTTTTAGATTTTGGAAGTTGTTCCAACAAATATATAAATATGTATTTTTTTAAAGTACAGTACAAATCAGTACTACAAAGTGGCACAAAATCTGAGTAGAGAGGACTCCAACAATTATTTATGAAGTATCTACTCTTATGTTAATATCTAAGGGACAATCTACCTCAGAGATTTCCTTTTCTTCTTTCTTTTCTTTATACTGTATTGTATCTATATGAGAAGATGGATGTTATCTGAACCTATTGTGATAATCATTTCACAATATATGTAAATCAAACCATCATGCTGTACACCTTAAACTTATACAGTGGTGTATGTCAGTTATTTCTCAATAAAACTAGAAAGAAAAATCTACCTCAGAGAGAGAGATCAATTGGCCAGTGGCAGACTTTCTTGCCAAAGTTTGGCCCAGTCTCCCTGAAATTGCTCAGTGCAGCTCAGTAATTGAGTCACATAATTTTAACATTTCTGGTAGGTATAGGTGGTAATGGTGAACGATAGCTAAATATTCATGAACTTATTCATTCCTTAAACTTGTTTGGTGTGTTCCAAACTTTGAAAACCTGATAAAAATCCATGAACAGTGCAAGTGTAGACTTTTAGTGTGCGTGTATTTGGGGGGCAATGGGTGTCAGGGTGAGGATGAAGATTAGACAGAACTAAGATTCTAGTCATGATTCTACAAATCTCTCTGAAGCCCACTGACCATTCCCTCACTTTGGGGGTCTTCAGCACTTGGAATTTCATCTATTACTTATGAATTATAGATGTTAGAGCTACAAGAAACCCTAGAAGCCATCCTGAAGGATTTTCCTATTACTTTACTTTTACATTTAAAAAAAATGATTAACTTGAAAAATTTTCCTAGTATTTAGTGCAGGGAAACTTTTCTCTCCTCAAGAACTGACGTGCTGGGCCGGCCCCGTGGCTTAGCGGTTAGGTGCACGCGCTCTGCTGCTGGCGGCCGGGGTTCGGATCCCCAGCGCGCACCGACACACTGCTGCTCCAGCCATGCTGAGGCCGCGTCCCACATACAGCAACTAGAAGGATGTGCAGCTATGACATACAACTATCTACTGGGGCTTTGGGGGAAAAAATAAATAAATAAAATTAAAAAAAAAAAAAAAACCTTTAAAAAAAAAAAAAAGAACTGATGTGCTTTTATTGCCAGATGATGGAAGTTAATACAACACATCATGTTCACAGTTCAGTTTAGATATCTACATATGATCTTTAGTGTTGTTGTCACTCCCTTGTGTACTCACCTGTTTTTACCAAAAACCACCTCAGACACTCTTTAGATACGGACAAGATTCAAACTGAGCCTCTCGCTTTAGAGAAGAAGAAACAGGCCTTGAGAAGTTAAGTGACCTAATGCAAGGCTCAGTATTTTTGAGTTTGTTGTTCATCTGGACACACCAACTGAATTAAGCTTCTCTTAGACAATGAAAAGATTTTCTTTTGTTCTCCTGAAGCACATAGTACAGAAATGAACCAAAGTGGTGGTGATAAATACCAAGTGAACAAATGCAAGCCTCCTATATGCTTTCTCATAAACAGATCCGAGAGATTGAGGTTGATGCACAATGTTGATTGGATGATACCGTCTTCTATTTTAGAGATCCAATATTGGTTAGGGCTGGGGTGGGCCAGGGGGAGGGAATAGGCTTTTATTCCCTGAGCTTCTGTAGAAATACTTATGATTTTAAACCTTCTTGAATGATAGAACTTAATCTTTACATTTGTGCGTGAAATGAACATTGTCATATATAATGGGTGGGGATAGATGGGAGGGCAAGTATAATTGGGTACGTTTCTGGAGGACACTTGACAATATCAAGAGCTTTACAGTGTTTATTAAAAATAGTTCATTCTCATTAGCCCAATGACTTCATTTATAGAAATTTACCCCAAGAAAATAGAGACACAAGTAAAATTTATAGTCAAATATGTTCACTATAGTGGTATTTATAACATAATGTAGTGAACACAATAGTATATATTTATATATGATGTAACAAACATATGTTCAGCAGTTGAAAATGGCTAAATAAATTATTGCATAGTTCTAAGCTAGAATACTCATTTCGTGTTCTGAACTATGTTAACCCTTTAAATAATATTTTAGAATATATATGAAATATTTAAGAAAACAAAAAAGGAATAAATATACCATAATGTTAATTGTGATTATCTTTGGATTGTGAGATTATAAGTAATTTTATATTTTTCTTTAATTTCCAGGTTTCCTTTAATGAATATGCTTTTATAAAAAGAAAAAAAATTATAATTAAAAAAAAATTTTAGCTCTCTGAGTCCCTGAATTCAGTAGACTAAGTCCAGAACCCAGCCTAGAGGATTTGAAAAGAAGGGACTATTTGGGGGGGTGGGGTTGTTGGGCACATTGGTGTCACCAGTAGCCCCTCTCTGACATACAAGGATCTATTGCCTCTACCTTTCGGAGCTATGTGATGGCTGCGGCTGTGGCTGGGGAGGGCTGGCTGTCCAAGGTTCAGGGTGAAGTGATAGAAGCAGTCTTTCTTTTATGCTTCCCATCCCTGCTATAACCTAGGTAGGATAATCACCCACAGAAAAATAGTACCTTCTATCTGTAGAGAATTATATAGTTGTCAAAGTGCATTTACATATGTTGTAATTCACTGGACTGGCATGATTGGGAGAGTCTGACACGACAGTTATTTTTACCTTATATGACAGGTGAGCAAACAGAAATTAGAGACGGCATGAGGACTGTTCAGGAATATACAAGTATCCTTTCCAGCTTGTACAAAGGACTCTTCCTTGTGTCCAACACTTTCAAAAGACAGCTCTGACTGAAATATCCTTGACCTCTTTTTGGGGGCATGAGAGGCAGATTTATAAGCAATACACAATTATTTGGTGGTCTAGTGGCTTAAGATTCAGCACCTTCAGCACTGTGGCCTGGGTTCGTTTCCTAGTCAGCGAACACCACCACCCATCTGCCGCCTTCACGCTGTCGTGGCTGTGTGTTACTGTGATGCTGAAAGCTATGCCACTGGTATTTCAAATACCAGTAGGGTCACCCATGGTGGACAGGTTTCAGCGGAGCTTCCAGACTAAGACAGACCAGGAAAAAGGCCCTGGCCACCCACTTCCAAAAAAATTGGCCATGAAAACACTATGAATAGCAGCAGAGCATTGATATAGCGCCAAAAGATGAGAGGATGGTGCAAAAAGATGGGGCAGGGTTCTGCTTTGCTGTACACGGGGTCCCTAGGAGTCGGAATTGACTCGATGGCACTAACAAACACAATAATCCCTTGTCTCTTAACATCTGAGATGCTCACACATGCATACAGCAGCAGTACTTTTTCCTCTTGGGTGACAAAGATGTAAACTGAACAAAGAAATAAGGATTTATATCGTGGGTTCAAAATGACTTATCATGTTGTATATACCACTAACGTTGCCACATAAACACACACCAGGTACACATTGTCTAAGCAGCAGATATCTTGCTTGATAAGAATGAAAATCTATGGTTTTCCTCCAGTGAAGAAGAAAAGGACACCAGTGGGTGTACTCACCAAAAACCACCAGTTTGATTTGTCTGGTCCTTTACAGGATGTAGAACAAGAATATACAAGGAAATTCAGGCAGCTTGCTTGGGATTTCTCAGTTCAATTTTTGGTGTGCCTTTGAGGCAAATCCTAAGGGGTAAAAAAAAAAAAAATGCTAGAAATGTTTTCTGTTTCGATATAATTTTCATTATGTGTGTTACAGATTTGGGGGCATTTTCTTCAAAATATGGACTACAATGACTCTGTCATGTTCTCTACAAACCAAGAAATGCAATCCTTTATTGTTCCTCCTCTCCTTGAAGAAACAGGGAATGGTAATAAGAAAATGAGCACTTGCTTCCATTTGTTGTATTCTTCCCTCTGCCTTCTTTAGAGCACCCATGACTTCAAGGTGAACAATGTTTAGGAAGAAATACAAATGTAACTTGTATTTTATGCTTATAGACTCACAAAAAGAAGAGGTGGTGCCCTTTACAGAGATGGTAAGATCTAGCTCATGGGCTGCCCCTCCCCACTTGGGGGCTTTTGCTACGCATCACTAATGGGTCATCACACTCTTTCCTGCTAAATCCAGAGAGGGGCTCAAAAACCCCTGAAACAAGCACTCCAGCCAACCACTGCCAACTGATCAGAGTTGGTATGAAAGTGACTTGCTATGCTGCCCTAAAATGTGTAGTTAAGACTCTTCTTAGGATGTTCTTTGCATGGAGAGTGCAACAAAAAATAGGACTTGGGGCAACTAGACTTTTGAGGTGAATATATAATGATATATACCTGAAATTTATATAATATTATAAACCAATGTTACCTCAATAAATAAATAAATAATAGGATTTGGGGTCCTAGGATAATTTTAAAAGTCATGATATAGAAAATATTCAAATTAAGAAAAGAGGTTCAAGATAAGGGTATTTCAGCGGAGACATTAAAATATATCCTAAGTACAAAACTTTTACCTTTATTGCAGTCTGGAAATATAATCTGCCAGACTTTCAGAATATTCTCTCCCAACTACTGAGAGCCCTGATCAAGCCATCTGAAGATCCAGATAACTTCTTCATTTTTTTTTTTTTTTTTGGTGAGGAAGATCAGCCCTGAGCTAACATCCATGCCAATCCTCCTCTTTTTGCTGAGAAAGACTGGCCCTGGGCTAACATCCCTGCCCATCTTCCTCCACTTTTTATATGGGACGCCACCACAGCATGGCCTGACAAGCGGTGCATCAGTGTGCGCCCGGGACCCGAACCCAGGCTGCTAGCAGCGGAGCGCGTGCACTTAACCACTAAGCCACGAGGCTGGCCCCCCAGATAACTTCTAAGTATCTAAATCTATAAGATTCAATATGGCACAGTGGCTACAATACCAGAGCAGGAGGCCCTAGAAGACTAGAGTTTTAATTCTAGCTCTGCCATGCCTTGTTCTGTGTTCTTAGGCAAATCATTTCACCTGTCTGAGCCAAAGTTTGCAACCTTGAAAAAAATAAAGGAGTGGGATTACAAGTAGTTTTCAAACTGGTTTTTAATTTTTGTTTTGTTTTGCTTCGTTTTTTTAGGTGTAGCACCCTTTCTTCCACCAAAAATTTACCTAGATGCAGAAACAAATAAAACCGATAAAACAGGACCTGGCTGAAGTTGGGGTGGGAATGATGTCAGGAAGCATCTCCACCCATTCTGCTCCATCACCACTGGGGCTGTGTGGGGACGCCATAGGATCTTTAGGACTACACACAGCACAATTTGGAAGCTGCCAATTAAATGGCCTCTGAAGTCAGTTACAGCTCCAAAATTATTCTGCCCTATCTTTATATTGCAGTGACTAGCATAGCATTCAGTGGGATCCATAATCTAATGGGAACACAAGCAATAAAACTAAACCATGAGCTGGCTTCATCCTTATTATCAATGATGTACTAAAAAAAAAAAAAAAAGAAAAGAAACCACACCCTCAATTAAATCATAGAGTAATAGCTGTTAAACTATTTACTTTTCAAAGCATATAATCCTCACCCAAGTCTGTGAGGACAATTTTCTAAATGCTCCATCCTGGATAATACCTAATGATCAACATCACAGTGTTTGATAAATAAAAATAAATGTGCGAATTACAACGTGTATCCTGAACTTCATTCTATCCTGTCAAGGCAACAGAATAAAATTTAGACTCCTGCACTATTCATTTACTAGCTAAGTGAATCCAGACAGATTTATTCAACTGTTCTGAGCCTCAGTTTCCACATCTATGAAGTGAATCCTTGCAGGATTGTACGGAGAACAGAGAAAATATTTATAAAGCCCCATTCTGACACATATTATTTGTGCAGAATTGTGAGTTTTCTCTCTTTCCATAATGGCAAAATTTCCCCCTGTAAAAAATAATATCGTGGTAATGGACATGTAAAGTCTATGAATTGAAAAAAAATTCTTAATATATAAATGAAATTATAGGTCTTATATAGTTTTGTGCTATATCTTAATGAGGCAAAGGATTATTGATGTGTCTCTCATGGTTATCCAAGTAACAGAAAATTTCCCCAGAATAAAAAACATAGGCTCAATTGCTTCTTTCCAGAAAAATCTGATTTTTCAGAATGACTCCAAACACAACCCATTTCCTAAAAATTTTAATATTGTTTTGTCATAAAAATCTTCAAGCAAAACCCATGTCACTTTTGTCCTGTGGCTTCACATTCCTCCTGACACAATATTGGGTACCCCAGGGCCCAGCTTGAGAAGTCCCTCTCTAGTACAAATCCTTGATTTTACTGTGGAGGAAACTGTCTTATTGAAGGTCACATAACTATGTATATTAATAAGATTTGTGGGGCAGTTCCTAGAGAAAGGAAATGGCTTCCAGATATTAATTGGGTTAATTAATTCACTCCAACTCCCTCACTCACTCTTCAGTCTATGAAAAAGCTATGGGATATTGCTCACTGTATCATGGAGTCTTTATGAAAACCAAATGGGGAAATTTTCTTAGATTCCAGTAGAAGGAAAAGCTATTCTGAGCAGAACACTTGGTTTGTTTTTATTTTTTAGGGCATGTGAATCTTAAGAGTTACTTTATGAGTCTCTCTCTTCAACAAATGATGCGATCTGAGGGCAAACGTCTGGTGGATTTAGGACGCCTGTGGCATCATCTTAATTTGCCTAGCCTGATTTTTTACCCTCTCTTATCTCTTGCCACACCATTTGTAGTTTTGAAAGCTGTTTCAAATCCATTTTTGGAATGAGGCAGGGTTTAAATAAATCCATGAACTTAATAAATGTATTTTTTCCAAAAAGATGCTCCCCTCTAATATCAAGTTCAATGTCAACTCTCAATCATAAACCTAGGCTAAAAATAACCTTCTCACCTCCACTCTCCACCAAGGAATGAGAATTCTGTTTCTTAAAAACAAATCCTCTCTTAAGATTACCCAGGGATGCTAAGACATTGGCCTAAAGTTACCAGGAGAGAATCAGGGCAAGAGTAGGATAACAGAGTTCTAGTTCTCATTCCGCCACCAGCGGTGTTTGAGCAGGGCATGGACAAAAATCCTGGGCCTCAGCATCCTCACCCATATACTGAAGCAGATATGAACCCCTCATGTGAGAGTTATTACAAGGATAAAATAAGACACTACATTTGAAAGCGTCTTGTAAACTGCCAACCATCAGCTCCTGCCTGGACAGCTGCAGGAGCCTCCCAACTGACTTCGTCCTGTCCACTCTTGCCCGCTGCAATCCATCTAGCTCTCACGGCAGGCAAAGTGACCTTCTAAAAACACACAATGTGATCCTATCACCGTCCTGCTTAGACCTCTACACTCACTTCCACTGCCCTTAGAATAAAGTCAAGATCCTGAGTAAATCCTGTCAGGAAGACTTCGGCTCCTGCTTCAGCCTCATCTTGTGTCACTTTTCCCCTTATACATGCTGTTCCCAATGCTTCAAACCCTCGCCAGTCCCCCCGTCTAGCCAGCTTGTTCTCATCCTTAAACTCCACTCCTCAGAAGCCATCCCCGGAGCCCCCGAGATATGTTCCCAACACGTCATATAATCCCTCAGAGCACTCCTCATAACACTAGGTTGAACCATATGAAATTGCCATTTTGGAGGACAAAAGCAGTAGGATATGGGCAATTTTATATATGGTTTAACCTTACAATAATTCGTATAACAGCGATCATTTCCAGTCAATTGTAAACTTGACCAGGGCAGAAACTAGATCTGACTCACTACTATAATCCCAGTGCCCCACACCCCATCTTGCCACACAGTAGGTGCTTAATTGTTTAATTAATGTGAGGTGGTGTTACTACCTTTTTAATGCTAAGCACATAATTTTTTTTTATCAGTGGCAGTTTTTATTCAAATACTACCTCTGCGTTCCACAGGAATAAAATGAAGAAATGGAATGAAAAAAAAATCACTTAAGATTTTCATTTCTGAAAAGCACAAGTTCTAGTTAAGTGTAATACATATCATCAGGGATAAAATTTAGCCCACTAGAAGGTATCATTTATGGATTTTTTTTTTTTTTAGCTCAAATGTGTCTCAGCAATGAGCAGAATGAAAACAACTCTCAAAGGAAACCAGATGATTTGGATTCATCTCTTTTTATAGCTTTCATCATGTGACAGCAAATCAGCAAGGGGGAAAAAAGCATCCAAAAGAGTGCTAGACTTGAAATTGAGGAATTTTAAAATACACTTTGCCATGACATTCAAAAGGAATGCATCCTAAAACATTCCCAGATCACCTTATCCAACTGTGCTATATCTTGTCTCCCTCATGAAATGAACAGAGCAAAGACCGAGTCTACACTGAGTTGGGATGATGTACGGGGTAGGCTAGGCTTATTCACAAGCTATGTAACTTAATAATATTAATAATAGCTAACATTCATTGAGTGCTTAATATGTAGCAGGCACTGTGGTAAGTATTTCACATACATTGTCTTATTTAATTATTATAACAACCTCATAAAGCACATTCTGTGGTTATACTCATTTTGGAGATGAAAGGAACTAAGGCACAGGAAGGCTGCCCATTTGCCGAGGTCCCTTAGCTGTGTGACAAAGCTGGGATTCAAACCCAGAAGGTCTGAGACCAGAATTTGTGCTCTTAATTATTCTGCTCTACGGAAGAATCCAATTGCTTCTGCACCCCAGTCTAGAAGAGTAGATAATTCAAATTTTTGCCATAACAAAAATGACAAATTACTCTGTATTATATCTATTGCAGCTTCACAATCATCTTGAGGAGTCAAAACCGTGGATGGCAAACCCATGGATTTTCAAGGCCCACTCTCTAAGAATTTTTTCAAGAGTCCCAATATTCAACTTTAAACAGTAAAAGTTGTTCTTAACCTAGGTTAGAAATAAAGATAGGAGTTTAACTTTTTAGATGAAGAGTAGAAAATGTCAGACACTCATAAACATCATGGGCTCAGAAGTACCCGGTTATTCAATTTGTTCCCTAGAGTCTTGAAAAGGTGTCACATTTTGGAAAGTTTTTGAGAAATCAGAGACTCCACGAAAGGAATAAACAGAGGCTGCAATTTCACTTTCTACTGCTCAGTCAATAATCTCTAATCAGACCATTCTTTCTTGCTAACATTTAACAAAATTATCTACCTCTTTTAGTAGCAAAGAAAATGAACATACTAACATTCACACCACAGAAATATGATTTTAAAAATAAACACAAAATAATAATTCTTTACGTATGATTCACAGGTGGTGGTTATTAAGCTATCACTCCCCACCCCCCTCCGTCTTTGTGTGTTGACGTTTGACCCTTTTTATAATGTGCACCTTGTACCAGTGAAACCTAAGGCACCAGCTAGTTACTCATTAAACTTGGGTGCCAAGGGCTGACTTGTACAAATTACGCTGTTAACTGCCTGGCCTGGCCAGTGTGCAGAAGTGGAAAAAAGCAATCATCATAGCTGTGAAATTCTGTCGTATCGGCAGAATTGAACTACAAATTGCAGCAATTCGTGCCTGACCTCTGATCTGTGAAGTTGGTCGAAACCTTTGAACCTCAGCTTGGAATTGAGAAACAGCATTTACTTGTGCTGGAGAAGATGGTTAGCAAGTATTCTCTGCTGTGAATAGTTAACTCTGTGACTGTTGGGTGACCCACATCCACCTCCCCCAAAGAGTCAACCAGAATAAGAGACCACGAGGGAGATCTTCAGAGTAGCCTTCTCATAAAATGGCATTTTGAACAAATTTAATGAAAGTGGAAAATTTCGGAATGCAAATCTTTTAAGGAGTAAGTAAAAATAATTTTAAAAGGCAGGTGGGGGAATCTGGAATAACTGAAATTGTTGGGCATTTCTACTTAGCGATATGTGCGCTAAAAACATTCTCTTTACAAATTAAACAAAAATAGAGTTAAAAACTAAATACTTAAAAAAACTTTACCAAATGGTACATCTCTCATATGTTATATTTTTAAACAAATATATTATCTAATTTGTTATAAAATACAAACCCATAGTAAGCCATCTCTGGGAAAAAGCAATCATGAGAAACTATTTATACTTTTCTTTGAACCCAAACTTACCTTCTGATACTAAATGTTACTAAACATTAGATGTAGGCTAATGAATAAGTATAATAATGTACGGTTTTTTATGTATATTTTGTTGCAACATTGATTCATCAAGTTTTATTCCTAATGAAGAGGGTTTTTCTTTTGAGGATTGGCTTCAAATGCTATTCAAATTGCTCCATTTCCAGATAGAAAGAAGTGAATAAAGACTCTATTTCCCTGATTTCTTTGAGTTAATATTAGAACAAATCTCAAATAGCACATAAAATATAACTAAATTATTTTTTATAATGAAAGTGAAGCTAATTTGTATAGTCTTTAAAGTATATAACCTACACTTAATTAATTCCATTTCATAAACTCTACTATTGCTTTGAAAAAATTATTGATACAAGATAGCCTTCTTATACCAGAACTTTTCTCAGAGGAAACATCATTATCGCTAACCTTTATGTAGTAATTACCAAATGTAAATTCCATTAATTTTTCATTATCACTTATCTTAAAATCACAAATTTCTTCTCTAAGGACTGACTCTGAAATGACTTTGGAAAATAAATGTGGACATTATTGATAAATTCCTGCTTTTTATCCCATAGTTTAAATAACAGCAATCTATAAAAACATGACTTTTTTTTTTACCTAGTTTTTTCAAAGTGTGTAAAGTGAAGAGCTGCTCCACAAACTTAATTTTTTTTATTGTTCATAACTGAAGAATTTTGGTTTTGCTGCTGGTAAGGCGAACTGTGCAGCATTTGCAATTCTTACAAACTTCCAATTTTTTTGCCTTCAATTAAAAACAAACGAAAGATCATTTGTTTACTTAACCTGATCTAAATTACTTTAACCAAACACAACCATCTCCTCCTCTCTTCCAATTAAAACAAATAAGGTTTCCCCTACCTTTCCAGTCTTGACATCTGGATGCAACAGGCTAATAGTAACAAAAGCTTTGCTTAAGCAACCTTCACTCCTAATCCCAAGAACTGCGTAACTGTTATACATGGCACATCTCTCCTCATTGGTCAATGAGCTTTAGCCACTTAAATGCCTTGGGAGTCATTTGCTAAGGGCACCTGGAATGAGCTTTGAGTGGGTGGTGCAGAAAAAAGGGAGGTGTTAAAATTGCCTGATAGAAAATGCTCAACGGCAGTCTGAAACTTAATGCAAACCTACTGTAACAAATGGATTTGGGGAAGGCCCCAGAAGGCAAAACTCTGGCGTTTCATAGAGAAGGAAATTTAACTGAAATATTTTATTCAAACGCCAATACTGACTAAAAGGAAACAAATGATGTTTAAATCCACCTTCCTAGAACACGATGGGTGCCCATCACCTTGTACCGCTTGATGCAGACAAGTAAAACAGTAATTCCTACTTCATCTGGGTTGTTGTGGGGATTAAGTGATTGAATACACATAAAGTACTTAGAAAGGTTCCTGGCATATAGAAAGTGCTCAAAAAATGTTACTATGATTTCTTAGTAATGTTATATTTTTAGAAAATATTGCTTTTTTTCTTCTCATTCTATCTGGGGTAGTAACTTGGGTTAAGTACCCTTTATCTTTTCTTCTAATCCCTACAGCAATCATGTTTATAATAAGGCTGGTAGAAGAAAGATATAGGCAAAAATTACACATGAACTAATCCCTCATTTTACTTCACTTTATCAGTTTGGAGCTGGAAATGGGTTTACTGGTAAGAAGTGGAGAAAAATAGAAGGGGCATAGAAAGAAAACAAGGGGGAAGTAAAACATGATTCATGATAATAAAAACAGTCTGTACATAACAACCAATCAGGAGGGCCTGCAGCACTTCAGCAGAGTAAATACACTCCTTTTCAAGCAGTTAAGAGGAGGAACTTCATTGAAAGTCTCTTCTGGAGGTGGAGTCTGTCAGTTCGGGCAGTTGGGAGCTCAGGGGAGAAGGGAACAGAAGAAGGTCTCAAGGAGAGGTCCAGAAGGCAATGTGACATCTGGGACCAGAGACCTTCTGAACCAGGAGTAAAATGAGCTCCACAGCATATAATGAGAGAAACAAATCCGTAACTCTTCCTAAAACAAGAATTTCAAAGTTGTGGTCTCAAGTTTTCCATTAGTGGTTATTCTGTAATTGTCAACCTTATTAAATTCTATAAATCTTAGCAATTTGAAGTAGCCAGGGTTAGGAAGTAAAAAGGCCAGAAGGAACAAGAAAGTTTTAAATCTATTTATCTACCTATATTTTTTAAGAGAGACAGTTTTATTACTCCTAAATAAAATATTCTAAGGCTATCAACAGTGACTAGAAAATATCAGCAGGTTAATAAAGGGTCAAAATCCAGAACAAATCTAAGATTATAATCATGTTAAATATTATATAAAACTAAATTGCTAGGCTCTGACTGAAGGATAATTGAAGCAATCTTTCAACAACACTAAGGCAGTGTTTCCAAAAAACTACTGATTTTTAGACTAAATTCCTCTTAACTACAAATGGGACCCAGGAAATCTGCCTTTTTATGTAAGAGTAATTGACTATATTATATAAGAATTTTTATAATTTCTGGGTGTGTGGCATGCTTTAAGCATTAGAAAGAGAGTATTTTTGGTTTGGAGGCTTAGTATGTGACTGTGTGTGTGTGTGCGTGTGTGTATGCATTCTTATACCAAACATTATCAAGAAGGCAAAAACTCAGGAAACAACCGTCTCAAGATGATAAATTTTAAGAGTACGGTGATAAGGACAGGGCAGCTTTTCACTGAATACCTGAAAGCAATAATTACAATTAAAGCCTGCCTTAAACAAAAAATAAGAAATTTTTTCTGCCTTTGCTTAGAACAAAGTTAATTTAAAAAATACATGCACATATGCACACAGATATTTATCGTCTTTGTAACAACAATGCACACTAGTTATAACAAATTCAAATAATATAGAAAAGTACATAGAAAAAGCAAAAGTCACCCATTCTCCTGGCATTGATATTGACTCCCACTACACAGCCCTTGATGTAGGCAAAGGTGAAACTGTGAGTCGATGGCATCACAGTAGACATGTGCTACATTCGCAGTGTTAACTTCTGATCCCTCTAGCTTGCAACAAGTCATCTCCTCAGTCATCCCTGGAGGAGTGACCCTTTGCCCTCACAAAGCACCTATGCTTTAGAGTATAGTGACAGCAGGCAAATCTGAGGTCTGAGACTATAGAGAAAAGAAAAAAACACACCAATGCAAAACAGAAGCTTGAGATGAGCTAAGCTCTATGGTAGATCTGGAGAAAAGAACAAGAAACAAGATTCACACAGGCCTGGGAGAAGAGGAAGTGGAGCATGGGTGAAGACATGATATGAAGCCAGGAAATTGTTATATGGGGCTACTTTAAATATAGGTCATATCTATGAAGGTCATCTTCACATCCTACTAAGAGAGCATTTTTTTAATTTTAACTTATCTAAAAGCTAAGATACAGCCGATATAAAGAGCAAGTGAATGTGTATTTGCTTTGTATATCAATAATATTACATAGTTTTCCAGAAGTAGATTTTACACTATTTAGAATTTCAGAACCTTTGGTGACATTGTTTATTGTATTAATGCATGACTAAATTATAAGAGGAAGAAATTGTTCACATACACTTTCAGATGAAGTACTAGCTTCCATCTGAAAAGGTGTCGACTGTTGGCACTGAAGCCTTGTAACTGTATTGGTGGTGTCAGAATAATAGTTGGCCGTGGAGCTAATTAGCCAGCAGTGGAAAAGTGAGCTCAAAGACACAAGGGCATGAATGTATACATAGGAGAATCCTCCCAAAGAATGTATGTGACACATAGAACCCACCAGAAGAATGGCTATATTATAACAAGGATTAACGCCTCCAAGACAGCTTTTGGTTGCCACACACACATAACTTACACAAGGGATTGGCCTCAGCTCTACATTGTTAAAATCCCTTTAGCTGTCCTCTTCCACCACCACTTTAGACCAAAATGTCTTTCTTTGCTTTTACAGAGCAGTATCCACAAACCTGTATGATTAACAGCACCATAGTATTCCCTTTTGGTTAATTTGTCAGATATCCCATTATGGTATCAACAGGAAGAATTAAATAATGGACACTGGCATAGCTAGGCTAAAGAGCTTATCTATCTGGACATTAGGAAAGGATCTCTGGGATTTCATTTTAAAATTTAAAATAGTATCCTCTCAATTGCTAAAATTGCTTTAAAGAGTAAAATTATAATAGTACCTAACCTGTGTGTATTTCATTCACTCACTCAATATTTATCAAGTATCTTCTAAGTATCAGGCACTGTTCTAGGTACTGTGGCTACAGCAGTGAGCAAAACCCTATAGGCTCATGGGGGAGAAGACACTGAATGAATAAATCAGTAAAATATACAGTATATTAGATTGTGAAAGAGCTAAGGAGAAAAAACAGTAGAGAAGGAGAATAGGAATGTATGTGTCTGTGTTGGGCTGGGGGTGGGGGCCTGCATGGTGTCTGACTTATAAGGTGAAGTATATTTTTATTATTTATTATAAAAATTAAGCATGTGAATCCATTAGATTTCTAGTGGGATGTGTTTTTTTTTTTTTTTTTTTTTTTGTGAGGAGATCAGCCCTGAGCTAACATCCGCCAATCCTCCTCTTTTTTTTGCTGAGGAAGACGGCCCTGGGCTAACATCGGTGGCCATCTTCCTCCACTTTATATGGGACGCCGCCACAGCATGGCTTACCAAGCAGTGCGTCGGTGCGCACCCGGGATCCGGGCCAGCGAACCCCGGGCCGCCGCAGCGGAGCGCGCGCACCCAACCGCTTGCGCCACGGGGCCGGCCCTGGAATGTGCTTTTAATCTAAGCATATACATCAAGTCCTTTAAATCATACGTCAGCTACTTCCTGTTTACATAGCAGTAGCTATTTAATGTGGACATAGGCAAGGCAGCAGACACCTTAAAGACAGTAGTTAGGAGCCAGGTACATGGTATCCTGGAAAGAAATCCAAGAGAGAACATAATGCTTTTGGAGGATTGTTTTGAAGTAAAACTAACTTTGCACTACTTGCTGAGGTTAGCAGGAACTGCAGAGGGTTTACATTGGCCAGGCTGGGCTGCTCTGGGATCTCCACACACCCTCACTCTGGCTCATTCCCACCCACTTACCCCCTTTTAATTACAGTCTTTAGGCCCACCCTGATTGCACATATGCTTGACCAAGTCCCTATCCCTTAGAAATGTTCACCACGGTGGGGAACACGGACTCAGAGAAAGGAAGAAGAGAGAGGTGGGAGTGGATCGGGACTAACTTTTCTTCAGAGTCTAGGGTTCCAGCATTCAATCCTTGAGGAGTTAATCCAAAAGCTTTGTAATATTATATGTTATTATGCCTACTGTAGAGCCTGTCTGTAACTTCTCAGACAATGTGAATGAGATAATTATCCAATAAATTAGACCAAGTAACCCCACCCCACATCCAATCAACTCCTTCCTTCCCAAGCTTTTCTCAAGCAAGGGACATTTCTTTTTTTACTTTTCACCTTAAATTTGTCACAGAAGCAAAGTCATCCTAGTGTTCTCTGCTTTCCTATGACTCGGGCAGTCATGAAGAGCCCACAGACCACAAGCACCCGTGTTTACTACAAACAACACTGACAAGAGGACATTGGTGAGGCAGCCAAGGAAGAGGCACAAGGCAGAATCATCACCCACGTTTCCTGTCCAACTTTCACTTAAATTCATCACCTCCATGTAATAAAATAACTATAGCTAACTCCTCTCTATAGCCCTTGTCATATACCAGGCACCGTTCTAAGTGCCTCACAAATATTAACACACACAATCCTCATAAATACATTTTGAGGTAGGTACTAGTATTATCCCCATTTTACAGATGAGAAAACTAAAAGAAATAAAGAAATAAAGTAACTTGCCCAAGAGAAACAAATGAGCAAATAGTGGAGTGAGGATTTGAACCCAGGCATCCTGGCTCTTAGAGATCACCGTTACCACCTCTAGATGAGTAGATAGTCTTCCTCCCTCTCTTCTTTCTTCCTAATCACCTGCCTCTCTGTCTACCTACCCATCCTTCACCGTGCTGCTCTGACCCTGCCAGTGACAGGCATTTCTGTACTTTTTCTTTTCTGTACTTTTCTGTAGGAAAAGCTCTGGAACTTTGGAGATGGTATCTTCGGAGCCAGGTAGGGAAATCTTTAATGCCTGGTGAGTGAAACCATAACTTACGAAAGCCACAAAATCCAATTTAAATCTAAAGTCAATTCTCTTTGCACTTGCAACCTAAACTCTTCCTCTATCCTAGGCAGCATTCTTCATTAATTCTTAGAAACCTGTTAGATTTTATAGTGATCCCTTTCTGCCCCTCTAACATAGCAAACTGTAGTGTCTCATAAGCTAAGCAATTACCAATCTTTACCCTATATACCCTGTGGTACTTTTAACAGACTTATTATTTTTTTAAGTTATTATTATTTTTTTTTTTTGAGGAAGATTGGTCCTGAGCTAACATCCGTTGCCAATCTTCCTCTTTTTCTTTTTTCTTCCCAAAGCCCCAGTACATAGTTGTATATCTTAGTTGTAAGTCCTTCTAGCTCTTCTACGTGGGATACCGCCTCAGCATGGCTTGATGAGCAGTGAGTAGGTCCGCGCCCAGGATCCTTACTGGCGAACCCTGGGCCGCAGCAGTGGAGCACACGCACTTAACCGCTATGCCACTGGGCCAGTCCCTTGTTATTTTTAAAAGAGAAAGTTCAGAATAAATATTGAAAGCAGGTGGAGAGGAGATACCTATTACAAAGCCATAAATAATGTGTAAAATCCAAGCCCTGTGTTTCACTTTGGCTAGAGAAAAGTCAGCTACATTGTCACAACGTAAAAAAGGAGATTTCCCCTCCTTTAGAATGGGCAGTCAGGTTAACGAGCACTCAGGAAGTGTGTGGTTTTGCCAAGTACTATGTGAGTTTTGCCCTTTAATAATTAAATAGTGTTTTAATAATTTCCTCAAAATTACCACAGAAATCCCCTACCATTCTGGATTTACCAAGTAATATGCTTTTCCATTCCAATAGGTGTTTACTGAGCACTTTCAGTGATACTCCAAGACGTATTCAAGCACTGGGGGAGAAATGCAGTCAAAGACATGGACCCTGATGTGGTCTCTATTAACTAGGAGCTAATAATCTTTTTGGAGAGAAAATGAAACGTCAAACAATTAGAACATATAAAATACAAGACACAACGAAGCCCCGCATGCTGTGTAGGCACTAAGCTAGAGTCAGGTAGAAAGCACTGGCGAGTTAACCCGAGTCCACGGGGAAAGCTTCCTGCAAGAGATGCCAGTAGACTGTATTCTGATTTACAGTCGTGTTGGGTTACAAACATGGGCAATCACAAACCCCACAACTTTAAAATCTCTGTTTACTTTTTGATTAAAAAAAAAAACCTCTTCCCTGAAGAATTTTTTTTGTTTCAAGAATTGAATATTATCAATATTGGTATTAACCTTAAACATAATATATTTTATAAGCATGATACCTTGATCAACCAGGAACTTGAGTCTTGTCAGGGGCTTGAACAGCTGACAAGATACTAAATAAGTTATGTTGTCTTTAAAAGACTGTGCCCACTTTTTTCTTAAGACCTTTGGGTTCAGTTCTTGTTTAAGCTTAATTATCTGTTCAACATATTCTTTTCCCACTTTCTAAAAGGCGCTTACTTCTTGAGAACATAAAAGTAGATATTCTAAAGAAATTTAAAAGAAATTTGAAAATAATAGAAACCATGCAAAAAAAATCAAACAGATTAAAACTTTGGCTGCTGTGGATCTGTAAACACTGGTTACGTCATTAATTAGAAACATGAGGACATCTTTAAAAGATCAATTGTAAGGCTGATCAGTTTAGACGGGGGCTAAAATTAGCAAGGAGTGTACGTTCAAGAAGAACAACAACATAAAATAGTAATGAAGCAAATAGTTTAGACATAATGAACCTAATTTTCTATGAGCAAACAGTAACTTTGCAAGACACTCGATTTTGCATTGGTTATAGGAGTCCATCAATCATTCAACAAATGGTGACTGATCATCTACTGTGTGTGGCTTTGTTCTATACCCTGGAGATACAGTAGTGACCAAGACAGACAAGATCCTTCCTGTTATGTAGGGGAAACAATAAACGAGCACATATATATGTTTTGGGGAGGGGCATAGTGATCAATGCTATGAGGAAGAAAAAAGCAGGGTTAGAAGGAAACAATGGGGGCTGTTTTGGTTAGAGTGGTCAGGAAAGTCCTTTCTCAAGCAGAAACCTGATGAAGTAAAGAGCAAGCAGTTTGAAGACCCAGAGAAAAGGCATTCCAGAAGAAGGAAGGAAAGACAGGCTTGGGGTATCTGAAGAACAGCAAGAAAGGGGCAGTGCAGCTGAAGTAGAGTAAGCAAAGCAGGCAGGCGCAGATGAGGGCCTTATAGGCAAGGACTTTGGGTTCTCTTGGGCTTAATGGAGGATTCTGGGCAAAGAAGTGATGTGATCTGATTTTCTTTTTCTTAAGATCACTCTGGTGTGGAGAAGAGCTCACAGATACGCAAAGGAGGAAGCAGAAGGGCAGGTTGGAGGCTGTTCCGGTCATCCAGGGATGGGATGATGGTGGCTTACACTAGGAGTGGTAATCCTGGAGTGAAAAGAAGAGAATCTGACTTTGAGTTGTATCTTTAAGGCAGAGTTGACAGAACTGGTTAATGGATGACCTGTAGGATGGCAGTGTCCAGGATGACTAACATTTTCAGCCTGAGCAACTGGGAGAAGGGTGGTGCCATAATGCCATGTCGGTAATATGGGGCAAAAATTTTTTATGGCATGGCATTCAGTCATAAGCAGTAAAAGCACGAATATATAGTGTGTGTGCTGTTAATCATCAGGCAGCATATTGGAGTATTATTTTTAAAAATCTAGGTTTCAGACAACCAACACCCTCAGTCCTTAACTTCATTGCTAAATATACTGTGCGTGAACTCTGCAGTCTTCTCCATTTCTACTTTTCTCTGGTACTTTTATGGTACTTTAGACTTCAGGGCCAAGAAACAAAAAAATACACAAGATACAGTCACAGTGACCCGCATTATTAAAAGCAATAAACCACAAATTTAAGAGACACAGTGGGTAGGCAGGTGGGGGGAGGGGTCTACAAAAGGTCCATACTCTGGAAACTGCCAAATTTGAGGGAAACAAAGACTTGCATAGACAAGAGCCTGCCCAGAAAACCCTTGGGAAGCTTTCAAGGTCTCATGGAAGGTGGAGTTGGAGGACTGTAATTAGTGGGCACCTCCCTCATTCTCTTGTCTACAGGCCTCTTTGCCCTCTGCCCACTGTCTGGCCTTCAGCTCCACTAGGATCTCTTAGTTTTCTACTCTTTCTCTGTTTCATACTCTTTCTATCTTGGGCTTCATGACCCTGTTCTTACTTAGTTCCACTCATGACTATGATCTGCTTTTGAAGATCTTTCATTATTGACATGCCTTCTCTCTGTCCCCCAACACTGACAGCGATCTAGGATCTTCCTCCCTTGCCTCGCTACATCCACTCCTCACAATTACATCACTTGGCTCCTGCTTTCCATTTTTCCAAGAAAAAAAAATTCCACAATCTATTTAGGTGTGCTGTTAGCTAATAATATGAAGTATGCCAATTAATTTATATATCATATACATATGGTATAAATAGCTTAATCTCTCACATCTAGTCACTTCACAAATGACTCTCAAATCCAACAAAATGTCAACTTCATTGGTAAGCAAATAAATGTAAATTAAAGAAAAAATATCACTTTTAACCAATAAAATTAGCAAATATTTTTAATGAATAGTGCTAAAATGTCACTCTTCAGTAAGACAAGTATAAATTGATCAAAATCTTTCTCAAAAAATAAATTTTACGTAGCGGTTAAGCATGCACACTCCGATTCAGTGGCCCAGGGTTTGCAGGTTCAGATCCCAGGTGCGCACCGATGCACTGCTTGTCAAGCCATGCTGTAGTGGCGTCCCATATAAAATAGAGGAAGATGGGCATGGATGTTAACCCAGGGCCAATCTTCCTCAGCAAAAAGAGGAGGATTGGCAACAGAGGTTAGGTCATGGCTAATCTTCCCCACCAAAAAATAAATAAATAAATTTTATAATCTATACGAAGAGTCTTGAAAATGTTCATTCCTTTCACTTAGCAATTATGTCATTAAGAATATATCCTAGAGAAATAATAAAAAATGAAGTTTACACACAAAGATGTTTATCTCAGAATTCTTTATAATAAATTTAGAAACTACCCAAACGCTTTACCTTGAGGGAATGGTTAAATACATGGTGGTACATAAGCCACTAAAAATTATATTAATTGTGCAGCCACTAAAAATTACCTTTATGAAGAATTTAATGTCATGAGTAAAGGTTTATGATATGTGAGATTAAGAAAACAGTACAGAAAACTGTATGTACAGTGTGATCTCAACTGATACTATGGAAATAAAAACTAGAAAAATGTAACAAAAATATTGACTGTGGTTGTCTTTGGGTAGTAAGACTATTGACTATGGGTGATTTTAAATTTTCTTTTTATGTACTTCTGTATTTTAACATTACACATGCATACATTTATGTTATATTTCTTTAGTATATATAACTTTGATCCTCAGAAAAATTTAAATGATTTGATAAAATAAACAAATCTTTTTGCTCTAGCCCCCTTCTTTCCTTTTCAGCCCATGATTAAGTGCTGCCAATTCTTTTCCTTTCCTTCCTCACTGATTTGGCTCAGCACTAACCACGCACAACCTCCCACATCCACCCCTCTGCTTCCCTCTCTGATAACCACTTTCCCCGCGAACCATCCTGAGAGCAGGAGGAAGAAGTGTCTACTTTAAGTACGGCTAGGATCATATTACTCTCATGAGGGGAATTTGACGTGATCTTTGGTCATCCATAACATTACAAGCTTTTGATCATGAACTGCAAATCTTTGGTTAACTTCTGACTACAAACCACTGCATAATTTCCCTTTGTTCCTCTCAACCTCAGTAGACACACACCCACACGCAAAATCCCCAAAACTACCTTTCTACTTTCTCTATAAACAGATCCTTGTTTCCTTCCTAACGCTCCTCTAGAATCCTCTTCCTCAGAAAGGCTTCTTTCTTTCTTTTTTTTTTTTTTTTTGTGAGGAAAATCAGCCCTGAGCTAACATCCATGCCAATCCTCCTTTTTTTGCTGAGGGAGACTGGCCCTGAGCTAACATCTATTGCCAATCCTCCTCCTTTTTTTCCCCTTTTCTCCCCAAAGCCCCAGTAGATAGTTGTATGTCATAGTTGCACATCCTTCTAGTTGCTGTATGTGGGACGCGGCCTCAGCATGGCCGGAGAAGCAGTGCGTCAGTGCACACCCGGGATCTGAACCTGGACCGCCAGTAGCGGAGCACACGCACTTAACCGCTAAGCCAGGGGCCGGCCCCAGAAAGGCTTCGTATCCAGGTATCTACTTTTCTCCAGACAGCTTCACTGCCACATTGCTTCAGCATTCCTTCTTTTGTTACACATTTGGCAACTGTATGTTTGTCATTTGCAATCAGACTTGCAAAATGGATAGAAATTCCTGTTTTATCACAACATTGCCTAAATAGCAAATACTTCTGGTGTACATAAACTGTAATTTTACAATTAAGCTTTACACACAAAGTTTAAGACCATCTCTTTAAAAAAGATGTACCAGTAGTCAGGTTTTTTGTTTGTTTGTTTTCATAGTTGTCATTTGCTTGCACAACAGGATGATAGTTCCCTGTGAAGTCTATCTAAGGCATTTGCTTTCAACCTCTCTCCCCTGCCCAGTGCATACACACAGAAATTCACTAACTTGGGTGCTCTGTAATTGTGCTCAACAAGATTTTCAAACTACTGGTAAAATATTTTTGACTTACCACATGGAGCCATAAATCATAATAAAAAATTTTAGTTTATTAAAGAATCATTGAGAAAACAAAGACCTCAAAGCTCAATCTCTTTAGCCGTTTGGTGAACAACAATGGAAACGGTTAGGAAGAAGGCAAGTCACATTAATAGTTGCTCTCTCTGAGCACTAAGAATAGGCATGTGTGCGCCCCCTCTGTTCTCCTACCATATTTGTTTCAGGCTTCCGATCTGAAATCCATATGTGCCTCTGACACTTCAGTGCTTTGACAAGCGCCTCATTTTCCCGGCTTTGTCTTACAGAAAAACAAACCAAAGAAATGGCAGTGGAGCAGCTTATTAACACAGTATGTTTTTGGAAATGCCAACACTGAAATTACCAGTCCCTGAGTTCCAAGTGAAGCTACGAAAAGATTTATATGAAAATCACTATCATCTAAAGTGTTAATGAAAATGATAATGTCAGTCACGACTCCTGATAATTACTCAAATGGACAAGTTTTTAATTGGGAAAACACATTACTGTAAAAATATACTTTTATGAAGAGGAAGTAGACACACCCCTCAAACATTCAAGCATGTGATTAACAGTAATTGCTTATTAAATTTCTATTTGCATAGTTGTCACTAATGCATTTATTAGAAGTAAAACTACAAAAAAATAATAATAATGATTAATTGAAGAAATAGAATACCATTGATGATGCTTAGTTCTCTTTCAGAAATGAGCAAGGAAAAATTATGATGTAAGAAATCTCCATTCTAGACATACATATGTGCCAGAAGACAAATCAGTTAATAATTGAACTTAGATTGGAGAATTAAACAACTAAACATAGTAGCTAAGGCTGAAACTGAGAATTTATGTAAATTTCAAATTAAATTAAAAATTGGTCCCAATCATTACTTTTCTTTCTACCAAGAAGTGAACATTAAATGGAATTTCGAAATATTTATTAAAATGAAATCAAAGACAAACTTCAAATAGGGTGGGTTGCAACACATATAATGAAGAGTCAATTTCCTTAATACGCAAGAGCTCTTACAAATCAACAGGAAAAATATAACCCAATAAATATGAGCAAAGATATGAACAGGCAGTTTGTAGAAAAAGAAAATTCTCTGGCCAATAAACATAAAAATATGTTCAACTTTATTCAAATTGAACTTTGTTCAATTAAATAAATGGAAATCTAAACAACAAACATGGATTCAGGTTCAATAGGAAAAGAATAGTCTTTTTAAGAAATGATGCTAGAACACCTGCATATACACATGCAAGAGAATGAAGCTGGACTCCTAGTTCATACCATATACAAAAATTATATCAGAATGGGTCAATCACCCAACTCTAAGAGCTAATACTGCAAAACACTCAACAGAAAACATAGGTGTAAATCTCCATGACCTTAGATCAGGCAATGGCCTTTTAGATATGACACCAAAAGCACAAGTAACAAAAGAAAAAATAATTAAATTGGACTTCACCAAAATTAAAAGTTTTTGTGCCTTAAAGGACATCACTAAGAAAGTGAAAGGGGGGGCCAGCCCGATGGCGCAAGCCGTTAAGTGCACGCGCTCTGCTGCGGCGGACCGGGGTTCGCTGGTTCGGATGCACCGCTTGTTAGGCCATGCTGTGGCGGCATCCCATATAAAGTAGAGGAAGATGGGCACGGATGTTAGCCCAGGGCCAGTCTTCCTCAGCAAAAAAAGAGGAGGATTGGCAGATGTTAGCTCAGGGCCGATCTTCCTCACAAAAAAAGAAAAAGGTGAAAGGATAACCCACAAAATGGGGAAAATATTTGGAAATTATGTATCTAATAAGGGACTTGTATCTAAAGTATATAAAGAACTCCTACAACTCAATAACAAAAAGACAACCCAACTAAAAAAATGAGCAAAGGATCTGAATAGACATTTCTTCAAAGAAGATATATGAATGGCAAAAAGCATATGAAAAATGCTCAACATAATTAGCCATCAGGGAAATGCAAATTAAAATCACAATGAGATACCACTTCATACCCACTAGGATGGCTATAATCAAAAAGACTGATAATAACAAGTACCGGTAGGATGTGAAGAAATTGTAACCCTCATACACTGCCAGCTGGGAATGTAAAATCGTGAAGCCACTTTGCAAAACTATCTGGCAGTTCCTCAAAAAGTTGAACAGAGTTACCATATGACCCAGCAATTCCATTCCTAAGTATATACCCACGAGAAATGAATACTTATGACCACAAAAAAATCTGTACATGAATGATTATAGCAGCATTGTCATAGTCCAAAAGTAGAGACAATCCAAATGTCCATCAACTGATGAATAAATAAATAGATAAATGAAATGTGGTATATTCATACAATGGAATACTATTCAGCACTAAAAAGGAAGTACTGATACATGCTACAACATGGATGAAACTTGAAAACATTAAGCTAAGTGAAAGAAGCCAGTCACAAAAGACCATATATTGTATTGAATCAATTTATATGAAATGTTCAGAATAGGCAAATCTATAAATACAGAAAGTAGATTAGTGGTTATATAGGGCTGGAGTAGGGAGTGGGAGGTAAAGGGGCGGGAAGAAAAGGGAAGTGACTGGTAATGGGTATAGGGGATTTTTTCAGGAGGAGATGAAAATGTTCTAAAATTGATTGTAATGATGATTGCATAACTCTGTGAATACACTAAAACCCACTGAATTGTGCATTTTAAATAGGTGAATTGTATGGGTGTGCGAATTATATCCCAAATAAAGCTGTTATTTAAAAAAAAAATAAAAGCCAACCATGTGAGAGTGGAAGTATGGCAGATGCTGCCACTCACTGCCCTTACTTCAGAAGGATATATTTCAAAGCCTTCCCCTAAATCTCTCCTGTTCCAACCATCATGCGCAAGAAATAAAATTCAGGCATGCAGCTGTGGGAACTGTGATGTTCATGGTACATGTTATCCCCTAATTTCATTTCAGACTAGAACCTTATAGGTAAAATCTCACCACACAGAATAACATTACAGAGAAGGTTCCATTATGACAATGATATTTTTATGTCCTGGTGGATGCTTCGGGCTCTAGCTCTTTGTTACTCTTACAGTGAATAGCTTTCCAAGAAAATGCATTCTCTGGTCCCTGCTCACTCAGCACTCCCTCTGTAATGAAAGTCCCCGATGGTGTCTGCATGTGCACGTGCATGTGCGGGTTGCATGGGATGGGAGTCTGAGGGTCAGAGCACTGCCAAACTGAGCAACGTATAATTAACTTCTCTTCCCAGCCCCAAGCAATGACTCTCCTTCATCTTCCCGTATGTCTCTTTCTCCTCAATCATCTTCATCACTCCAGCCAACCCTGCTTTCCAATATCCCGGAGCGGTTTAGCAGAAAGAAGACAAGCTTTAGAGTCTGGCAGACATGAGCTCAAAAACTAACCTTATTACTTTCCACTTAGTAACCTTAGGCAAGCCTCAGATGTCAAATTTGTAAAATGAAGATCACACAATACCCAAATTGTTAAAAAATATTTCTCGAGTTCCCACTATGAGCTGGGTACTGAGAATACACACCTGAATAACAGACTCTGTAGTTAAAAAACTCATAGTCCAGTAGGAGATATAGAAATATAAACAAAAAATTATGACAATACACTGTGATAAATGCCATGATAGATGGTATCCTGAAGGAGGGAATGATTAATTCTCTTAACGGTTGAGAAGGAGGAAGAAGGCTTTCTGGTGTGGCTGTGAGACTTCAATAAGACAGTGTGTCCACAGAACACTTGGCACACAGCAAGTGCTCAAGGAGTGTGAAGTTCTTTCCCCACAAAGAGCCCTAGGAATTTAGAAGAAACGAATTATAAGTTTTGGCACGAGAGATAAGAAACTGGAATGGACTGTTCGTTGCTCTGACCAGAGCATTATCAAGGGTTAGTTCAACTAAAGAAGCTGGTCGTCAATGTTTTATTTCTTCCTGCTCATAAATGTGGTAACTAGAAAGATATTAATTATAATAAATGTATATTATAACAAGTAAATGTGGATGTCCTGGGGTAAATATTGTGAATTTTAACCTATCATTCTGACTTTGCCAAATTAGAACATCCAGTAAAATTGTCAAAAAAATTCTTGACTTTTCCTTCAATGATTCAATACATATTTATTGACCTCCTATTATGTGATACCAGGCAACAGAGACGTAAAATTGAACTTACAACAAGCTTACAAATGACAAGGGAAGATAAAACAAGTCCTTAATAGTTGTAATATGTGGCAGAACGGCATATCGCATTTATTTCCCCACAGTAATTGCTCAAGAGGTTTTCTTGCTCTTGAAACAAAGCAGGGAGATAACGTTGAGAATATCGGGTCCTTCCTGATCAGATCTGTACTCTTATGCCAGTTTCTAGAACTTGATATTTGCAACTGGGCTTCCCCTTAGCGAAAAAAAGAAATGATAAAGTTTCTCAATAGACACAAGTCAAGTACTCAGTGTCTCAGAGCAAAATCTTGCTGAAATGATGAAACCTCCACCAGTTATCAAAAGGCTTAGCTGCCTTAGATAACCCTTAGATAACTCCGAGAGTGGTGCAATTCAACTTTGGAGTCTGTGGCCTAAGATGTGGGGATTCCTAAGCCAGAGATCAACGAAGCACCTGCTCTGAGGAAAGGGAGCTCAGGACTATAGCACATACCCACTTTCTCCTGCCCATCCACCTTCCCACATCTGCTGGTAAGACCCTGCTATGTCCCAGAATTCAAGGACAGGTCTAGGTGCAGCACCATGAGGGTGAATCAGAGTCCTTCTGAGGATGAGAAAGCTGTGGGATTTTCCTTAGGGATCAGAGTTGTAAGAACAATATAAGCCTGAAGTTGCCAAAAAGTAAAACCAACACAGAGGACAAGAGACTGAAAGATACAGAAAGAAAAACAATCCTGATGACCTCTTTTGAATCCTTTGATCCAGTCATGTTGTATCCTTTGGAACTTCTAGTTAATACATATGTGTATATATAATTTTATGTCTAGAATTTAATTTGATATATTTGTTTGTTGATTGATTCCTTAAGCTATTTGGGATTGAGTTTCTGTCGCTTGTAACCGAAAGAGTCCTAATTAACAAAGGGTCCACTGCACCTCTCTTCCTTGGTATGTATTATTATGGGGTGAGGTAACAAAGAAGGTCACATAGTAATCTCACCTGATCCATTCACTCTTCCGAATCCTTTTTCCAGTTCAACAAACATAGTCTCCAGGTCTCATAAAAAGCTGCCATTTTCCCTCCTTAATTCCTTTGGTAAATTTTGCTCTATGCCTCTTTGTCCTTATTGAAAAGGGCATTTCATCATTTTTGGCATAACGGAAGAGTGGTGCTCATTTCACCTATCTTTGAAGAGAGGTTCTAGCATTCGAACAGAAAATTGACAAAGGACATTCCAGTGAAAGAAGGCTCCTCCTAGAAGTTCCTCATTTTTAACTTCTGAAAAGTGGTCAGATCCTTCTCTCTTTGTATATTAGAAACTTACAGAAAATTCTCATGTCCGTGGAGAGAGCCTTTCTGCAATGATTACAGCCAAATGCCCCCGAACTGCAGCCCCTAAAAGGTCCAGTCACCTGTTGATCCCATGCCTGTGTCTGCTGTCCTAAGCAGTGTTAACTGGGATCACTCAAAGGACTCAGAAACAATTGATCTTCTCATTTTTCTATTTCTTTTTATTTTATCTGCCTTCTCCTGATCCCTCTTAGAAAAAGACAGAGAGGGCGGATAAGAATAAAGAACAAAACCTATTGGGAGGCGACTTTTACAGGAAACTATGGAAAATCCCTAAGAGAATTTTTGACCAGAGTTGAACCAGATCAGCACCTGTGTGGGCTCAGCAGTGGCTCACCCAGAAATCTGCTTACCTATAGTGCAGGGCAAGGCTCCCGGCAGGAATGATGGCTTCCAAACTGTCACTCAGTCTAAACTATTATATGTCAACCTTGGTTGAACAACCTTAGAACCACCACCTTGAGAACTTGAAAAAAAAAAAACTAGAATTTGTGTAGGGTCTTGGACCTCGGTAGTTTTTAAAAGCTTCTCCAGGTGATTCTAATATGTAGCCAAGGTCAAAAACTACTCGTCTATACAGGCATCCAAACAAACTCTTTATCCAACCATCAAAATTGTTCCGGGCAGTTTGGGCTGTAACTAAAATGGCCACTAACCATGTCTAGGGTACGCTCATTCTTTCTTCTCCACAAGCAGATGATCACAGCTATCAGTTATGAAGTTTTTACTGCGTATCAGTCTGTACTAAGTGCTTTACATAGATCATCGCTGATTTTTACAGCCACCCTGGAAAGTAGTACCATTCCCATTTTCAGCACAAGAAATGGAGAAATGTAGAGGTAAAGGAATTCACCCAAGGCTGCACAGCAAGTAAGTGGCACAGCGAGATCCGAATCCATGCTTGCCCTCTCTCCACTGTAAAGATAGCCCCTCATGTCTGTGTCTCGACTCCCGGCTTTACTGTTTTTGCTTTTGACATAATCCAAAATTCGTGTCCTTCTAATATCTCACATGTGCAAATATATGACTATTTAAAAACTAGGGAAAACTCAGAAATATTTATAAATTCAAAACAAGTTTCCCTCATTTTATATAATGAACTGTAAATGCTTATTATTTAAAAAAATGTCTCCAATTCTAGAAAGCAGAGACAAATGTCAAGAGCTGTTACCAGCCTACCTTCAAAACTTTGATGTCCATTTGCGATTTGAACCTACTTCATTGAGGAGGCTGGTTTTGCTTAGTCTGGTGAATACACAATTAGTGTGGGCCATATAATCAGTGGCGGACCTTCTAGTAATACATATCCCAGGACACCAGTTACCTAAAATTGATGTTTCTTTAAATTCCCTTTCCAGAAGATACTTAAATTACTGGTAAATCTAGAAATTCCCCTAATGGATCCTTGGAAAGCAAACTATAGTATAGAATCCTATTAAAAATTGTTCAGTATGACTATTGATATAATAGTTTCTAATTGCTAGAAAACATAAGGCATACACACACACAGGTTTTCATTTCTAACACAGTGTATAAATGTGACTGGAGAAGATGTTACAGTTAGCTTCAGATAAGTCCTATTCAGTTAGGTTATACCTCTCGATGGCAATACCATCTCACATCTTTTGTTAATAGTGGGTACTCAATAAATACTTGTTGAATGAATACATAAATGGTGGGGGCCAGCAATGCAAAAATTAGGGGGAAAGCCTACCTCGAACAGAAAAACAAACCCCACAGTCATCAAAAATTAAATCAGGGGCCAGCCCAGTGGCGCAGCGGTTAAGTACGCGTGCTCCGCTTCGGTGGCCTGGGGTTCGCAGGTTCAGATCCTGGGCGGGCACCGACGCACCACTTATCAAGCCATGCTGTGACGGCGTCCCATATAAAATACAGGAAGATGGCCACGGATGTTAGCCCAGGGCCAATCTTCCTCAGAACAAAAGAGGAGGACTGGCATCGGATGTTAGCTCAGGGCTGATCTTCCTCACAAAACAAAACAAACAAAAAAAAAACCTAAATCAAAGAGGGTGAAATTTAAGATCCACAGCATATGGATCTTATACATGAACAAGAAGGCTTTTAGATTCTAAAATATGACATTTATTTAAATTGTCAGGTAATGGAAATAGCAGGGAGAAGTTTTCCTACATCAGAAATGCAACTTTGCTGTTTATGTAGACTCTCTTCTTCCTAAAGACTCTATGAGGAAGCAGTTACAACTTCAGAATCACATCTTTTGGGGGCCAGCCCAGTGGCTTAGCGGTTAAGTGTGCGCACTCTGCTACTGGCGGCCTGGGTTCGGATCTGACGCACCCGGGCCGCACTGCTTCTCCGGCCATGCTGAGGCCGTGTCCCACATACAGCAACTAGAAGGATGTGCAACTATGACATACAACTATCTACTGGGGCTTTGGAGAAAAAAAGGAGTAGGATTGGCAATAGATGTTAGCTCAGAGCCGGTCTTCCTCAGCAAAAAGAGGAGGATTAGCATGGATGTTAGCGCAGGGCTGGCTTCCTCACAAAAAAAAAAAAAAAAAAAAAAAAAAAAAGAATCACATCTTTTTTAATCTTTTCTCTCCATTGTTCCCCAAGCACACTGAATCTTTATTACACCAGACAGCACACTGTGCTTCCATTACAGCTGGGTGTAGACAAATCGGTAAACATAGCCATGTTATAATGTTCTTGAGGCTGAAGATTTTGCTTCCACTCATTTATTTATCCAATTCATTTATTCATCTGTTGACTATATTGTGCTTTGCCCAACAAGAGGTACATAATGAATCAATGATATACCAGACACTTTACAGCTGGAGAACACCATCTAGCCCCGCAACGTTTTGAAGACCAAAAGATATGACTTATTCCTATCTGAGTTCTCAAAGCTTAGCACAAACTTGAGAAATGTTTCATGAACTGAACCACACCTTACAGCTCATCTAGCTCAACACTTCATTTCCTGGTGGTGGCTGGATTATTTCTCAAGGTGACAAAGCTACTAGTTAGTGGTAGGGCTGGGACTAAAGGTCAGATTTCTTTTCTCCCAATCCAATGTTCATGTAAAATTCATTTTATGATTGACTCTAAATCAATTCACAACTCAAGAGGCACTGTGACAGTTATTTTCTTTTAGCTCAAAAGCCCACTAATGTCTTTAGAAGCAAGTCTCTTCGAAGCTCCAATTTATTGGTGAAACACTGCATTTTTATGAGAATGCTCTTTCCAATTGAGCATTGTGAGTTTTTCTAGTTAATTGAAGTCCTTAAACATCATAATAATGAAGATTAATAATGAATTCTGCTGTGTTAATATTCTAAAGTTTATTATTTTATAAAAAATGTGTCTCTACTCCTAGATATTTATCCAAGAGAAATAAAAACTTATGTCTACGAAGTCTTGTACAAGAATGTTATAGCAGCATTATTTATAATAGCCTAAAACATCTCAGTCATCTATCAATAGGAGACTGGATAAACAAACTGTGATACAGTCATACAATGGAATACTGCTGGGTAACAGAAGGAAATGAATTACTGATACATGCAATATCGTGGCTCACTAGCTCATTAGCATAAAACATTATGCCGAGTAAAAGGAGTCTTACATAGAAGAGTATATACAAAGTGAATTCCATTTATATGAAATTCTAAAACAGGCAAAACTAACATATGGTGGGGAAAAAAAATCACATCAGTGGTTGACTCTGGAAAGTAGGGGGTGTGGGCAGGAATTGACTTGGAGGGGGCATGAAGAGAATTTTCTGGGGTGATGGTAATGCTTTTTATCATGATAAGAGTTTAGGTTACACAAGGGTATAACTTTGTTAAAACTCAGTAAATGTACACTAAGATTTGTGCATTTCATTATATGCAAATTATATCTTAAAAAGTATAAACAGGGGCTGGCCCGGTGGTGTAGTGGTTAAGTTCACGCACTCCACTTCTGCAGCCCAGGGTTTGCAGATTTGCTTATCAAGCCATGCTGTGGCAGGCGTCCCACATACAAACTAGAGGAGGATGGGCATGGATGTTAGCCCAGGGCTAATCTTCTTCAGCAAAATAGAGGAGGATTGGCAATAGATGTTAGCTCAGGGCTAATCTTCCTCACCAAAAAAAAAAAAGGAAAGAAAAAAAAACTATAAACAAACATTGAACTTTAGTTAATGAAGTATTACAGGGGAAGTGTCCTCAGCAATTTATATTGAAGGGCATCAAAAAAATATGATGAATTCATGGTTAGAGGAATGGACTGATGGGTAGTTAACGATAAAGCAAGTATAGCAAAATGTTAATGACAGAATCTAGGTTTGGAGTATGTGGCTGTTCATTGTAAAATTCAAATTTGCTGTATGTTTGAAATTATAATAATAAAATGTTGGTAAAAAAAGAGACTTAAAACAAGCATTCTCAGGCCGGCCCCGTGGCTTAGCGGTTAAGTGAGCGTGCTCCGCTACTGGCGGCCCAGGTTCGGATCCCAGGCGCGCACCGACGCACCGCTTCTCCAGCCATGCTGGGGCCGCGTCCCACATACAGCAACTAGAAGGATGTGCAACTATGACATACAACTATCTACTGGGGCTTTGGGGAAAAAAAAGGAGGAGGATTGGCAATAGATGTTAGCTCAGAGCCGGTCTTCCTCAGCAAAAAGAGGAGGATTAGCACGGATGTTAGCTGAAACCAACTGTAGAAAGAAATTATTAAGACAACTGGGAAATGTGTATGTGAACTGGGTAGTAGATGATACCACGGCATTACTGTTAATTTTGTTAGGTATGATCATAACCTTGTGGTTATATAAAAATATCTCCATACTTTTAAAGATGCAATTAAAAATACTAGAAATTAAAATATACGATGTCTTTGATTTGCTTCAAAAGACTTAAACAAATGAAGGGGGGAGGGATAGATGACAGTGTAGGAAAATCTTAATAGCTATTAAATCTGGGTGACAGGCATATTGGAATTTATTATATTTATTCCCTCTAAACTTCGATGTATATTTAAATTTTTTAAAAAATTTTTTGAAACCAATTAGCACACACTTATATTAAGACTGTAAAAATCAAAGGGCTAGTCCTAAATTTTCGAAATTATAACATTCTGTGTGACTGACATACTTGCATGTCTCGTTCATTAAAAGTACTGTTAGGATAGATTTCCTTTTTAAAATTAAAGTAAATCTAAGTTCAATTTGTTACTAGAATTTTAAAAATTCTTATGACTCCTTTGAATGAATTAGAAACATCCAGTCATAACTGTAGGTCTTAGAATAAACTGGGTTAGTCATATTAAATTAGAGATAGCATTCATTCATTCACTCAATCATTCAAGAAATGCCTCTCTTTTGCAAACTCCATAGTAATATAACTATCAATAAACATTCTTTAATATAAAGATGGCATAATACCCTAAAACACCTTTAGCAAAAAAAAACACCCCACAGCTGCTAGCTATGCCAAAACAATGCTAACAGATATGGTTGTGACATTAAAAAATATAACCAATAGGGCCGGCCCAGTGGCGTAGTGGTTAAGTTTGTGCACTCTGCTTCGCCAGCCCGGGGTTTGCAGGTTCGAATTCCAGGTGCAGACCTACGCACCACTCATCAAGCCATGCTGTGGTTGCATCCCACATACAAAATGGAGGAAGATGGGCACAGATGTTAGCTCAGGGCGAATCTTCCTCACCAAAAAAAAAAACTCCAATAAAACCAATAAAATTTTCATCTACTTGATCCTAAACAACTTGACTTAATTTTGTATTTAATGCACTAATTTGAGGCCCAAATGGACTGATTAGGTAGGTGTAGTCTCACTGAGATAACCACATAACACAGGAGCATACGAATTTACCAAACAGATGAATCACAATGTGGTTTAGGTTATGTAACAAAATAATTAGTTCCTTTACAAAATGATCTACTCCAATATTCTCTTATGCTTCCTCAATACATTTAAAATTCTACTGGTTTAGTAGATTCCCCTTTAACCTCAACTTTTCAGTAACAAGTCCATCACAGAAAACATGGACTATGGTCCGTCACGTTCTTTGGTTCTATATCACATCTCTTATGCAGGTTTCACTTGTTTCTGAATTTCAAGTTCTAAGTTTTGAAGAAATGTCTGCAAGGTCAATATTTAAACTGGCCTCTGGCAATAATTATGTTCTTGATTGAATTCCACAATGTCAAAAAATAACACCAATATAAAACAAGAAATCCCAGGTGACTAAAGGTTTAACTCAGAGTCCAAATGTGCATAGAAGATCAGCCGATAGCTTCATTTATCATGAAGAATGAAAGAAACACAGGGAAACACTCCCAGTCTTAATTCGAGCATAATCTAAACTTGAACTTAATCACTGCAACTTGAGGCCATATCTTACGTAACATGGCTATATCTCATGTAACATGAAGATAAAGGTTATAATGAAGGTTGTACAGCAAAGAAGAAGTGGAAAGCAGAAAGAAGGGCGGTATGTAAAACAGATATAGGTTCTGCTGCTTATAGTTCTAACCTCAGAAGGTAGAGGGATGCACAGCCTCTAATTCATATTGTCAGATCCTAAAAATAAGTATCTAGATCAGTGCTATCCAACAGAATTTTCTGTGATGAGGGAAACATTCTATTTCTGTACTGTCCAATACAGTAGCCATGAAGCAAGTGCTATTGAGCATTTGAAATGTGTTTAGCGCAAAGGAGGAACTAAATTATGTATTTAATTTTAATTAATTAAATTAAAATGGTTGCACTGCGTGTGGCTATTGGCTACCATATTGGACAACACAGGTCTAAATTCATAGGGTAGCCCTCAGATGGAAGAATAAGAAATTTTGGACAGAGTTAGATCAGTAAGTCTTAGAAATGTTGTATCCACTCTGGTAGGGGACAAGGAGCTAATCTAATCAATGCCCTTTCCATTCAAATGGTGCGAAGGCTCCAGTACCATTTAGTACACTATAAACATTTTTGATCACCTTTTTCAGAATTCAAAAAAGAGTCAGATGGGGGCCGGCCTGGTAGCGTAGCAGTTAAGTTTGTGGGCTCTGCTTCGGTGGCCCGGGGTTCACAGGTTCGGATCCCGGGTGTGGACCGACGCACTGCTTGTCAAGCCATGCTGTGGCAGCGTCCCATATAAAGTAGAGGAAGATGGGCATGGATGTTAGCCCAGGGCCAATCTTTCTCAGCAAAGAGAGGAGGATTGGCAACGGATGTTAGCTCAGGGCTAGTCTTTCTCAAAAAAAAGACTCAGATGAGAGTCAAATGAAGCTCGGTAGCTCAAGTGATATTTTTCAGTCTTTTAGTTCTTCCTTTCCTTCCTTTCCCTTCCTGACACCAACATTAAATACCCACAAAACCACCTCCACCAACTACATACACACCTCCACCACAAGCCCCAGCACACACCCGTACTATTCCACCCATGTCCTGCTTCCCTCCAGCTCAAAAGTTTCCATCTAGGTAGTTTTAACCACTAACACTGTCTACAGCAAAACCCCTGATGCTGGCTGGTCAGCTCATCAGAAGGAATATACACACACAAAGGTGAAGTTTGGGCATTTTGTAACTGTTTTTTTTTTTTTTTTTTTTTTGTGAGGATCCCGGTGCGCACCCGGGATCCGAACCGGGGAACCCCGGGCCGCCGCAGCGGAGCGCGCGCACTTAACTGCTTGTGCCACCGGGCCGGCCCCGTAACTGTTTTTGATACAAGTTTGAAGCAGGTTTGCCTGCCTGGCTTCTTGGGTGGGTATGCCACATGGAACAAACCACCTGTTGTATTGTAATCATGTTGACGTATGTCCCACAGCATATTTGTTGGATGTGTCCTTTTTAGTCTGTTCAGAAAAAGGAGTACAGAACTTCATTGGATGAATCGAGCCTAGTCTGAATTGAGGGGAAGCCAAGCATGAAGGAGGATGTGGACTGGACTCCCCGAGTGTTGTTGAGAAATGCGTTCCCCAGCTAAGACGGTGGGTGTTTTTCCCATCTCTCTGGTGGGAAGGGAGGAGAGGGGGCAGGGAGAGAGGTTAATGACTGCGTGTGAATCAGTCAGTGTTCAATGATACAGAACTTGAAAACAGTTGAATTTGTTAAGCCTGAACAGACACAGGCAGTGTTGCATCATACACTCAGAACCAGTGACTAAAATCTGACATTTAAATCTTCCCTCATCTTTCGCTCCCTGTCTTTGAAACAAGAACTACAAAGACTTGAAATCAGAACCTAAAACTGAGAGGGCAGAACAAATGTAATAAAAGTATGATGAGTCTGCGTTGGGCAGGGAAATATTCCCTTCAAGGTGGTCTCAAAGCAGGAGGAGGCTAGACAGAGGTGGGGTCTGGAGAGATTTTTGGTGGTGCTGATAGCCAGGCAGTAGGTGACAGGAATTGGGAGAAGGTGTATTCCAGATCACGGATAAGGATTATTCAGGAAAGGTGAATTGCAGGTTTGCCTTTAGGGGGAGGGGGAGCCATGGGCACAGTTAATGCCAGTCCTGGACATTCTGAAAACACTCAGGATTCAAGAGTTTTAAAGTCCTACTTGCAGTATGCAATTGGAAGATCAAAAATCTTCCCAAGGTCACTGCTTTCTGCTGCCCTTCACCTTGGACAGTGTTCACTGTGATTATCTTGTAGATTTGCCAGCAGGAGACTTTGAATTTCAGTAATTTTTAGAAATAACATTTTTACATGATGCTTCTGATTATACAAGGAATCCACGTTCACCATAGAAAACACAGAAAAGCCTAAAAGGGTGGTGTGTTTTCACCACAGAAAACACAGAAAAGCCTAAAAGGGAGAAATACACACACACATACACACACACACACTCAGGGGTATAGCGAGATGATTTCTTATTAAAGACCATAGTGAAGAAAGAAGAGATGAGATGGAAACATGGGTAATTAGATATAAAATTATAAACACTCTCATCATGGGTGGGAATTTGGGTGTTCTGATTCTTCAGAGGTATTCCTCTATTTTGCATTATTTCTTTCAAATAGAATCCTGTTAGAGGGATTACTGGGCTAAGCATTTCTAAGGTTCTTGATATATATTGCCAAACTGTTTTCCTACTAGGTCATACCAATTTGTGTGGCGATCAGACATGTATGAGTAAGTTGGATTCTTTCATGACAGGGAAATGGTACCTCGCTGTTGTTTTAATTTGCAATTATTTGTGATGTTGACTTTCTTCCTTGTGTTATACACCAGTATTTCTCTTTTGTGAATTAGACTGTTTCTACTGTTTTTCTGTCGTTTTCCCTCTCAGATTTTACAATAAGATGTTGTTAATAATTAATAGAATACTGGATTACTTCCTTATGTTGAAAATCGCTCCCCACCAAAAATTATCACCATTAACTTAATTTGTTCACATTCCACTCAAATTCCTTATTTTGGTTGCAACTTTTATGTGGCCTAGAAATAGGCCGTTTGTGAAATATCTGCAAATAGATTTTTTACCAAACAAGTGCTTAGGGGGGACCAAAGTCTGCCAACTTCTGAAGGCAAATTATAAAAATGAAAAAGGCTGTTCATTTTTTATTTTCCAGAATAGGAACAAGATTCCTTAATTTTTCTTATTGCAAAGATAAAGATGGGTTGGACTAAACTTCATAAACCAGTTATTTAATTTGTCTATATAATAACAGTACAATATCCAAATCAATGTTATTTCCTAGAATTAAAAACAAAACAAAACTTTCACTGTGCAAACAACAGAACGCACCTGAGAAACATACAATGTGAGTGTCCTACAGATGAGAAAGCAGCCAAGAGCATGGAAAAGTTTCTCTAGGTCACAGAACTAGTTCGGGGAAGGCCCGGGACTGGATCAACTCCTTGATTCCTGGCCAAGCGTTCTTGCCACAGCACCACAATCCGTCAGAGCCTGATAATTTTTTCTATGAAATTATATTTCATTTTAAAATTCCAGTTAAAATACTCACCCATCATTTTACGTGGCAAATAAAGCCCTTATCATATTATAACTGGGATTATATTCAATCATTTGTGTGTGTGTAGATGTCCATGTCTAACACCTTCATTATATGATGTTACTTTCTCTGACATATCTATTATTAAACAACAGCAGGGACTGTACACGTGAACTGCTCTAGTATTTTTACTAAAAAAAATGAAAGAGTAGGCATTTCTTATGGCTTTATAATAAGAAGCCATTTTATTAGAAAAGTAGAATAAAAGCCTTTGTTTTGTTTCTACTCAGAGTCCAAGTTTGCATTTGTGATTGACACAGAGGTGGCGCTTACTTCAACAATGGCTAATTTAAATGTTGAGGTTTCACAATCCTTAAAGAAAAAAAAAGAAGTCACACGTGACAACGTTCAATCTATTGAATTCACGATTAAGTAAGAGCCCAGTTCCGTTCACATGTGCAAACTTCCTTCCAGGGAATCCTGTTTGAGGGGAAGGAAAACTAAGATCTGTTGGACACCCATGATGTGCCGGAGACTTTCATACACTGCACCTTATCTCAATTAATCCTAACAGTAACCACCAGAGATTGGTAAATTTGTGGAAAAACTAAAATTGCTGTACAGAGAAAGCCACTGCACTGGGAAAGGCAGAAGACTCAGCTGCTGACTGGCTCCTTTATTTTATTACACAGGACAAGACGAGCATGAGGTCAACCTCATGACAGTGTTTTCTGTATCCAACTGCATCCAAAGTACCTTTCTGGCTGACTCAGTGTCTTTGAGACCATCCTATCTGCCAGCCACATTTGTAGCTTTCTCGGGTGCTGGAAACCACTTGATTTTATTTACGTCTTCTGCTGCCTAAAGACTTTGCTTTTTGGTGGAGGAAAACAATGACTCAGATGGCGCCAAACAAGCAAGAACAAGCAAGCTCGAACACTTCTCTCCAATTTTCCATCACAGAATCATTACTTAGAATGCAAAAGTCTTGAGAGCTAAAGAGATCTTGAGGATCACCTGGACCAATCTCTGGTCCAAAGAGCTACCCTTTCTCCAGCATGCTCAATAGGGCGTCCCCCAGACTTGCTGATGGATAGGAGCCTCTGTACACACAACTCGACCCCATGGCAACCTAATCTAGTTTTCCCACAGCTCCTACAACAAATAATTTTTAAACTGAAACCAACCCAGTACATGTCTTTGGGTTTAGTTCTAAAGAAAATGCCCCATTTGTCAGGAGGGTGTGTTAAGGTAAGTGACGACTTGTCAACAATTTGTTTTAGGGCTCCTGCACTTACTACAATTATAATTGAGAAGATAATTAAAAGACATTATTTTCTGACGGGAGGCAAGATGGCATGGGGAAACTGAATGGACTTTGGGGTCAAACTAATCTGAGTGTGAAAGCAAGCTCCAGCATTTACTAAATGATGTAGCTTTGTTCAAGGCTCTTGAGCGCTCCATGCCTCAGTTTTCCCATTTGTAAAGGGGGGCTAATGATTTCCAGCTAGTAAAGTTGTAAGAATTGGGGATAACTGGGGCCGGCCCAGTGGCGCAAGTGGTTAAGTGTGCGCTCTCCGCTGCCGCGGCCCAGGGTTCGCCGGTTCGGATCCGGGGTGCACACCAATGCACTGCTTAGCAAGCCATGCTGTGGCGGCGTCCCATATAAAGTGGAGGAGGATGGGCACGGATGTTAGCCCAGGACCAGTCTTCCTCAGCAAAAAAAGAGGAGGACTGGCAGATGTTAGCACAGGGCAGATCTCCTCACACACACACAAAAAAAATTGGAGATGATACATATAAAGCAGCTGGTGCAATGCTTGACACATAGTACATAGACAATCAAATAGTGTGATTTGAGAATCCATCATAGACCAGAGTGTTGTTGAGGGAGTGCTGTTTTTAACGGCTCACGCAGTTCACCAAGCACTGTGTAGGTGGGAATGTGGGCCAGTGGGAAGAGTTGGGCACCGTGGAGGTAGAAAATCTAGATGTCAGGTCTTTCACTAACCAGAGGTGTGACCTTAGCTTTTCTATTTCAGCTTTCTCATATATAAGAGGGGTATATTTTACATCTCAGAATTTTAAAAAAAGGTAACCATAAAAATTATTTGACAAAGTATTTTTAAAAGCATACAAATACAAGACATTGTTTCTGTGGTTGTTCATAAAGTTATAAAGAATCAGATCAAATCTTTGATGACTGCTTTCAAGGGTCCCCTATGGAAGGGGCTTTCTACTAACTGAGAAAATAATACAGCCTTTGAAGCAGAGAATCTGGGCATCTCTTGCTCTTTATAGAAGTGACTTAAAATGTTTGACTGACACACTATCAGGGTATTTTCTTGTCTTCCATTGGACAAAGGGTGGGCTAACCAGCTTATCTGCGGCCTCACTGGAATGATGACCTGACCACACTGATACGCTTTATAATATTAATGCAAAGTTAAAAACATAACCTCTTTCATCCCCAACTAGGAAAAAATCTAAAGGGCATACGCTCCCTTTTGTTATTCTAAGTAAAGGACATTCTGAGTAAGTCTCTGGTAACTTTTGAAGTAAGAACGGAATATTTGTGAATGCATATATTTGTAGGATGGAAAATCGAGGAAGGTTGTAATGAAAAGGAAATTTAGAAACTTTGTTCATTTTCAAGATGTTCAGTTGAGTCAGAGACTTTGACATCCATTGGGTCAGCATGCAGAGCCTTCTGTGAGTTTGAATTAAAAGCACTTCAAACCCCACGTTGGAAGACGTGACTTTTGCCTCCCAGGAAATTTCTCAGCAATTCTGACTTGAAATTCACCCACCTTTCTTATGGTGACTGAATATTTCTTCATGCATAGATATTAAAACGTGATTTTAAAAAATAAAAAACCTCAAAAGTTGCTAAATACAGATTTTAGAATATACCACATGCATTATAAAAATTATTCATAAGCAAAAAATAATTCATAAACAAAGGTAGGAATGAAAAATACACGATAGCCTTCTTTTCAAAACAAAGCAAACTTTGAAGGGTAAGAGAGAGAAAATGACCTGAGAAAAGTCAGGTCAATGGCCAGCTTTCCAACAGAAGATACGCAAGTCTGCACCATCGTCTAAAAGCTGAGTCTTCGTTAATAAGGTGGCACAGCCTCAACAGCCATCTGGCATCATCTCTGCCAGACCGGAGTGCTCTCTGCTGTAACTAACTTGCGTGTTTCGTTCAGACCAATTGTGAAGTCATGAAACTTTTCTCAGGCTCAATTTCCTCATCTGCAAAACAGTGGCAGTCGCCTTCTAGGGCAATGGTTTCAGTTAAATAAACAGCCCTCGCAGAGCACTTAGCAAATACACTCCCAGAAACAGACTTCTCTCCTTCCGCCCTTTACAGGTGATAACATTTCCATCCCACTCTTTATGAGATCACTTAACTTTAAAGAGCTGGCACACACACGGAATGGTTTTCAGCTCATATAGTCATGTTTTTAATTCCCATCAAGTGTATTAAATTGTGTTCTGTTCTTGCAAAGGAATACCATGCAGCAATGAAGGAATAAATTACAGCTACATGAAACAATGTGGATGAATGTCACAGGCATAATGTTGAGTGAAAAGAAGCCAGATACAAAAGAACACCTACTGGATGATTCCATTTTATGAAGTTCAAGAACAGCTAAGGCTAATCTATGGTGACAGAAGTCAGAATAATAGCTACCTGGAGGGAGTGAGGGGATGAGGGGGGTGGCAGGAGGAGAGGCACAAAGGAGCCTCTGGGACACTGAAAATGTTCTGTACCTTGATCTGAGTGGTGGTTACACAGGTGCATACATATGTCAAAATTCATCAAGCTGTATACTTAAGAGTTGTGCATTTTACTGCCTTTATGTTAACTTCAATAAATAATATTTAAAATAACCTTTTTTTCAAAGCACTATTTGACTTAATCTTAATTCATGGTAGTTTTTCTCTCATGTATTCTTCCAGGCTCTTTTTACATTTACATGAGTGATTAATGTATTCATTGGTACCTCATAATTGTAGGAATAAAGAATTACTCAAAAATGAAATTTTCCAAATATGAATTTAGCCATTTAAGCAAGAAAACTATTACTTTCTTGGATAAAAATCTTCATGAAATGATTTGTAGTCCTCACTATCATTTTAAACAGATGCTGTTGAGCACATTCTTCTTCTCGGTGAACCAAGGTCATCCTTAGAAACTTACATGGGAGAGCTGGGCTGAGATGGAGTGACAGCTTCAGGGGCCACTGCTTCTATACTGATGACAGTCATTGTTGCCACTTCCCTGTTATCTGTTATTGTTAGCTTGCCTGTTATTTTTCACTGTTGCGTGCCTGCCTCTAACCATCCTGGTCCTTCTCATTTGCTTTCTCTCATTCATTTATTCATATATTTGGTACATAGTTTTTGGATGCCTAGTATGCGCAAAGGACTGGAGATATAGTGGTGAATAAGACACTCATGATCCACAACCTAAAGGAACTTAACATTTTAGCAGAGGAGGCACATATAGAACAAGAATGATGACTATCTTAAATGGGAAAGTATAGGACCTAAAGTGACATTTAAGAACTGAGAGATGAGAATCTAGCCCAGAATGAGACCTTAGTGAGATTTCGTTGAATGAATGAATGAATGCATGCATGAATGAATGATCATTAGCCAACCAAGAGGAGAAGAAAGAGTTCTGATTTATTGTGCATTGAGAAACCAGGAATTTAATTGAAAGCTGCCTAAATCAAGAGTCAACAGCCCCTGAGTGAGGCCCTGATGGACTTAATGGCATTAATTTTGGCTGCTGTGAGGACTGTTTTTTGCCTTACTTAAAACCTTGAGTTACTAGACAAGTGAAGGATTTTTAGTCATTGCTCAGCTAACCTACACATATCCAGTTTTTATTTCATCCTACCAAAACAAAACCAGCCAAAAATATACCCAGTCTTTATGATGATTCCTCTAGCTTGCCTGTATAGTTCTGCCCCCAAGCTCCCATGAATGTGACTTTTCTAGCACAGTCACCCAAAATCATCTTGAGAGGTGGGTGTCACCTACTCATGTCTTTGCATGACAACTCTGTTCAAACAAGCCAAAACAGCCCTGACTTGTTGGGCATTATTGCATGTTGCAAATCACCACCTATTTTGGGACCTATTATTGTTCCCAGAGAGTTCACCTTCATGACATATTACAAATTAAGAACTTGCAGTCTTGGCCGGCCCCGTAGCTTAGCGGTTAAGTGCGTGTGCTCCGCTGCTGGCGGCCCGGGTTCGGATCCCGGGCGCACACCGACGCACCGCTTCTCCGGCCATGCTGAGGCCGCGTCCCACATACAGCAACTAGAAGGATGTGCAGCTATGACATACAACTATCTACTGGGGCTTTGGGGGGAAAAAATAAATAAATACAATCTTTAAAAAAAAAAAAAAGAACTTGCAGTCTGAAGGACAGAAGCAACAGATGACAACAACCTTTGTAGACAGACTTGACTCAATTATATGCCTTATAACGCCAATCTGATACAGAAGCATTATTATATCACATGTAATAGCAAAGTTTAAAATGCCAGAGATATAGGCCAATTGATTCATGGCTTGATTTGATTATGACTTGATCCATCAACAAACTATCATGTAACTGTAAGAACTCCTAACAAGAGACATAAATGTAGCCTTTGGTGACCTTAGTTTCTTACAATTCCATATAGATCTTTGGGATTTGAAATTTGAAAAAGCTAAATAAAGGAACTGCACCAAATAAGGATTTTCCCAAAGAAATAAAGGGAATGACAAGTATCTGGAAATGGTTTATTTTTAGACTTTTTCCCAGAGTCTTTCTGTTCCTCTGATAACATTTCAAGCATACAACTACATCGATCTAATTTAGAGACAGTGGAATTAATGCATGAGCTCCTTCACTGGTCAGGGTCTGTCTTGCATTTACGTGGTATCACAGGTCAAAAGTTTGACAGACTCGTAAGCAATCTCAGTATATCTATGGGACAGACAAATAGACAGCAAAGATTCTTACCCCTATTTCGAAATCTTAAAAGAGAGGTAAGAAAAATTCAATCCACCTGTCGAAAGCTACATAAACTTTCAGTGATCGAGGTAGTGAAATGACTCGCTGCTAAACTCAATTTTCTGATAGGCATATAAAAATAATCGACTCTGCTCCCTCTTGGGTGAACTCGATGTCTTTTGACCTCCACAGCGGTTAGATTTAGTCTTATTTGCCTAAATACACAAAGCCACGGTGAAGTTTTTCCCATGAAGGAAGTTTCCTCTAATTCTGAAACAATCATTTCTTCCAGCCATTTTGCAATGCCAGTGTCACTGGGGCAAAATGTACCCAAATCACGATCTTTCATAATCAGCGGGCTCTTAACTTTAGTACCATCTTCATACTTGCGTCTCCTACTATAAAATACAGTAAACAGGCCAAAGATTCCATATGTTTGTTAAATTGCATATAATATACTGCAACTCCTTTCCCCAAGAACTGGCCATTACAGAAGTCTTTTGGAGCTATTCTTTTTCTAGATTTTCCTTTTTACTGTTTGTGTTTTAGCCACTAATAACACGGTTGCAGGTATCTGTGTCAGGATTTCATTATTACAATTGATCAAATGTAAACATTTGATTAAGGCTCTAGTTTTATCATATATTCTCATATTTTCTACAAAAAAACCCAAGCTAGAAGATAAATACTTAGTATTCCCAAGAAGTATTTAGTCATTAGTTTCTGCAGAACTCTCTGTGACCAGCATATACAATCATTCCTAGCAGCTGCATTTTAAAAACACAGATTTGAAGATAAGAAGCAGTCTATCGAGCTGACCTTTAATTTGTTATCTTGTCAAAATTTAACAGAATGAGGAAAATAAAGTTTAAAAGTATTATCGTGAAACCAGAGCCACCATTTAGCAAAAGCTTTTAATGGAATGAGTCACGGGGCATACGAAGTGCAAATCGCAAGGTTACACGTCGCCTCTTAGAAACTCTGCACCTGGTTCCGAATTCTTTGCTAAAGCAAACACTACCATCTGATGCAGACCACTGGGAAACCTCAAGCACAGGTAGATTTCCCCTCACTCTCCATGACGCGCACGTCCCTCCAGTAAAACCGAAAACAACACTTGATCGAAACTGAAGATTACAATTACCCAGGAACTCCGAGCCACCAAAAAATACAGTCTGTAAAGAAATTACTTCTGCCCCCTTCCTCCCCTCACCATTCCCACCCCTTCCGCAGAAGGGGACCCGAATTGTATGTAACCTGAAATTTAAAATATTTATCAATACTGAAGTATGAAACAAGTACCTGCCAAACACCAGGAGCTCTCCTTCCCCTGCTCTCTCTCTCTCCTCCCACACTCTGGCAACGGAATGCCCTTCAAAACCATGGCTCAGTGCTTTTGGTAAATGTTTTACGAGACACTAAACAGCCCTGTGTCCCACCCTCAGAGCAAACACCATTGAGAGAACACAATATAATGGTCGCAAGGATATCGTGTGATGTACAATAATGCAAATGAACAGGCAGGCCCTATTTCCACACTTCCTCTTAAGGGGAAAATAAAAAATCCCAAACTTTCGAGGAGTGGGGTGGGCTAGCAGGAAGGGCTCGCAGAAATAAACCTTGACACTAGAGGCATTAGAGGTGTGTGTGTGTGTGTGTGTGTGTGTGTGTGTGTGTGTGTGTGTGTGTGTTTAAAGCAGCATTATGATAAGCTCATTGTTCTAATCCTCAAGCAAGTCTCAGCTTGCTAAACTGAAAAAGTGTCAAAGGCAAGAGTTAACAAAGGGTAGAGTTCACCAGTGAGTCTATAGACACAGTAGCAACTATACATTTACCATATATTTCTTTCTCAGAGTAAATGCAACTTTAAAAAGCTTTTCAGAAACCATCGTCCAAGATAAACAAAATGTACTCCCCGTTTTCCATATCCCTCAAGTAATTCAGTTAAAAACCAACTCTGCTCAAAACCAGAAGTTTTGCATTCCATTCAAGTTAACAATTACAACTGGAGGATAACAGAAACTTGCTGGCACCGAATTATTAGCATACCCAGAATGTCAGGTGCCTCTTGGTACCACCAGGGTTAACAAGATAAAGAGAGGGTGCCCTGGGATCATCTGCTGGTTTTACGGAAACTACATATGGAGACTGCTAGAGTCTGGAGCCCATGTGGGCAGCACGTGCCTACCTGCTCTTGGAGCTTGGAGTAGGACAGTCTGAGAAATGAGAAAGCAGAATTATTTAGCAACCATCAAGCCTACTCCCTAAAAGGAGACCAAAGCCATCTAGAGGAGAAGGAAGAATTGGTGGCTTTGGAATCATACACACAGCCAGGTTAGGCAAATAAAACCATTCTCTTGTCCCCACTCCTTACCCCAGTCCCCAGGAATACTCAGAATTCTGCATTTCATACCTTTAGGATGTCTAGTGGGGTAGAAAGAAAACCGAACATAGAATTGAGATCGTGGCTTTTCTACACACCAACTGTGTGACCTTGCACAAATCACTTAACCTCTCTGAGCCCGCTTCTCATCTATAAAATAAAATTGTCTAAAACCAGGAAAGCTATCCCAAAGAACTGACAGCTCTCCCAATTTGAGAGCCTAGAAAATGGCACAGAGCAGTTCTTTACATTTCAAAAATCTTAAGGGTTATTGCAAATTTGTTTGTCCCTCCTACCTTAGGTATGTAGGTCCCATCTTACTTTCAATTTCCTCATATTACAGATGCCTCAGGTTAGTGCTGTGACTAAGGGCAATTGACTTCTCTCTGGCCTGACTGACTAATGTAATGTTTTGGGTGGGTATCCTAAATGACCAGTTATCTGCCTTTCAGGGGCGTGGTGACGGGGCCTCCCCAGCCTCCAGCCCAGGCTGCCATCTCTTTTTGCTTTCACATTTCTCCTCATTACGAATTCATCTTGCCCTCTAACACAACTAGCTACCTGCTTTATAAAGTCTCATCCCGGCCTCTCTTTCCCCCCTTTTTTTGTCCTCTCACTTTCTCTTCTTTTTCCCTCCTTTCCTCCTTTTCTGCCTTGCTTCCTGGAGAGAGAGACACACACACGGGGATGTGGTGGAGAGCAATTATTCTCATCATTCGATTTTTCTACTACTTTATGTTTATATTTTATGTATCAAACAACCCGTCGAAGGAGGTAAGACAGATGTTATTGTCCAGATTCTACCGATGAGAGACCTGAGATCCAGCAAGATCCAACAAGTGGCCTGAGGTCACGGGGCGACTGCAGTTGGGACAGGGACTGAAGCTCGGCTTTCCTGACAGACCGGGATTTCCCTGCTGCCCCTCAAACACTGACCAGCTCCTCGCCCTCAAATGCACCTCTTTTCAGTGCCCTGAAGTCCCACCTGGGCTAATCGGTTCTCCCTGCTAATTGCGGCATATTTCCTCTCACGGCTATTTGCCTCATCTCCCTCCTTCCTCCCTCCGGGCTAGTCAAACTCTTATCCTATTTTGAGGTTTATCTCACTTGACCCCTATAGCCCACCCGCTGGCTACTGCTGTCCCTGAAGAAGGACAAACCCAATAGGAGCAGAACTCCAAAGTGACAGACCTGCATGACTGGGGAATAATTATCCACTTGATAGGAGTCTTTCCTTATTAGTGCCTCCCTCGGGTCACGTATCCCAGGCCCCCCTGGGCCAGTGTATTTGTGTGTGTCAGTTGCTTTCTAGAGCACCAGAGCATCCACTTCTGCACCCACCCGTCAGCGTGGAGTCCAGTGCTTACTGTTAAGGAACATATGTGAATTTTGATGTAAAAAAAATGTGAAGACACAGTATCTGAACCCAAAGCAGTGCCTCAGTGGAGAAAATTCCAGGTGTAAGTGGAGGCCTGTGAGTTTAGGGTTTTGATGTAGTTGCTCTGCTTTTTTGTTTTTTTGTATTTAAAAGAGGATGAGAAAAGTGGGCTATAAAGAGAAGATAGCAAATAAGCTAACCATCACATCATGCCATGAAACACGTATCATTTATGAAATGTCTGCAATAACCAGGTACTCGGTACACAATCTCATTTGCCCAAATCAAGAGCCACGTGCCTATGTGTTCCTCTGCTCTCTGCACAGAACCTGTTTGGCCGTGTTCTGCGCAACTCCTTTTCCTTGGCCTCCCCACCCACTCCCCTTCATCTCTTCTTCTTATCCCAAAGACAATCTGTCCTGTTCACTTTGAAATCTAGTGACACACTCTATTTTGGGGGCCTTCATTTGACCACAAAAACCAACCAAATAGACAGTATGCATTCCCCACTTGTTTATGTGGGTTGTATCTGTTGCTTTTTACCACATTAGAAATTCAAACTGAGGAATTAAAAATACTTATTTCTTGATTACTTGAAAATAACAATAGTAAACTCTTATGTTAACATAAATAATATTTTTTTAAAAAATTATACTTCCCAAAAAAGTAGACGGTAAAGAGTACATTGTTTATATTTTTGCAAATTTCTTTTTCTTCAAATCTCTTTAGTTACTGGCTTGATAGAGGTCAGCTTATATTTGCTTCTGCCTTCAATCTGTTGAGATATGTTATTTTCAAAGTATATAAAGAAAATTCAACCTCACAAAGATATGTAGCTGGAAAAGGAAGTATTTTAGTAGGCTGTTCAGATAATCGTGAACATTCTTCTTTGATACTAAATCCAAATTCTACAAGAGATAGTTTCTTAAAGGTTAGCTGCAGAATCTGAAACCATATCAATGAACTTTTCATACTCTTAACATTAAAATCCACTGGATTATGTTGTACTTTGAATGGATCTTTTACCTATGCATGATTCTGTAACATCATGAATTGGTGATTTTGAAAATATTGGTTTACTAAGTTGTGAAGATCTTCCAAATATTGACACATCTCATTATACAACATTAAAAAAAAATCACATTTGTTAATATCACAACTAATCTCATCAGAAAAGCCTTTAATTATTGGCAAGCTCATGGTGGTGAATGCAAGTTCTCCAAAATTTTAACGTTTGCTTGAAAGCTCAAATTTTGTCACTGGAAACAAATATTATCTATCAGTTGTGTCCTTTGAAGTGACAGGCACACTTCTTTCATATTCCAGAAAATGTCTAACAAATACTCCAGTCTGAATAACCATAGTTTATCTAGTTTACCATAGTCATTTTCCTTCAAGTAAAAAAGGTGTTCTATGACAAAAGCAGCTTTGGTTCACTCTGTAACTCAATTCACAAGTGATTTTCCTTGAGACTATCATCATAATTTGGAATGCAGCAAAAGTGTTTTATGCATACTTCCCATTTCATCACATAGAATATTAAAAAGATATATACTCGAGTCGAGATACAATAAAATTAATATTTTCCTGCTTCATCAAGTACATTCTTAAGGATAACTGGCTATTTTTTTTTTTTCTATTTTTCCCCCAAAGCCCCAGTAGATAGCTGTATGTCATAGCTGCACATCCTTCTAGTTGCTGTATGTGGGACGCAGCCTCAGCATGGCCGGAGAAGCAGTGCGTCAGTGCGCGCCCGGGATCCGAACCCAGGCCGCCAGTAGCAGAGCACACGCACTTAACCGCTAAGCCACAGGGCCGGCCTGAACTGGCTCTTTAAAAAACAAAACAAAACAACTTTGAGGGCCTGGAGGTAAAAACTGCTATGGTCACTAGAACACTTTGGTGCCACCATCTTATTTTGTGCTGAGATGCCAGCAGTTTTACCCACCATTGCCTTTTCATCATTAGTGCAAATGTCAACACAGTGAAAAAGGCAAAAATATTAATGTTATTATGAAAGAGCACTTTGGGTTCCTCGATAATTTTTAAGAATGTAAAGGTAAGTATCCACGCAATATTTGGGACACACTTATATTAAAAAAATTACTTATTGTCTATCTGAAGTTTATATCCAATTGAGCGTCCTTTATTTTGTTTGCCTGTTAAGATGTGCTGAGCCCAAAAAGTTTGAGAAACACTGCACTAGACCATCACACATGTGCTGAAACACTAATACCAACATTTATTAAGCACCCACTGTGTACCAGACCCAGTGCTAAATTCTTGACATATATTACCTCTTTAATCATCTCCAAAATCCTATGTGGCAAGTAGTATTATGATCCCTATTTTGCAAATGAGAGACCAGAACCCCTAAGAAGACAAGCGAAGCTAATTATTGGTGGAAGGCAAGCTTGGAACCCACCCACTCAGACGCCAAAATCTCAGCCTGTAATTATTAGGCTTACACTGAACTCTGAATAATGGAGAATCCCAAAGATGATGGGTCTTTCTGCATATTTGCATCTCAGATTTTAGTAAATCAATTTCTGTTACTTCTCTTCTCTCTCTGTTTCATAGCTGTCTGTTCTGCTATCAGAGCAATGGTGAAAACCAAGACTGTGTGTCAGGGAAATCTATCCAGACCTGGCCATCAGCATTTTGACTTGGAGCAGACTTTCCTAATGGATGCTTCTCTGGGCATGACAACAATATTGTTCCGGGCTGGGAATTCTAGAATGAAGCAATTGTGCACAGGCAGTGCTCATTACTATTAATTGGAAGCTACTTGGAGCTTGGTGCTGGGCTAGAATCATCCTTGAGAATAAGTTGGGAATTTCTCCAAATGAATCTGCACCAACTGAAGCAAATGCAACCATTGTTGTAAGTGAGCCAAGGCCCTATTTTTTGTATGATCATGACCCAGGCCACTGGATATATTTAAAGAGCTCAGGCTCAACAGTAAACAAACAAGGGAAAGTAAATTTTTTTTATTATCCAGCATGGGGGCAAGAGTATACACTCACCGTGCCACATGATCTGCAAACACAAAAATGAATTTGCTTGCAGCCATCCCCCAATTACCAGTGGTTATAATGTAATGTAGAAAGTGATAAACATATAAGGGAGAGAAAGAGATACTAGTCTTTCGTACAGGAAAAATTTCTTTAACAAAGGGAAGATCTACTTTTCAAATCTTTTTTGTTTTGTAAATTTGGATTTTTGTTAGATGTGAGGCACAGTTGTGTACACAGAAGCCGAGGGTGATATAACTTTGAAAATCAGCCTAGAGGAGAGAATGGGACAAGGGGAGGAGAAAAAAGGGTAGATCAGAAAAGAAAAGATGCCAGAACTGGAGTGTCAAAATGAAGAAGAGGTGCATTTGAGAAATTAAGACCTGATGAAAGACTAGAGACAGGCCTAGGTAGAAAGTGGGTTTGGGGAAACCCAAGGGCCGTACACCTGGCCACGGGGTGTCCAAAGGAAAAGTAGAGTCATTTTTCACGTTTAAAACTGTCGACTTTGCAGTTTGCCTCAGGCCCGCCTGGCAGGGCTGCTGTCTGAGTTCAGATACTGTCCCAGCCCTGCCCTAAGCCCTGATGGCGCAGTCTGCCTCTCCAGTTCAGCCTCTGTATCTGCACACTCAGTCTAGATCCCTCAAGCACTGAAAGGAGTGTCTGCAAGAGCAAAAAGAAAAAGAAGAACAAACTGAGATGCGAGCCTGGGCTCCCTCCTTAGATAAGATTGGGTGACCAAGGATTTCCGCAGCTTTCCCCTTCAAGGAGCCTTCAGAATTTATTCTTCTGAATGCTAAATGTCAAGGAGGACACAGCCAGAAACAGTGACTCATCAAATTTCCAAAGTCAAGACCAGAACGCACAGACTCTGGATCCAAGGACTCGCTTTCCACCTTCAGAATACCAAGTCAAGGGCCCTGCCTGCTTCAGATACAAAACAGATGGAGCCATGTGGCCCGGCCTACACCCCACCATCTCCTTTCCCTGTCTTCGGGGTTCTTTAAAGCACAGAGAACATGGAGTTTTATCGCTGAGCCACAGGCCCTTATGACATTTCAGAAAGCGATCTGCCTTGAAAAGTAGTTGAATCTGAAGGTCACTAGTCATTAGTGTAGAGCAAGATAGTAAATATTTTAGGCTTTGCAGGCCATATGGTTTCTGTTACAAAGTTTTCGTTTTGAAACCCTTAAAAATGTAAACACCATCCTTAGCTACATACAAAACATATAAAAACAGACAGTGGAGGGGGCCATAGTTTGCTGATCCCTCACTTAGAGCAGCTTCAAAGGGTGAGCAGCATCAGCTGGTGACCTCTGCATACAGTTTGGTCGAACATAGTGTCAAACATTAGGTAGATGTTACATCGCCTTCTTGCTGACAAGGGCTACCTAATTCTCCATCGGACTTGCCCAAGTCTGACAGTCTCTACTTGTGGAGTCAGCTCACCTTTGCTGTGATCCTCTTCAAAGAAGAATTTAGCTGTAGATCTGGCAGAGAATTAAACCCTCAAATGACAGTCTTATATATTTGGAAAATTTGATCGATGGGATTTAAAATAAGCTAGGATATTTTTTAATCCGCTAGTTTTCATTCTGAGTGTATGTGTGTGCATTTTTGTTTAAAAGTGAACACTCCATATGTATCACAAAATTTCAAACCTGGAAAAGTCCTCTGATATAGCCTAGTTTACTACTGTTTACACTTGAGGAAACTATGACCTACTTCGGTTAAATGAGATATTCCAAGTTACACACTAATTGGCAGAAGAGCTGGGGCCAGAAACTTCATTTCCTGGTTTCCAAATTGTTCTCTTTCTACTACTCTACTTTATAGCACATTGCTGAATTAGTACTAAAAATTCAATTCAACAAATACTTATACAGTATTTTCAACAGGCCCAGCACTAGCTAGGTGCTCTGGGTATACAAAAGAAGTAAGTACAAGAGAGGATTCCTGCCCATAAAAAGCTTTTGGTATCCTTGAGAAAACAAGGCACACACACATGAAATAAATATATTCTCTCTTACGTTGTTATGTAACTATGTAGCTAAAACAGGGCTACTAAAAGTTTCTGTAATGATAGAAAGGTTCTCTATCCTTGCTATTCAATATGATGGCCAGTAGCCACACGTGGCTATTGAGCACTTGAAATGGGGGTAGTGCGACTAAGGAAGTGAAATTTTAACTGTATTTAATTTCAATTAATCTAAATTTAAATAGCCACATGGCACTAGTGACTACCATATCGGACATCACAGATGTAGAAGAATGGTTACAGATCTGGATGGAAAATAATAACACATTCTCTCACTTCGCCTTCTTGTGCCTATGATAGAAACCGCTACTGATCACAGAACTCTTTCCTTCTGAGCACGGGCAGGCTCTTAGGATTCTTCACGCAACATATTTTCAATTGCCTGGACCTGGTATATAACACAAAACCTATCTGCCATCCTAGATACAGATAAAAGTGACAAAAGTGAGCTGGAGGAGGAAGTACTTGAGCTGAACCTAGAAAGACAAAATTTGGAGAGGTAAAGAGGAAAGAACAAAGCGTGTGGGGCTCTTCACATAGAGAACAGCATGAACAAAGGAACCGGATCGAGGTCTCTTGGTTCTAGGACGGGGAGGATGCTAGCCCGGCAAGAAGGGAGGATCATGTCGGGTGTGGTGAAGATAAGGGCACAGGCAGAGGGTGGGGCTAGATTAAGGAGACCTTCGGATTCCAGGAGTTTGGACTTTTCTCAAGAGCAGTAGGAGCCCTGAAGGTTGAAGCAGGAATAATGACTGAAGAAAAACATGTTTTAGGAAGGCAAATCTGACAGCAAGCCACAGAATGGACTGCACAATGGACATACACATTCAGAGACCAGTGAGAAGGCTATTCCAATGGTTTGTGGTTTTCCTTTAGGAAGGTAATACTTGTTTACTAAAAAGAATATAAATCAGAGAAAAGCAGATATAAAATTAAAACTGGACCTCTACCATTCCAACTCAACCATTGTTGGTATTTTGATGTAGTTTCTTCAAGGTTTTTTTTTTTTTTTTCCTTCCATGGCTATTGCAGTAATTCAGGAATAAAGTTATGACCAGGACTAGGAAGGTGATAGTGTGAATGGAGAGGAAAGGCTTTACAAAAGAAAATTTTAAGTGAGGCAGCAGAGTGAAGAGAAAAGACCATTAGCATAAAAGGACTTGAGTTCTCGGCCTGGCTATTTCGATGGGCCTCCTGTCTCTCAACCCCCAGACTTGGTTTCCTAAGTTTAGAATCAACGTACTAGTCTAAATCAACCTCTTAACCTCTTCTTACTGGTGTCTAAATAAGGGTCAGATGAAATTTTTGAGACCTCCCTCAACCTAACATGGAACTAAAATATGTGTATATGTTATGTCTGTGTGTATTTTAAGTGAACATCACATATAGCAGGAGTTGTCATAAGACAAAAATGTTCCCTTGATCTTTAAGCTGTACCAACGGCATGTAGCCCGTTGCAATCAATAAGATTTTAGGTGCAGAGTTATTAAACTGTCTATTCTGAGCAGTGTTGTAAGGAGGATATATGGATGTGGTTCACAGGACACATAATGGGGCAGTGTAAACAGGGGATCCCTTCTCAGATAGGACCCCACCAAGAAATGACAGCACCCTCCTAGGAGCCAAAGGTTTTTAAGGCCCAATCCATTTTCACAAACCGTAGGAAAAACAGAAACAAAAACAGCTGCTAGAGAACACAAATTATGCTCTCAGGTTAATAAGCAAAGTCTACACCAGTGGCTGTCCACAAGGGACGTACATGAGACTCGATTATGGAGTTTTCAAAAAATACTGATGGTTGGGCTCCTCCTCAGATCAATTAAATCAGAGTCTCAATAAGTGGGACCTGTGCATTGGCATTTTCTTTGCTTTTTTTTTGGTGAGGAAGTTTGGCCCTGAGCTAACATCTGTGCTAATCTTCCTCTATTTTGTATGTGGGACGCCACCACGGCATGGCCTGAACAGCAGTGTGTAGGTCCGCACCTGGGATCTGAACCCGTGAACCCTGGCTACCGCAGCAGAGCATGCAAACTTAACTACTACGCCACCAGGCCGGCCCCATGTGCATTAGTATTTTTTAAAAAGTTCTCAAAATGATTGAAACTGGAAGCACAAGCAGATGTCTCAGAGCAAGAACAGTTCAAGGGGCACAGAAGCAGTGTGGGATCCAGATCTGAGTATCCATGCTCTTAGCCACCCTGGTTAAGAGTTGCAGCCAGTTCCTTAGTGAGGGGGAACCGGAAGCCAACACAGAACCCCACGACACTTTATAATTTGCATATTAACTACATAAAATATCTATTTCAGAGCGTAGGATCTGTCATTTTCAATACATCCCTTTGTCATTTTCACTGAGCCATGTGTTAGAGAACTCCTGGGGACTCTGGCTGGTCAATGAACTCTGATCAATGAATGTGCCTTTTTCTGAGGATCCCTCGGCCTTCTGAGGGGCTAGGAGTTAAAAAGTACAGACTCTAGCCTCAGACTGCCTGTGTGTGCCAGCTCTGCCATGCACTAACTGTGTGACCTTGGGCAAGTTACGTGTTCTCTTTTATACCTCAGTTTCCTTATTTGCCAAATAGGAATCCTAACACCTTCTTTATGGGATTATTGTAGAAATTAAATGAGGCCATACAAGCAAGAGATAATATAAGTAAAAGACTTCTTTTGTGCCTGGCACATAGTAAGCACTCAATAAACGTTATCATCATCTTCATTATCATTATTCATCATTTATTTTCATCATCACCTCTAAGGTTCCTTTTAAGTCCAATATTTTACAATTCTAAGAATCCCTTGGTGATTGATTGCACAAATGCAAATGAAAATAAAATCAGTAGGTACCGACATGCCTAGATTTAAAGGCCTGGTTTGTGTTCACCCCAGACTGACTCCTAAATAACCATTTCATTCTTCGCTTAAGATGTCCCTTGTTTTTTGTGGACCTTGGTCTTCATTTCGAAAGAACCTCACTTACTTTGCAGACACAGAATTTTTGTCTTTCCGGACGAAAGCAATGTGGTTGTTCTGTTACTATTATTTCCCAGCAGCACAGACACACTTGAGTATGGCCAAAGTGAGTGTCATTCTATTTCCGTCTGCAGCAACTGCTGACACCTGGGGGCGACGTGTTTGAACCAATGCACATCCCTGGACGAGGCCCCAACTCAGCGTAACATTGATGCATGTCTAATGACTGGTTTGAAGACCTTGTTCTTGGAAACTTCAGGGCTGACATTTGAGTGTTGCCCAGGAAATTTGCCTAAAGGTTCAATGCTGACATTAGCCACAGATTTCAGCCTCCTAACCTTGGAGTATTCTCCTTGTGCTCCACAGCACCAAATACCCTCCTACAAAGCGTCATGCCATCATCGACCTGTTATTCTGCCAAAAGACACACAGTTTGTTGATCCCACAGCTTTCTTTTTCCTTGTCTATGGTGGGAACAAATCTCTTCCTTTTAGGAAGACAGTCCTCCTTTTGTAGGCAAACATCCGCTTGTCTGCCATACTGTTATTGGTTGAGTCACAGCCTCGTGGTAATTACACACAGACGATTATAAGCTGCAAAGGACTTTGGGGTTACTTTTGCATAATTCTCAACACCACCAAGCCCCATACCTGAATTAGCACTTTTGTTGAACAGGATCAGAGATCAGACAAAAGAAAAGAAAAGCGAGAGGTCCAGACAAGAGGGTCACGAGTTTACTCTCTGGTAAATCCGGATATAGATGAGAAAAGAGATGTTCACTTCTACTGCATTTTCAAAAATACCATTAAATATTTGATTTACGATATTGCTGTTCTAATTCATTCTTGTTTTATTGTTAATATTTCTTATAACTAAATGCTTAAACTTTCATTCTTAAACTCTCCTAGAGCAAGGATCACGTCTGAATCATCTTTGTATTCCTCATGTACCCGCCGGAGTATCTTTCATATCGGGGTCTTTTGTAGGTTTATTAATTTGAATCAAATTAAATTACAGGCCTCTTTTTCCTCTTCTGTGTAGTAATAAGTTACATGGTGCAAAGTAAAAAAGTAAGATGTGATATGTGATAGGAAAAAATCTCTGCTATTTTCAGGTGAAGAGGCAGAAAAGTCACATTTAGAACCTGCCTTTGGGGATTGCCTTGAGCAACCTGAGGTCATTTTGTGACAGGCCCCAATTAGTAGCTGACTAAACAAAAGAGAATCTGTCTCCCCTCACTTGCTTGACCTTTGCATGTATTTGTTCTTCTGCAAGTTTTCATCATATGGACCACACGAGTTGTGCAACTATAAGAGGCTTACCTTAAGTCCTATTTGTGTTACAGTCTGTTTTCTTGAAAAAAAAAAATGATGGGAAAGGTATACCTTCTGGTTATTTTTAGGGATTTTGGGAAAATTGTCTCTAAGAGATCTGTGATCTCACTATAAGAGACCTACAATTCAGAAACATGAAGAGCCATTTTACCACAGAAAACAATGTCTTAAGCAGCCCACCTTTTCCTTCTTTTCAAAAGCAACTTCCATTTTCAACTTTTAGGTTAAACAATATCCACTTCTTAATTTATTAACTTACTAGGAATGGAAATCTAGGCTATGATGAGTAGGAAAGGGTCAGCACTCAAAATGTTTTACTATCTCATTTAAAGTTTCCATCAGAAAATCCATTTTTTCCCTTCGCCTTTCCTAGGGATCTCCACTGTCTGATTTCTGATGTCCATGTCTTGATGGAGGAGCACAGACTTCCTATGGCTTGAGAAAAATCAGGTAATAATCTAGATGTTAACTTTTTAAGAGGATTGGCCAAAGAGGTCACCAAAAGCTCGTATAAAAAGTTCAAATTTCTTTATATCAATCATGGCCAGTGATTCTCTTTCCTTCTGTATGGGGAAAACAGACCAATCTTATCTCAGACTGAGGTAAGAATCTCCAAAAAAAAAAAAAGATTATAAGCCTGTTAAAAAGATCTATCTAGGGCCAGCCCCAGTGGCCTAGTGGTTAAGTTTGGTGCACTCTGCTTCGGCTGCCTGGGTTCGCAGGTCCAGATCCTGGGCACGGACCTACACCACTCGTCAGTGGCCATACTGTGGCGGCAGCTCACATACAAAATAGAGGAAGATTGGCAACAGATGTCAGCTCAGGGAGAATTTTCCTCAGAAGGAAAAAAAAAGAAAGAAAAGATCTATCTAGCTCTGGTCAGCCTCTACACTCAACAGACCTCTCAAAAAATGACCACATAAAATTCACTCGTGACTAAGAAACTAGCAAACTTGAGATAGCTGATTCAGTAGAATTGGAGTTCCACGTATATGTGTGCATGTATGTGTATACATGTACATGTGTAAATGTCCAAATCTGTCAATTTAGTTACTGGTCAAAGTACCTCAGCTCATCAGTACTCTTGATAGAAAATGTCAAATAGAGCACTAAGATTTGAAACCTGAGAATTTCATAATGGTCCAAAAGTGGAAGCAGGGTCACGTAGCTGGCCTCTGTCTGTTCTATTTAAATCATCCACTTTTTAAAAATCTGGCCTTTGGGTGAGAGAATCATATACTATGCCAATGATCACTCTTCCCCGACACCATCAAGGAAGTAGAGAAAAAGAAAGGTGGACACATTCGTTGATGAAAACAATCTCTCACTAGAAGCTGATTACCTTCCTGCGGGAGGTAAGTGAGGGAAATTGAGAACATAGATTTGGGGAGAATTCAAAGGATTGGCAGGAAAACAGGACTTGGGATCCAGCTCTAGGAAATCATGCTGATAGAGAAGGAAGAATTTATGTCTGATCCACAAAAGCAAAAGATCTGATCATCAGTTTGAAATCAATCTTTAAGGGGTTTTAAGGATTCTTCCAGAAATTTGACTAAGTCCTTATTTTACACCAGACATCGGTTCATCTAAAGCCACTCTTCCTCTACCTCTGTCCCCATTAGATTCATGCTTATTCCTTGAACTCGACACACTCTTCCATGTTGAGACCCTCATAAAGGCTGTTCCTCATTTGGTACAGTCACTACCACCTGCCCCCAATCTCCCTCTGCCTACTAAATCATTCCTTCTCCTTCGGGTCTCAGTTAAAACACCACTTAAAACCTTCCCTGATGGTTGCCCCTCCCATTAACATTTAGGTTAGCTCCTCTGGTTTTAAACTGCCTTAAACTTTTTATAATTCTTCTTCAGTGCACTCATTACTCTTTTATTATTTAACGTCTGCCTTGACTACTAGAGCAGGTTACTGGGGGCAGAAATCCAATCCTTTCTGTCTTAATCTCAAATTACTCATTACCTAGCACAGAGCCTGGCACAGAGTAGGTGCTCAGAAAATGTTTATTAACCAATTTACCTGTATCCCTACTGATTTCAGAATTAGTGTACTATTACTCATGCGGCCCTATAATATGGAGGTTCTACAAGTCTTAAAGCCTATATAAATCAGGCCCATGTGGCTTGGGGAATCCTGCCCATTCTGTGGCATTAACTCTATAGAGATGCTATTTTCCCACACATTTAACATGAATGTGGACTTGGATTCATTCATAGATAATGGATGTTGACAAATCATTCTGGGGACACAGCAATGAAATACTCTAAAATAGAGTATTTTACTTGCAAATCCTACGATGCTGATTGCTGGAGGGGAACCTGGCTTTGGATAAGAGTGTCTGATTCTGGTATCTGTTGCCTAGGAGGGCTGCTCCAAGATCTCACACGGGCGGTTCTGAATGCCAGCACCACTGCTTATGAGGTCCCAGGGCTACTAGTCTCAAAACCATCATATGAAGTCACCAATAAAATCAGTTTTTCTTTCAGCCCCAGAATGCTAAATTCTTTCTTATAAGTATAGACGTCTTATTGATTAGCTCTTTGTCAGGAGAATATTCATTCCCTACCCCCCGTGCCCCCCAAAAAAGGCCCTTGTAGTCTGAAAAATAGGAGGTGGGGAACCCTTACTGTTGGTCTTTTGGGGATGACCAACATCAGAGGTCATCAGAGGAACGCTGTATTACGCCAAATCTAAGTCTCCATAAGATGTATCCAATTTCAGACATGCTAAATTGTGGGGGAAAAAAATGCATTCTAGAGTTGATGAAATGCAGTAAACACTAGAGGAAAAACTCAGTATTAAAAGAGTTTAAGCAAAGTCATTCAAATATAGCTTCTGTCATTCTTTTTGACTGTGGGAGTCCTCTGGGGACACTGGTACTTACAAACATACAGGGCACTCTGGCCTAATAAATGAAGCAAATACCCAGAAGCAAAAACAATGTGTCGGTCAAAAAAAAAAAAAAGAGGGGATTAGCACTATGCAGTGTTCACCTACTTTTCTCCATGCCTGGATTATGTTCATTTGAGCCACAATGAAGATGGAGCCAGCTTGACTTACCAAACCTTCTCAGTGAGCCCAGGAATGGCTGATCTCTGCTGGGGGACCTGATGCAAGGTGTCCTTCTAATGCCTCTGTTACCTGAACTGTGAAATGGAAAAGACAACATTATTGACCTAGAGATGGCTAATGAGGAATATGCAATTAGTGATCACTAAATGGAATGGAGGGGCAGGAGTAAGAGGAAGAAATATGGTGTTTTATTATTATCACACACCTTTGTGTGTGCATGGATTACAAGGAAAGCTACATAACCGGACAGTATAGGAAATCTGCACTGGCCCACATACTTGGAGAAAATACGTCACATCCTTTCTCCAATTCTGCAAGGCTATTCAGGTTCATGTTAGCTAAAGGATATTCAAGGAAGAAAATCTTAGTCTGACAAGAAGAAAAGGGGGAAATATATAAAGGAGTGGTATAACAGGGAGGGGAAGTTCACAGTTTTGCCCAGGTGCTCAAAACTCAGCTCTTACTGCTTGTTGGCTGGGTGATCTTGGGCATTTTACTCAAGTTCTCTGAGCCTCCTTTTTCTCATCCAGCATAGGCCTAATGTTACCCCCCTGTTAAGGACATTGTGACAATAAATAAGATGACAGGTATGAAGCCCTTGGGGCCCTATATGAGAGAGAACACTCAATGAAGGGCAGCTGTGATGATTATATTCACTTAAATTTCTTTCTGCAGAGGCACATTAAATTGTGGTCTTTTAGGGTAAATCACCAAACACTCAAAATTTTTTAAAGCATTGCAAGCTGTTAGTGTTTTTAATGCTCCTTTACCTTTGGAAGCCCTTTATATCTTGCTTTTCTGCCCATATATAAGTAATATTCTGTAACTATTCAGCTTCATCTTTAAGTAAATACATTTCATTAGCCAGGCTCTGTACAGCAAATTTTATTATGCTACTACTCCACCAAGAATGAATAAAACTCCGCAAGAGTCTCACTCCCGCCCCCTCCAAGAAAGACCACGAGTCCACAACCTACCTCTGGGAACCAAAATACGTATTGAGCTCTGCCAACTCCTGCCATCCAGCTCAGTAATCATTTGTTCCAAAGTTCTTCCCAACTCAATGGCCTAATTAACTGAGGTTGAGCTTTTGATTAACAAACAGTGCTTGAAGGAACCTTGACCCACAGAAACTTGGCATTTGACTTGCTTCTCTGAGTCTAACCTGTGTCACGAGTGCCAGTTTCAAGGGTGATAAAGGACCTGGCTGTTTGCTTACAGCAAACGGAGGCGGTGCCGTGTCGTTATATGGCTTTTACCTCTACTGTCCACCAAACCCTTGCCAAAGAAATTTTGCAGCCCTCATGTCAGTTTTTGGAGTGAACAGAATACAGGGTATACATTTCAAAATTGAAAAGCACCTAAGTTCTACCTGGCATTTTAACTAAATGTCAGTTGTCTGAGAAACATGAATATGATCCCAGGATCACAGTGATCAGACTGGAGATCAGGTGTGTAAGCAGGTGCATGTTATGCCGGTCCAGATTCTGCCTTGGTGAGCAAACTGCTCTCGCTGATGGTTCCTGAGTTCCCCTTTATTAACATGTTATAAAACTTGCATCAGACACAAGGCAGAGGCCACAGTACGTGAGAGTTCATGTTCGTGCCTGTTATGAGATGAATAGTGGCCCCCCTAAATTCATATGTTGAAGTCCTGCCCCCTCGTCCATCAGAATGTGACTGTATTTAGAGATAGGGCCTTTAGAGAGGTCATTAAGGTTAAATGAGGTCATATGGGTAGACCCTAATCCAACAGGACTGGTGTCCTTACAAGAGGAGATTAGGACACATTCCCACATAGACCAAGGGACGATATGTGAGGACACAGCAGGAAGGTGACCATCGGCAAGCCAAGGAAAGAGGCCTCAGAAGAAACCAAACCTGCCCACACCTTGATCTTGAACTTCCAGCCTCCAGAACTCCAGAACCATGAGAAAATAAATCTCTGTTGTTAAGCCCCCGAATCAGTGGTTTTTAGTTATGGCAGCCCTAGCAAACTAATTAATACTCTGCCTCCCTCCCTGCACCCCTCAACCTTATGTCCCAGGAAGGTAACAAATGAGTGATGTGGACTGAGAGCGAGATAATAGGAGTGGTGTAGACAGTAGTAAACAGGAGAGGGCAGGTTCTATCTACAGGTATCAAATTAAAAAGCTTTAAAATACTGTGAGGCCATACAAAATATGTCCATGGCTTGATTATGCCAGTGACTCTTCAAGTGCAATCCCTGGGAAACACTATTGCAATTTGACATTTAAAAACACCCATTATTCATGCTTTCAAATACTAATTGAACACCTACTACAGGCCAGGCCCTAAGCCAGACCCCAGCCGGGCATAGCAGTGGTGAATAAAACAGATGTCTTCTCTGCCTGCGTGGTCTGGCTTAGGGAGAGTCTGGATAGGGAGTCCAGGGACAGAGCTTGGCTAGAAATGCCAAGTTGAAAAGACAAAGTTGCTGCATTCCAGAAAGGTGCAGATTAGTGGGGCACAGAGGTGGAACGAGACCATTTCAAGACAATGTGACCAGCTATAATATGCAAGGGGCAATGGAAAGCAGGAAGGAGATAATTCCAAGTCTGTCAAGGTTAATCAAAGAAGATGTGAGCCAAGTCCTGAAGGATGAGTAACCATTTGCCCAGCAGACAGGGATGACATGAGGACAGGGCATTTTCCAGACAAAAGGAACAGCTAGTTCTTGGGTGCAGGGACATGAGCGGACACAGCATCTTTGGCGAATGACTAGCTGGGCTGAGGGTGGGCAGTGGAGAGCAACAGGACATGCGGCTGAACAAGGCAAGGAAGCTCACGTTTTCCTGCACAGTGAACCACTGGAGAATTTTAATCAGCAAGGTGCCATTACCAGAAGTGCATGTTAGAAAGATCACTCTGACCACAATGCAGAAGGGGCTAAAGGCAGGGCGACCCATCGGGAGGAGATGAAGGCAGGAATCAGGGGAACAGACACAGGGATGCTGGGTGGTCAAGGTCAGGGATGCAGGACTGGAATCGTCATGGTGTTCAACCACGGCCACGGGTGACACGACCCAAGGACATTATGTGCGTAAAGACAAGCGCTGATTTTTGAAGCCGGGTACTACTTTGATCAATGAGAACATGCATTTCTTAAGAAGCTTTTAATTTCATTTATCTTACATTTCACGTCAGGAAACTAACTCATTCTTTTTATTCGTTGAAGCCACACGTGACTGTACCTCAGTTTCCTCATCTGTAAATATGGGTAATAATGGCGCTTCTCTCATAGGGAGGATTCCTTGAGCTCATTAATACACCTAACTACTTAAGTGCAATAAATGTTAGTTATCATGAAAGCAGAAATAAACTTTAAAGAGCAAATGGATAATGAATGACTGCAATTTATGACAGTCCTCCGTCTCAGTGAATTATGAGCCAGATTACAACCACCACCACAACCACAAAGAGTAAAAACCTATATAATTGCCTTGGAAAGGAGCTGCCTCTTATTTCCTTGATCTCTCCAGAGCTGTCACACAGTCTCTTAGAAAGGGTCCTGATGTTTGTGCATGACCAGTACTTTAAATTTATAAAATGCTTTGTCTCAGGCAAAAATTTTTCCACGACTAACGATTCAAGGGGATGTGGGACCTGCAGTGGAAGACTGAAGGCAAAGAGGCACAAGAGAACTTTCTAGAGAGATGGAAATTCCTATTATCTTGATTGGGGCAGCGGTTCCATGGCTGTATGTGTTCCACATATCACTAAAAATGTGTGACTTGTTTTATATGTAAACTATACTTCAAGAAAGATGAATAAAGAAAGAAGAGCTGGGAGATGGGGAAAAGGGGAATTCAAAAGGAAATGAATACTTACATTCCAAAGAGAAGGGAGAAATAGATTTGGATGAAAGAATTTCCCTTGAAATTTTTCATTTCCAGAAACATCGTCTCTGAATGGACGAAGCTGGCTAGGAATGTAAAAAGGCTTCCTTATGCAAGAAACATTCCTAAAAATTCAGAGGTCCTTCTCTCATTGTTCTATGTCTAAAGAACAGCCCTTTTTACCCCTAGAGTCACTGGACAAGCTGCCCTCTTGTGGCCTTGGTATATATTTCCTGAGCACAAAAGTGGGCAGTTTTTAAGCGATTCGGGTAGCAATCCCAGCCTGCCCACAAAGATTTCTCAAGGTAACTGAGAGTAGGTGTGGCAGCCACTTCCACACAGGAGGGTACACGGGCCATTAAGGGCTTGCGTCAAAGCCAAGCTTTAAATAACTAAGAAAATACGGTTGCCACAAAATACATACGGTTTGAGGCTGACAAATTCAAAAGACGTTTTATCTCGATTTAAATTGCTGCCTAATTTTCAGGTACTCTAGTACACACTTTCGCTTTTGCAACGTGGAATCAGCGTATCAGAAGCAAGCACATGTCTCAAACAGGGTGAGTGCAAAGAAAACAGAACTGAAAAAAAACAACCAAGCAAATGCTCCCCAAACACTGGTTTTTATTAACCCTTGGCATGCAGGGAAATATAGGTGTCTTATGAAACATTAAGCATTTGTTTAAAAAAAGGAAAGAAGGGAGGGAGAGAAAAAGACAGTCGACGACAAAGAAAGTAGGAAGGGAAGGAGGATCAAATACCCTATCTTTTCAAAGGTCGCAATAAAAAAAAAGATAAAAGATGGCACAAGCATTATCTCAAAAAATGGCAACATTTTCTCTTTAGAAAGCAATCCATCTTCATACAAGATCTTTTGTAAAAGGAATATACAGAGAGAAAAGATAAGGGTACAGATGGAAATTGATGCTGTATTTCAGTTATCAAGATGTTAAAAATTCAGGCTGGACTAAGTTAACTTACACCAGAGTTAGGCTCCCTCCTGATAAATGACTACTGAACCCATATTCTAGGAGAGCGATATTTGTTATTAAATAGAATCATCTCACTTTCCTTCTCAAAGCCCCCGGTGGCTTCTCCTCACACTCGGAATAAAATCCAAAGTCCCTCCTACGGCTTCCTCCAGGATCCTGCAAGGCTCTGTCTACTTCATTCCCTGCCTCTCTCTCTCCCACTCCCTTGCTCCCTCTGGGCACACCACCAGCCTGCTGGCGCTTCCTCCAACATGCCAGCTCTTTCTCATCTCCCTGCCTTAGCACTAAAGGTCACCCCCGCCTGGAATTTGCTTTCCCAACCTTCTCCACCTGGCTCTCCCCCTGACTAGATTCAGGTCTCTGCTTTAATATCATCTCCTCCAAGAAGTCTTCCCTGACCACTCTTTGAAAACAGCCCTCCAATCACCAACCCTACACTCTCTCTCCTCTTTCCTGTCTTTATTTTTCTTCTTTGCATTATCTGAAATTACATTATGTATTCATTTTTATCACTTTTTATTATCTCTCTGCTCCACCGAAATGTGAGCTCCATGAGAGAAGGGGCTTTCTGTCCTAAAACAGAGCCTGTCACTAGTTAGTACTCATTTGAGAAATGAAACAGCCCTGCTCGGGGTGATAATAAACCCTGAAATTCTAAAATCTGAAATATGTTCCAACATTCTATCACTATCAACCTGTCCTTCCTTAGGTCTCCCTCAAGTCTTTCTTATTGAAACAAAAGCCAATATCCTTTACTTGAATCCCAGAGTGATGGACAGTGGTTAACCAATGAGCTCTGGTAAGTAATTCTTCAGGACCACAGACTTTTGAAGACAAAATGAGGCCTTAGTTATAATCTGCTCCAGCCTTGTTGTTTTGAAGATAAGTAAGTACACAGGCTCAGAGAGGTTGGCTGGTTTCTCCAGGCTCACACAGAAACAGGGAACGTCAGCAAACATCAGATCACTTAAAGGGTGCGGAGTGCCCACTCTATTCACTTCTATAACCCCAGGACCCAGCACGGTGCCTGGCACAAAGAATGAGCTCAGCAGAAGCGTGCCCAAGTGACAAGTGCCCTCAGTCCTGCCCTAAGTGCTCGTTCAACTGAACTACACTTCCTCTCCTGACTGTCCCAGCTACAACTTCCTGTCCGAGAATCACTTCCAGTTACTTGTGTCATGTGTCACACTTCCTGTCCTCTCGCCTTTTAAAGTGCAGTTTGACAACATACAAGCTGCAACAGTACATCTGCGGGCTGTTTTGATTCTAACATAATTCAAATAGCCCAGTATGGAAAATACCTAGGAAAAAGTGGGATATGCACAGCAAACTTAAAAAAAAAAGACAAAAAGCTGGCAGTGTACCCAGCCCTGGGTGCCGTAGTGCAAGGCAGGAGCCCGGTCTGGTTCATATTTGTTTTCTTGCAGCACCTAGCATGCGCCCGGCACACGGTCAAGGCCCATTTGTTGGGAAGGAGAAGAGAAGAAAATGACACTATAGATTCAGTTTCTATTCAGTCTACAGTGACTTTATAATAACCAATAAGTTTACTCTATAGCTCATGCTTGGATGGTGCCTTGTATTCTCAGCACTTTACATATATCTTCTCACTGAATCCTCTCAAGACATACATCTCTGAAAAACCAAGCATTTTTTAGAAGTCATTTAGGAGCCAAATCTAGACTAGTCTCTAACGAGACTCTCTGCAGTCTTCCTTTCTTCCAGTATGTCTGAGTATCCATAGGCTTTGCTGAAGAAATAGTGATGTGTTTGATTAGGGGATGTTGCCTCAGACCCAGCTAGTGGTATTAAGCAATGTAGGGTACGTGCAACATATTATCTTTCTAAAATCTGAAATATTCTGGATTCCAAAACAGATCTGACCCAGTGGCAAGGGTCTCCGATTTACATTAACACAGAGAAGTAACCTGTCCACAGTCACAAGGTAGGCAGGGGCAAAGCTGGGATTCTATCCAGGCAGTCTAATTCTGCAGGCCGTGCTTGGGGCCACCACATTATCCTACCTCTCTAATCGGTGATGTCAGTGTGATCTGAAAAGCAATGATTGTCTCAACTATTTTTCTGATGTGACTCCAGGAAATAGGATTCAGCAAGGTGAATGGCCTGAGTAGACTTACGTTGTCACTCATGAAGACTGATTTGGACTAGCGATGACCCCAGCTAAATGAGGGCTCAGGGATGGTAACCCGAGCACAGTGGACTTCCTGGGCAGTCGTGGCCACATCTGGGAAGAGGACATACAAAGCTTTAGGTGATCAAAACTTTCACTTCCCTGAACGCCTCCCCAGGAGCTTCTGGGAAATGTTGAGGCAGACCTGCTAGGGATCTGGGATGCTCTTTCCACATTCTTTTATAAAATTACTCTGGGAAGTGGGATGGGAGAGCTGTGGGTGGGGTGTAAGTGGGAGAGTGTGTAAGCAGAAAGGGAGTGTGTGTTTGTGCAAGCATGGAAGCATATGCTCATTACAAACCGACTTTTCCCCAATGTCCAGAATGCAGAACAATTATAAATTGTATTTTGGTTTTATTTCTATCCTCTAAACTAATGACTTATGAAAATAAAATATTAGTTTCTCTCTCACATCTTGGTGTAAGCTTCCCGCTGTAGCACCCATCATGACCTGTAATTCAACACTGGTGAGTTTGTTTGTTCACTGGCTGTCCCCACCAGACTGTATTCTCCATGAGGGCAGGACCCTTGTCTGTTTGCTCACCTCTGTATCCCCAGTATGTAGCACAGCACCTGACACATCCTAGTAGCTCAATAAATTTTTGTTGAATGGATGAATGAATAAATGAATGAAAGAGTCTTGAATTTCACAACAGAAAACTGGGAGCTGGCCAGCACTTCACCAGCAGACACTCACAAGGTCTTCTCCCACCTCTGAGTTATGAAAGCGTTATTGCCTGGGCAATTCTATTGGGCAATTCATCATATGCTGCCCAGTGATGTGTTATCTCTATAGTTTTGGGTTGTTACTTCACTTTATTATTCTTATTTAACTCTTAACCTGTTTAGATCTTGTCTTCCCAACTAGATTAGAAGGACACTGAGTGTAAGTTAGACTGCCTTGAATTCCTCAAAGCTCCTTACCAGCATTTTGTATCTACCCTCTTTATATGGTTGCTTCATTTAGTGCTCAAAATAGGTATTATTGCAGGTGGAGAAACTGAAGCCCTGAAGTGCAGTATCATGTTAAATGAGAAAAATTTGAAGCGAACATTGGAGATTTCGTCTAAAAAAATTTTTTAAATGAGTCAGGAGTGCCCAGGAAGAAAGACTGAGTGCCGTTTAGATATAAAACACAGGTCCTAACTTTGCTTATGGGAGTGACCAACACTAGGGCAGAGAAAATCTTAATTCAGCAAAGTTCTTTTTAGTTTCATGAAATATCCCTGTCCACCATCCTTCAGGTCCCACCCAAATCAGGAAGACTCTTGGTGGTGCAAAAGTAGGATTTTTGTTGTTTTGCTAAGTCAGGCCCTTTATTATAGGGTAGAAAGAACACTTGTTCCTGATTTCTCAATTCCTCATTCCTGCTAGCAGCACAAAATATGCCCCAGCCCTGACTGTCAACCACAGCAAACCACAAATGAAATAGATAACTCAGTGTTCCTTCAAATCTATATAGTTCAAGCAGTTTTAAACATTTACTTTTTTTTTTTTTTTTTTGGTCAAATTACTTATGATAGCTGCTAGATGGAGTAGCAAGTAGGTCTGGGAATCATTCACCCATAGCCAGCCACTCACTTTCAGGCATGACCCTGTTATCTTTTTCTGCCCCAACCCTCAGAGAAGCACAACAGTTAAAAACCAGGCCAGTCAGCTGAAACGCTGTTGTCAAAACACAGCCAAACCCCTCAGAATTTTCACAATTGTCAGGAATTTCCTAACACGGTCAGGGTCACTGACAGTGAAAAGTTTCACCAGCATCACCCGAGGAATCTGAATCTACTCCATGAAAAGGGCAGAAAACCCCTAAAAGGCTTTAAGGGCTCACTAAGGTCAGCGTATAAAACACAAGGGCATGGAAATTCTGAGTTGTGATCGTGTCCACTTTCCCAAGGCGCAGGTGTGAGATGTCCCATAGCCCAGCACTTTCTTCCCACCCTCAGATGAACCATAGAGCTCAAAGCATTCTTGCCAGGTTCAAGTTTTTAAAACTCGAATCAGAGCTCACAATATAACCAATTGGATGGAATGACAGATGCCAGGGCTCTCCCTGCTCCTCCCAGGGCCACGCTTATGTCACTCGCAAGCCCGAGCAGCCAGGAGGTGGCCCCACCGGCCCCTCCCCTGTTTCCTTGTGCATCTCAAGTTTTAATACATTCTGTACATTGTATTGATCAATGTCCTCTTTGACTGCTGAACACCATAAGAAATCAAAAGTTGATGCTGTTCCCTTTCCTATCATTATTTGCCACTTTTTTAACACTGGCTATGTGCCGGACACTGCAAAAAAACAGATCATATGTCTGCTTTTAATCCTCCCAACAACTAAGCAAGGTAGGCATGAGTTACACCTACTTTCAGTAAAGGAAACCGAGGCTCAGAGAGATTATCTTGTTTTAAAAAAAAGGCTTCTAAGAGGTAGGCTGAGACTTAAAGCTTGGTCTTTCTGGCACTATTCCATTGTCTTAAAGTAAGAGATCCTGGGGCTGGCCCTGTGGCCTAGTGGTTAAGTTCAAGCGTTCCGCTTTGGTGGCCTGGAGTTCATGGGTTCAGATCCCGGGCATGGACCTACACCACTCGTCAGCCACGCTGTGGTGGCATCCCATATACAACATAGAGGAAGAATGGCACAGATGTTAGCTCAGGGTGAATCTTCCTCAAGTAAAAAAAAAAAAAAAAAGAGGAAGACTGGCAACAAATGTTAGCTCAGGGCAAATCTTCCTCAGCAAAGAAAATAAAAAATAAAAAAATAAGAGATCCTTCCACTAGGAAATCAGAAATCTCTGTCATTCATCCATTCATTCATTTATCTAGTCAGTAACACTTAATAGACGTCCACAATGCCCGGTCTGCTCAATAACTTGAAACCTATTTCTTCTACTCTACAATACACCAGATTTTACATTTTAACATCTCTCAAAAAACTGGTGTGCATATTTACTCATTTTAAAAGCTATTATTAAATCAATTGCATGTTTTACAATCTGTACAGTCAGATTACAATCCAGGGGGCCGGTCCTGTGGCTTAGCGGTTAAGTGCGTGGGCTCCGATGCTGGCGGCCAGGGTTCAGATCCCGGGCGCGCACCGACGCACTGCTTCTCCGGCCATGCTGAGGCCGCGTCCCACGTACAGCAACTAGAAGGATGTGCAACTAGGACATACAACTATCTACTGGGGCTTTGGGGGAAAGAAAGAAAAGAAAGAAAAGGAGGGAAGGAGGGAAGGAGGGAAGGGGGGGAAGGGGGGAAGGGAGGGAGGGAGGGAGGAATGAAGGAAGGAAGGAAGAAATTAAAAAAAAAAAAAAAAGATTACAATCCAGGGAACAAGTCCACTGAGAGATCCAGTAGATTTAAAGCAATGCAAAGTCAAAAGAAAGAGACCACCTGGTCTGTCTGGCTCCAAGACTGCAAGATGAACATATTAAAAAACAACGTGACTCTCAGAAGGAGGAGTGGTCCTTCTTTGGAAGCCTAGGAAAAGCTGGGCAGATCTGGAGAGGAACTTCTGAAGCCACTGGACTTTAGAAGGTGTCCAGTTCTAAGACAAGATCAGCCTACTATGAAATAGGCTGGGGTTGCACCAGGCCAAAGAGGCACTGCCATTAAATTTTAGATCCCTCTCCTCCCCAGCTCTAATTCCATGTTCACCCAGTGGTCTTCTGAATATGAGTTGCCTCTCCCTGTCCACCCAAGGTTGAGAGAGAATGTGCTCATTTCTCAAAAGCAACCTTATTCGCAGTAGTCAACAAATATTGATGAAGGGCCTGCTCCAAACCATTGCAGGGCTAGACGTTTACCCAGATCTTAGGAGCATTTCTCATCCCCATTGTGCCCCTCAAATGCCCCCCTTCTGAAAGGTTGGGGACCACTGCGCTGTAGCAGTGTTTCTCAAGCTTGCCGAATCATCTGGAGAGCTTGTTAAAAATCAGATTCCTGGGCCTTGCCTTGGACCTTCTGCATCAGCACAACCAAAGGAAAGGTCTGAAAATCTCTCGTTTTAAGCAGTGTCCCAGTAATTCTACTCATCTGGCAAGTTTGTCAACTATAGTTCTCCGGCAATTTATTTAGTCTATTGCGGGTACGGGCCCAGCAAGAGGCAATATATTCAATGCAATGTGATACACTGGGGATTCAGAGTTTTAAAAAAATGTTTTGGGAAATAATAGTACAACAGCTTTTATTATCAAACCAAGGCCCTTTTTTCCTCATTCCCTTGCCCCAAATCCTATCAAATGGAAGTCTCAGAAACTCAGATCCTATCCCATTGAAATCCCACATGACAAATATTCAGAAGATCAGCTAATGTTAGGTAGCCCAAGCTAATGATAATAATCTGAATGCTAATACAACCCTTAGCCCAACACTTTGAGCAAATGAACACTCAATACTTTTGTCATCAGCCTGGCCTGGCCACTTCCAGGCCAAAGCCTTCATTGTTCCTTACAGTGGATAACATATGCACATACACATAACTTGCTCACAAAATGCTTCCTTTCTATTTATGACTACTCTCTAGAAACTAAAACTTGTTTCACTGATAATATACTTTCTCCATACTGAGTGGTATTGGTTCAATATATAAGGCTGCTCAGAAGCAATATTATTCTTAGAAGAAAAAACAACAATAAAGAATTCACTCCAAGGGGCGAGAGTCATATTTGGTGGGCGTGAAGGTCCAAATGTCATATCCCAAAGAGGATCAAGTCCAATGATAAGGGAGCATACACAGGCAGTTCAAAAAAAAAAAAAAAAAATTTATCCAATGTGAATGGATCCACGTGTTATATTAGACTGGCATTCTTTAGCCCTTGCTAAAATCAAAAGTACATTTTAGTGTGGTTGCTGCCCTCTGATCTGTTCACTACTCAACTAGGCTGGCTCCACGTTAATCCTTTTTGCTTCATAAACAGCATTAAAACAGTGAACACTTTGATGATCTGTGGGGGTTTTCTTTTCTTTTTTTAATGATTAAATGGTTGTAAAAGCCATAAAATGCTCTCCAAACTTTGTGGCTGTATAGTAATTATCTTGCTGGATCCCCAGAAGCCAAATTCTTAGAATCATGCCATCTTAAAACAGTGAAAAACCTTAGATATCTACTAGTTGATCAAGATAAGAAAACTGAGATTCAGGCAGGTGACTTGCCCAAGGTCACCCGGCTACCCAGTGTTCAGCTGGGCCCATTACTGAGGCTCTTCCACAGCACCCGTGGTGGTACTCAGAGAGGGTGGGGTCCAGCAGGCAGAACCTGGATGGACTTCCCCACGTGCTAACCTCCCACCCGGTCCACTCTTTGGATTTGGCTAATCCAGAGAGTAAGAAACACTCCTCCCAGTGTGGCTGGGTTACCAAGGCTGCTTCTTGAAATTAAAACAAGAATGACAGCACTGCAATGGCACATTCCCTAAGTACATCCCTCAGGAGGGCACATTTATAACTGGAACTGCCTGAAGTATTTGAAAGTTATGAAAAATACAAGGTGTACAGGTTGTTCCCTTCTGTGGACCACAGCATGACCAGTTCCCACATTGTAGTGACATGTGACCATTTGACTTAGCTCTGCTTACTGGATAGAGAGGAAATGATGTGCGCCATGATGATATGATGTGGTCCTGGTCCTAAAAATCTACCACGCACTCTCTTCTGGGCTCTTTCCTCCTGGCTGACTGGGATAGCAATGCCCAGGCAACTCTGGACATCATGTGTCAGAAAAGGCAAAGCCACTCTCAGTCTGGATCTCCAACTGAGTTCACGAAGGTGAACCACCCCGCCAACCTGCACACACACCAGGACTGCAAGAAATATATTTCTATTGGGTAACCATTGACATTTTGGGGTCTATACATTACTGCTACTTAGCCGATCCTAACAAATACACAAGGAAGCTCTGAAGATTGAGAAAAGTCTGGCTTTAAAGTAAGAGAAATAAATAGCACAGGTAACACATCTGTTGGTTTATCATCAACCACAAAACAGGATCAACAAGATTTGGAGAAGAGTAAAACATACTAGACTAACTTAGTTTCCTTCTAGACTACAAGAAAAATCTCTATCTTGCTTTTAGAAAAGTTCATTTATAAGCTGCTTTTTAAAACATAAAATGCTTTTTTCAAAGAAAGAATGTTAGAAATGATGTTAAAAACCCCAGGCCCTACCAAAAAATATTGTTTTGCCCAAGTGCTATAGAAATGATTCTAAAAGTAACACTAGTCTTGTGGGCTTCTGAGGCCTGAGGATCCTCCGCGGGCAGAGGGGGTGCGGGGACGGGCAGAGGAGTTTCTAAGCAAGGCCCCCAGGGGCTGAAGGCCTAGAAGGAGGGCTCTGGCATGGGCGGCTTAAGTAGGTTAGATAATGGGAGTGGGGACTGGGCAGGGGCTAAGGAAACGCTCCCTCCAGCAACCTCAGTCTTGGTGAGAACACAAAATTCATTTGTCCACAGATGCAACATTCTTCATCCTGTACTTTATCAAGAGAGGCAATGAATTCAGCTAAGCTTCCACAGTGTTTCTGATTTGATCCCAAATGGCATTTTCATTAATGAACTGTGAAGTTATTTTCTCATTCATCCTGAGCTCCCCCAGTGATGTTAAGCAGTACTCAGCATGATACTTGATACTACATGGCAGTGTGGTTAAGAGGAATACCTCAAGGGCACCGACACACATCTGCCAGCGCTGGAGCAGGGTCCTTGATGTCCCTGCTGGACTGAACATTAACTTTTTACTTGCCGGCTTATGGAAGGTCCAGAGGTTCCTGGGGAAGGGGCTACAGAGGCCAGGCTGGTGGTGGCAGGGATACATGGGAGGTTTGGGGCAGCAGCCATCCACCAAGAGACACAGAGAGATTTCAGTATTTTAACAACCAGCATGGTTCTATCAGTGCACACAACTATTTATCAGCTCTGGAGAAAAGTGCAAGCACTGGAAACAGACCTGAGCTCAAATCTTAATTCTGTTACAGGGGCCGGCCTCATGGCGTAGGAGTTAAGTGCGCGCACTCTGCTGTGGCGGCCTGGGGTTTGCAAGTTTGGATCCCGGACGCGCACCGACACACCGCTTGTCAAGCCATGCTGTGGTGGCGTCCCATATAAAGTAGAGGAAGATGGGCACGGATGTTAGCCCAGGGCCAATCTTCCTCAGCAAAAAGAGGAGGATTGGTAAAGGATGTTAGCTCAGGGCTAATCTTCCTTATGAAAAAAAAAAAAATTCTGTTACAATCTGTTAAAAAAATCTGTTAAATCGTTAACTGTGTTAACGAGGGTAATTTATTACTTATGTTCTCTGAGTATTAGTTTTCTCAACTGCAAAATGAGGATGAGAACATGGATAGGAAAGGACCTGATGCAGTGTCTGGTGTTGAGCAGATGCTTAGTAAAAGCTAGTCTCTCCAAACCCCCTCCCCAGCTTATACGATCTTCAGAGCAAGCCCAAGGCACAGGGATTAGAATAAAGGAAAAATAGAGAATAAATGATAAGGACACAGAATGAAAAGGATAAGAGGACTGAGGGAGAGACAGGAGAAAAGAAAAAAGCAAAGAGGAACCTGGAGGAGGTTGCTTCATACCGTTGAGAAGAATTGCTTCAGAAACAAGTCAAGGTCCCCAGTGGTAGGGATTACCAGCCCAAATTAGACTTTTGGTTTAGCTAGGTGCTTATTCTCAGAATGTTACCTACCAGAAACTCTGCATCATGTTGGAAACTGGACTACGGAGCCAATTCTGATGCCAACATCGTGAAGAGTCTGATTGTCTTGGTTCAAATCCTAGCTCTATCATTTACGAGGTATATGTAAATCATTTAACCTCTTTGTACCTCAGTTTCTTCATTTTACAATAAGTATAATCATAGTACCTACCTTCTGGCTAATAAACATAAATTGAGTTAAAATAGGTCAAGTGCTAGGGCTGGCCCAGTGGCGTAGTGGTTAAATTCCTGCGTTCCACTTCAGCAGCCCAGGGTTCGCGGGTTTGGATCCTGGGTGCAGACCTACACACTGTTCATCAAGCCATGCTGTGGCGGCATCCCACATACAAAATAGAGGAAGATTGGCACAGATGTTAGCTCAGGGTCCATCTTCCTCACCAAAAAAAAAAAAAAAAAAAAAAATAGGTAAAGTGCTAAGAATGGTGCCTTCCTGGTAAGGACCATACATCTTAGCTATTCTTTTTTCTTATTATATTCCTTGGTGGCACCATTAAAAGAGCATTGGACTCAGAGACAGAAAGCTCTGCCACTTTGTAACAACTGAGGGATTTTAGGAAATTTACTCAAGTGACTGAATCTCAGAAGTTATCTGTAAAATGAAGGCATTGCATTATAGCTAACATTTATTCAGCATTCAGTATGTGACTGTTACTGTACATACCATAGGTTCTCTCATTTAATGCGCACAACAATACTTTGATGAAGATTCCATTACTATGCCCATTTTCCAGAAGAAGAAACTGTCTTCCAAAGGTTAAGTATCTAGCCCAAGGTCACAAAGCCAGGAAGAGGCCCAACCACGACTTCAGGTTAGTTCAGTAAGACACCAGATCCTGCTCTCTTAAGCATTGTGCTCCATTGTCTCTGACCTCAAGCTTCTGTAAAGGCATTGCAAATATGCTTATTGGGTAACAAATACAATCGTTTATAGCACAGCAAATACATTTGAAGAAAGGATTGCAATCCAGTGTCCATAAAAACCAAAAAAATCAGGGCTAGCCCAACAGAATCAAGATAAAGGTCAGGGCTTCTGGTTGTCCAACATGACTCGAGATGAGGCAAGATGAGAGGTACAAAAATAGAAATAAATGCTGGAGAATTGAGAGGCCACAACTCTACTATCACATATCATTTATAAAGTTATCATGATTTATAGATGAGACAATCTAAAATGATGATTAATATATTAAACCATACCTCAACACCGACTTCCATTATGATCTCAGAGAATGGTTCTAAAGTCCCAAAAAGAATAAAATTGATACCTAAGATTCCCAACAACATTCTTTTTTAAGTGTTGTCTCTACCATTTCTTGGATAGGAAAAATCAACATCATAAGATGCCATTTTTTTCCCTGAATTAATGTATAAATTTAACATGTTCACCTCCAAAAAAATAATAATGAAATGTTTTTTAAGGAGGGGAGGTTTGGAACTAGACAAGTTGATCCTAAAGTTCATACCAGGAAAATTCTGACTGAAGGGCGACTAGCATTATCAGATATCGAAACACAGTATAAAGCTTCAATAAATAAATAGTGTGATCCAGGAGGAATATAACTTAATGCTAGACCTCAAATTATTTCTACAAAAACATTTTCAAATAGAGGATCCAGCATCCAGTCAAACATAACCAGGCGCATCAAGACAACACGAGTGAGAACCAGCAGAAATATAGGAAACAAAATTAAACTCACAGAGACTCCATACTGAAATTATCAGGCAGACTATAAACAACAACGCTTATTATGCAAAATGCAGTCATCTTCAAAGGACTAATAGTTAGACTGACAACTTGCCCCCTCAACACCAACAATGGAAGCCAGAAAACAGTAGAAGGATCTTCAGTGTGCTGGGAAACAAACCAAACCTATGAACTTAGAATTCTACTCTCATTGAAAATAACTTTCAAAAATGAAGCTGAAAATAATGACATATTCAGTCAAATAAATAGTCAGAGTTTGTCACAAGTGGATGGCCACTCAACGATGCTCTTTAAGCAGAATGAAAATGGTCCAAGATGGAAAGTCAGAGAATACAGGATAGAATGAAGAGCAATAAAAATGGTTAATTTAAATAAACATTGACTATATATAAAACAATCATGCTAATGTCTTATGGGGCTTTAATATAAACAAATATTTAATAAATTAAAAATACTACATAAAGGGCCGGCTCCGTGGCTTGGCGGTTAAGTGCGCGCGCTCCGATGCTGGCGGCCCGGGCTCGGATCCCGGGCACGCCCCGAGGCACCACTTCTCCGTCCAACCTGAGGCCGAGTCCCACGTACAGCAACTAGAAGGATGTGAACCTATGACATACAACTATCTACTGGGGCTTTGGGGGAAAAAAAATGAATAAATAAAATCTTTAAAAAAAAAAATACTACATAAAGAGAATTAAAAATATGACAAGAGTAGCACATAAGTCAGAGAGTGGGTAAATGAACTTAAAAGCATTCTACGTAAATACTAAATATATTTTTTTAAAAAGACAGAATTCCAAACTAATAGAGGGAAAAATGGAATGATAAAACACAGACATCTATAAACAACAACAACAACAAAATACTGGCATATGAGTAGTCAGAGCAAATGGAATGGAATAGAACATCCAGAAATATATCCAAGTGCAGCTGGGAAGTTAATAGATGATGAAAAAGGCATCTCATATCACTAGAGACAGGGACTTGGTGCTGGGACATCTAGATACTCATTTAGCAAAAACAAAGCTGGATCTGTGCCTCATATCTTATACCAGGATAAATCCCGAATAGATCAAATATTTAAATGTGAAAAATTAAACCACAAAAGTTCTACAAGAAAACATGAAAGATTCTTTTATAACCTTGAAATGAGAAAGACCTTTCTATTATGACTGGTAAACCAAAAGCCAGAACAAAAGAGTGATAAATTCAACTACATACAAAGTTTTTTAAAACCACAAACAAAATCAAAAGATAAATGATAAGCAGAAAATGTCCACAATTCACATTACAAAGAGCTCATTTCTGTAATATATAAAATGCTTATATAAATCAATGAATAAATGATCAACAAACCAATAGAAGAACAGGCAGAGGATATGAACAGATAGTTGACAAAGAAAGTACAAAAGACCTTTAACTTTATGAAAATATACAAAGTGAAAATACACTGAAATGTCATTTCTCATCTAATTGGCAAAAATCCAAAAGATTGACAGTAACCTATTAACATACTACGTTGGCAAGGCTATGGGGAAACTGGTACCCTCATACATTTCTGATGGGAGTATATATTGGTACAGCTCCTATGGAGGACACTTATTTATGATATTATAAATCTACTATATATATAGATATAGATATATATATCTATTATAATTACTATAGCATATACTCTTTAACATAGCAATTCCACTTCAGGGAATTTATCCTACGGATATATTTTATGCTTGCAAAAAGACAAGTGCACAGGATAATTTACCTTGTCATTGTTTTTAATAGTAAAAGACTGGAAACAAACCAAATGTCCATCAACAGGGGACTAGTTGAATAAATTATGGTAAATCCATACAATGGAATACTATGTTGCTATTTTTAAAAAAGTCAACATGGAAGCTCTTAATGTACTGAGATTGAGAGATCTCCAAAATGTATTGCTAAGTGAAGAAAAACAAGTTGCAAAACAATTCGCCCAATAATCTACCTTTTGTGAAAAAGGGGAGAGGAGAATAGAAGCTATAATTATATTTGCTTGCATAGCATAAAGAAATTCCCAAAGGACAGATAAAAACTAAGACCAGTTGATATCCATACCTAGTTTATTTGAATAAAACACCAACTTAATAATGAAAAAATGCTGCGTCTTCATTATTATGCATTCTTTGTCAATTCTCCTGTGAAACTCCTTGTTTATTCATTTAAAAGTACAATATATTAATATTCACCCCAATTTGTGGAAGTGTTTCTTATCCCTAACAAGAACTAAACAGGAGAAAAGTTAATCTGATAAACATATAGTATATGCATTTTTAAAAGACACATAATTTTAAAAACATTATCTGCATTATCTCCAGGTTGTGGGTTTACAGATGATTCTCATTTTCTCCTCCGTGTTCTTCTGTTTCTCTAGCGGCCTGTGTTATTTTTACAATTCGATTAAAATTTGTTCTAATAAAATAAATATTATAAAGAAGAAATTGTCTTCAGTGGTTAAGAAAAGGAAGAAATTTTGACTTTGAGGGTAGTTAAAAACTGGAACAGTTTACTAAGAAAGATCGGAATTTCCGTTTTTGCAAAACTTTATAAAAATCGTATTAAACATCTTTGGTTTAAACACTCATTTGTTAAAGGCTAAAAGGTGGAGCAGACGACCTTTTGCCACAGAGCTGTCACAGCAACTGAAGAGCAGTGTTTAGAATATTTTTTCACTTAAATAATTAGAAAGAATGGGGCTGACTGAACATGTAGAAGAATCTAGATTGTGCAAATGGTCTTCAGTTCTGCAGCCTCTCTGCAGGTGTTGTGGGTTATTAGACTTTTGAGATTTAAAATCTTCTCCAAGAATGTAAGAAGCTCCTTCTAAAGTGTTCACAGAGAATATAATTTCATTATTTCAGAAGTAACCTGGGCAAAACTAGTACCATAAGAGGAAACAAGCTTTCTAGTAAGAAGATCAAATTTAATCATGGTTTTTCTAAGAAACCTTGAAGACTTTTATTTGCTTGATTCCAGTAAACCTCAAGGGACACCCTAACAAATGAAGAAGGTAGGAAAGAATTTCCACAGATTCTAAAAAACTCAGTGAAACGACTCCTTCCAGACTTGTAGACAAACTTGTGTTCTGTGGTTACGTTTTAGAATTTCATAAGTAACCACATGATCATAGATGATAGGAAGAGAGAAGAAAAGAGCAAGGCAACTATCAAAATATTGGGAGAGGCAAAATTAGAGGGAAGGAACAAAAAATTAAGAGAAAGTCAGACAGGTTACAAAGATGATCAAGTGGTCATTTTCCTAAAACGTGGCAGCTGTTATGGCCCTCAGAGCTCAACTAGGGCCATTTTGCACCCCCTTCACCCCAGAAGTTATTTGGCAATGCCTGAAGACATTTTTGGTAAAGGGTGCTACCGGCAACCAGTGGGTAGAGGCCAGGGCTGCTGCTAAACATCCTACAATGCACGGGACAACACCCCACAACAATCCAAAAACCCTGTGCCAGGGTTGAGAAACCCTGACCTGGCTGGGGGGCGTATATTGGCCCACAGAAACACTCAACACTATAATTCACAAAGGGAGTATGATTACCATAGCTACCTATAAGGAAATATCACCGAGTAGCTGTCTACAAAGAAGTCTCACCAAGATATCTGGCCTTGAAGTTTGAGTATTTAATGGCTTTGTCCTTAATCCCCCTTGGACCACTTTAATCAGGGCCCACTGTGTGCCAGGGTGCCCAACCCCCAGAGGCTTGCCTGAGACTGCACTGAAAGGACAAGTGAATCGCAAGAGCACAGTGCCATTTGGTTGTTCGGAATCTTCCCCTTTTGAAGAGAAAAGTCTGGTTCCTTCAAGGTTTTGTCTGTGCCTTTTCTCACACATAGCCAGCTCCCAAGGCCTGGATCCAAGAGAGAAAGAAAGGGTTTGATCTCTCACACGCACTCTGTGCCTGGTGGCTGCCTCTTGGCAAACAGCCCCAGTGGGAAGGGTGGAGCCTCTGGGGCCTCTGGCTTGTCAATAGTTCATCTCATTCTACCCCCACCCAGGTCAGTGGTCCAGGTTCTCCTTTGGATAAGGGCCCTGGGGAAATACTCCTGCCCTGGAAGCCCACACAGCTTGCTAAGAGGCAGGGTGTGCAATCAGCATTGGTGGGGCCACCTTTCTTGAACTCCTCCTGGGGCGGCACCCCAGGCAATGGAATGCATTCCTTGGGAGTGGAGACCTTTCCCCTTATCTTCCTAGATTATACTCTCTCATCAGCCTATTTCTTATAAATGTGAAACATTCTAACTACTATCTATCCTCTGATCAATGGACATAATATATATGAAAGCATTTCACAAACTGTAAAATACAAAATAAATGTAACGTACTAAAGTCAAAATGAGAAATCACTTGTATTTGAGGTTAGCAATTGACAGTTGTTTCCCATTCTTGCTAAACATTCATAATTACCATGTGGCAGGAACTCTTATAAACAGAATTGCATGTGTTATCTCATATAATATTCACAAAAATCCTATGAAGTATTATTATGATGTCCATTTTACAGATGAGGAAACGGAGGTAGGATGATATTAAATAACTTTCCCAGGGTCACAGAGCTGGTGGCCCTGGGAGATCAGATTCAGGCAACCTGGCTCCAAAGTTGACACTGGATGCTACCTGTCACTCAAGCCATTCCAGGAGAAAGAAGAGAGTTGCTCAGATGATGTGCCCCGCCGCACTGTAATGAATCATTCACTTGCAGCCCACCCCACGCATTTGGTGGCCTGAGAGTCACAGGTTGGAGTAGAAACCCAGCATGAGTCACTCATGAACACATGACTGTGCTCTTAGTTCCTTCTGGGTTTGCTTCCTGAAACAGCCTTTCTCAAGTGCTGAGCCAAGGAATGGATTGGGACCAGTTTCAGTTCTGGGAAAGAGGCTAAATTCTATCTAGCCAATCCCTGGGTCCACACGCCAGCTCTCCACATGCTGGTGACCCCAGTCTAACACCAGCCACAGGGACTTCCTCAAACTGGGAAATGCCTGCTCAGGAGGGTCCTTGACCACAGCCTGTTGGCAGACTAAACACCTTCCAGGCTGCCTCAGAAAGATCAGAGAGCTAACAGTTACACGAAGACAGTTCTGGAAACAGCTCATGCGACCGTCCAAACAAATGCAGATAGTATAACAGGCACCTGGTCAGATTCTAGGAAAAAATAAAGACGTTCCTCTCTGCCATTTATTCTCTCCTCTTCTGTCCCCATTTTTTAAAAATCCTGTGTTCCCTTCCTTGATCCTCTCTTGAAAAAAAACTGTCTGGAATAACTTTATAGTTACAAAGAGACAGGAATGCAGCCAAACAAGAAAGCAAAAGCCCCAAATCTCTGCCTTATGACAGACATTTTCTGGGGTTTTCTCCTACTTCAGCATAAATCTTATGATTAGATAGATGTGGTACCATTGTGTTACTCCCTGGTAAAGAAACCAATAAACACACCCTTTATGATTTTCCCCCTGGCACTGAACAGATATGAGTTGAATAAATGGTCTTCCTCTGACTCCATTTCCTACTTTCATTCATTTTCGGTTTTCTTAGCTCGTTCTTTCTATATCCTTACCTAGTGTCGGAACCTGCTTAAATTTCATTGTTCTTACATCTGAAAGCTTATCTTTTGGGGCCTTTTCTATAATTTTCTCTTTCACCTTAACTTCTAGAGTTACCATATCTACTTATGTTATCAAGAGGACAAGAGACTTAACTTCTCTCTGCCTCAGTTCCTCCATCTGTAAATGGTGCAGGAACAGTACTTGCCATAAGGATTGACAGAGACAAGGCCCATAGAATGTTTGGCACTGTGCCTGGTGCATCGTAGGCGCTCAAAGCATAATAGGTACAATCAATGAACAAAAACCCTAAATTAAACAGAATCTACTAGTTCAGATTGTCTATGTAGGTAAAATTCTATTGATAACTTTTAAAAGTAATTATGAAAAATGAGATCTGACTTCAAGCAGAACTAGATAATTCACTAGGACCATTTTGTGGAGGTCACTCAAATCAGAGCACTTTGCCACACGCACGGGTAAATCCACATTAACAAAAAGCTCTGGGAAACCTCTGCAGCATTTTTCCCTAAGGGTCCGTCTTTGCTGCCATCTTCTCCAATGATCTTGGAGTTACTATGTTGGGAAAGTGGACTTTAGGGTAATTACTGACCAGCAGAAATACACAGCATTTTCTCCCACACTGACCATTACTATACAGAAAATCTTATGTAAAACCTAATAGTTTTTTTTGAACTCAGAAATGCTTTTGGAGTACTCCCAAATTCTAATTCTGCCTAAACTCCAACATGCCAAATATGAGGGCCTCTCTCCACCAGGAAATCTTTCTCCAACTAAACTTTGCTTAGTTAGCAACGCCAAATGATTATACCTCATGGATATTTTCTAAATTTGTTTACTTGCACTTTTTAAAAAAAATTGTAGAATCGAGTGACTTACCTGTATGCTTGAATCCTTTCCTCTTTCTCATTTTCCTCCTCCAAGTTTCTAATACCTTCTCTTAGTTGTGGAAGGTAATCAAACAGCACAACAAATGAGTTTAGGTTCCTCATTTAGAACCTAAATTCTATATCCTCTTCCAGGTTTCAGGGCTCCAAGAATTCCTCAGAACACTACAGGATAACCTTTTGGATGCCAAATGAGGAAACTCAGACACAGGGTTGAGGCCTTATGACCATAAGCACAGAGACAGCTGACCTACAAGTTGGAGGAAGAAGGGGCTTGAAACTGTGGCTGCCGGCGTCCCCCAACGAGTCAACCAACTGGGGGCTGCGTTCACTGCTGGTGTCAGCTGCCTTCCTCTTGGCCCTTTCCACACCTTTCACCCTTTTCTGCAGTGGCTTACTGCCCCCGGCATGGTAAAGCAAAACGGTGATTCATGACCACCCTCAGTCCTGTCCTCCTAGTTGACCAGCTCCACAGTCCATCCTTACCCCACTGCAGGCTTCAAAAGAGGATCCCAGCAGTGCTTGTCTGAGGGCATCTATGCATGCAGCAAGAACCTGGCCCTGGGCTTCAGAGAGATGCAATTTTGAATCCTGAATCTGCCTCTTTCTTGCTGATGACTTTAAGTCCATCTCAACTACAAAACTGGGGTGATAATAATACCAACTATATGAGGTTGTTAGATGTCATGTCAAGTAGTTCAGTGCCTGGTATACAGTAGGAGCTCAAAACTATTATTTTTTTGTTACATTTTGGGACTCGTGGTCTACATCAGGAGCTCCCAACAAATGGTAAAGAATAGATTATGTTAGAACTTAACTTCAAATTAAATTACTTTTTTTTTTGCTCCTAAAATATATTACTTGGCAGGACAATGTGTTACTAAATCTTTATTAATAATTAGCCTCAGGGTAGAGTAAGCCCTGAGACGGAGAAAGAGCCCTGGAGATGCATCAACTGTCCACTTCCCTACAGAGACTTTTGTCTGAGCTGGGAAGAAATTAGAGTTTTATGATTATGGCCATAAATGATGCACTAAAACAAGCAAACCAACCCACAAAAATGACCCTATATCGTTCTTGAGTATAAGGCACTGGGGTGCTACTGTTATGAAATGCTGTTATGGAGGGTTAAATTGTTGTTTGTCATTCCTAATATTTACCCAAAATATTCTAGTTTCAGAACAGATTCACTTAGCAAATTTTCACGTATCATTCAATTAGGCTCAGAGTTCATACATATTGAGGAATGATCCCCCATCACATCATCCTAGGTTCTTAAAAGGAGTTGTAAGCACGTTCCCTGTTCTCAAATACATTTCTCTCACTGGCATCATGTAAGCATATAAAATAACTAAATAATAATACAAAACAGTGTTTGATTAAGAGACAAAATAAATGGCATGGACATTATAGGATTTTCAGTCCCTGCCCCTCAGATGTACATGGCACCCTTTTCCACAACCACTTTAGTGTCCCTGGACTGATCTATGTGGACTAGTCTCCCTTGCCCTCTGGCACCCCATTGAGTTAAGCCAACGGTGGCACAGGCAGAAGATCAGAGGCAGGGAGCAGAGAAAGGTCATGGTATTATTCCGCCACGTTCCCTTCCCTTCTGGGTGACAGCAGGGTGGCCGTAGCCCTTCACCAGAAGCTCCTGCCAGGGCATCACCCATAACTATTTTCTCTGGGTTCTTGGCAGTACTTCACAATCCCTTGTTGGTTTCCCTAAACCCTGATAATCCCTTTATTAATCTCTCCTCAATTATCCTGTTGAGCGTACACCTGTTTCCTATTGGGAATTTGACTGATGTCGCTGTCTCCCCCCCCCCGACACACACAAAAGATAAAGTCACTCCAGAAACTGGAGTTAGTTTCAAAACAACTTAGCTGAAGTGATTGGGGGAAAACACCTTAATTTAGGGATGTTTCACCAAGATTTGGTCTTAGAACAAATATCTAATGAGTGTCCGCTATGTGTCAGCACTGTGCTAGGTGCTGGGACTATGCGGGAACCAAGAGCTTACAGCTAAAGGGGAAAGACGGACTATAACAAGGAAACAACGAGATCATCTCAGACAGCGGTAGGTGCTGTGAGGTAAACGAAGCAGGGCAAAGGGATGGAGACCCACAGGCATCAGCCAGAGAAGGCCACTCTGAGATATTTGTGCTGAGAACTGAATGAAGAAACAAGAGAGTGTAGCCTAGATCTTAGGGTAAAGCAATTAGGCAGGAACTGGTGCAAATGCCCTGTGGCAGGAACAAGTTTGTTTCTTTGCTTGTTTTGTTTTTAATTCCAGGAACAGGAATCTGTATCTGGAATCTCATGATGGAGGCAGAGGTGAAAAAGCCAAGGCTTGGGGGGTGGCCCGGGGACCCATGGTGAAGGGCTTAGGAGCCAGGGTAAGGAGTTTGGGTTTTATTCTAAATACAAGGAGAGGCCACTAGAGAGTGTTAAGCTTTGCAGGGGGACATTTGGGGAGATGAAGAAACAGAAAACAACACATGTTTGGTTTCTTGGAGGAAGACTTCTTCTGGGTTGGTACAACCTGCTTGTGAGAGGATGGGGGCTGGCAGGCAGTGAGATTAAATTATCCATTCTTCAGAAGAGAGCTCATAAACTACCAACAGCAAGTGCATTAAAAGATAACTCTGAGAACATTCAGTGTGTGTGTGCATGTATGTAGGGGGTTAGTGGTGGTAGTAGAGGGCGTTGGTGGTGGTGTATGTGGCGTCAGTCCTGCATGAGGGAAAAGAAGCAAGAGGAAGCAACAGCAGCTACAACAGTTGCAGAGCTCGAGGCCCAGCTCTCTCTCCTGAACTCCAGCCCCATAGAGCAACCGCCTGCAGGACCTCCCTTCTCCCAGGGCCTCAAACTCACCACGTCCAACACTGACCTCATTCTCTTTCCCCTAAACCTGCTTCCCCTCCTCTGTGCCCATCTTAGCAAGTAGATCACCATCCTAGCTCACTCCTCCAGCTGGCTCACTGCCTTCACCCAATCACCAAGGCTTACTAAGTCCACTTCTGGAAACTATCTTGAATCTCCATGTCTATTCCCACTTCTTTCCATCCCCGCAGCCAACGTCTTGGTTCAGGCTCTTCACTCGGACTTTCACAATGGCTTCCTTATAGGGTTCCACCCCTAACTCTTGTCTTTGTTGCCAAAGTGATCTTTCCAAAACTGGGATCTGACTGTGTCACTCACTACCAACTACTTAGGAAAGCATACAAAGTCTTCTGGGATCTGTCCCCTGCCCGCCTCTCCAGTCTCACATCTCATCCCAACTCCATCTTTCCATACATACCATGACCCAACTACTTGTTACAAACTATTGACATTTCCTAAACATGTTATTCTGGCTCCAGGCTGTTTCATGCATCTACATGAGGCCCTCTACCTGGTTCTTCTCCAAGCTTATACCCTACTCTCAATACCCACTCATTATCAAAACAATTCAATGTCACTTCCACTGTGAAGTCATTTTTAATCACCACCCTGGTAGAAGCCATTGTCTCAATACCGCCCCTGCCCACATGGCACTCTCTTCCAACTTCTACCAGGGCACTTGTGACATTTTATTGTCCATATTTATAAACTTTCTCCTTCTACTACTTAGTAAGCACCTTGAGGGCAGGAACTTTGTTATTCATCTTTATATTCCTAGCACCTATTAGAGAGCTTGGCACACAGCAAGTGCTCAATCTATATTCATAAATACAACTCTAGTAGAGGTATAGAGTGTGCCAAGTACGGAAAAGACACAGCAAGAGAAGCGAAACTTCAGAATCAAAGGCTAATTGCAGAATGGAGGCAAAGAACAAGAAAGGAGAAAAGAAGAACAAAGCGTGGTCAAGGATAGACCAAAAATAACTTTAAGACTAAACACAACTTGCAAATGAATGGCAGCTCTGACAGAGCCTTCAGAGACATCGGCAAGAGAATAGATAGGGTCAGGGCCGGCCTGGTGGCGCAAGCGGTTAAGTGCGTGTGCTCCGCTGTGGCGGCCCGGGGTTCGCCGGTTCGGATCCCGGGCGCGCACCGAGGCACCGCTTGGCAAGCCATGCTGTGGTGGCGTCCCATATAAAGGAGAGGAAGATGGGCATGGATGTTAGCCCAGGACCAGTCTTCCTCAGCAAAAAGAGGAGAGTTGGCATGGATGTTAGCTCAGGGCTGATCTTCCTCACACACACACAAAAAAAATCACACCTATCCTAAATATGTGATGCAGAGTTTTGTAATCAAAAAGTAACAAAGACCACCTGGGTTTGAGAAGCTTAAAAAAAATACAGAATTATTAAATATATTTTGTGGTTTGCTATGATACAGAATTTGTTGTTCATGTTTTTAACTGGGCTCCTTGTGATGTTCTCACAATTGGTAAGCCGGTGACAGCCCTTTGGACCATGACATGGAACCTTCTATTCCAATCCAACAGACCAGTGCTGTCCATTATTAATGTCATGCGAGACAATTTTATGGTAGCCACATTTAAAAAGTACAAAACACAGGTGACATGAATTTTAACATATTTTCTTTAACCCAACATGTGCAAAACATTATCATTTCAACATGTAATCAATATGAAAAAGTATTCTTTACTAATGAGGTATTTCACATTCACTTTTTTACTACGTCTTCAAAATCCGGTGTGTATTTTACTCTTAAGCACATCCCAATTTGGATGCTCAATTTTCATCAGAAATAGTTTATATTACATAAAATTTACAGTTGAAAAAGTAGACTCACTCAAGTTGCTCCAAATGTATTTAAAAGCTTCCCAATAAAGTTGTGTTTAACAAAAAAATACTTTACACTGCTTTAGTTTTTAAATTTAAATTAATCAAAATTAAAAATTCAGCTCAGTCACACTAGCCACATGTCAGTAGCCGCAAGCAGCCAGTGGCTACCGTATTGGACAGCAGAGCTGCAGATCATGGCTTCTTTTCCACATGCTCAACCTGGAAAGGTGAGAAAGCTGACTGAGCGCTAGTTAACAATGTGAAGTGAGTGTTCCCTACATACAGGGGTGAACTGACTTTGTATTCACTACTTCCATTAAAGTTGCACAACCTGTGGGTGAAAAATAAGGCAGAGAAAATGCCTCTGAGGAACATTATTACTTCATTACTTTGCTTCTCCAACAAGTTGTACTTGGGGTGGTTAAATCAATGTCCACGTGACTGGGCTACTTAAAGATTTTATCCCAAGAAATCTTTGTTTGCAAATCAAGAAAACTAAGAGGATTAGGTTTTTCCATGCAAGTTAAACTAGGAAAACAGAGTTGCTGCTGTTTATTTTAAAACTTTGCTGTGCACAGGGGAAAAAAATGGTATGGAATGGACATAACGTGCCAAACGAAAAAGAAAAGGGGAAAATAAGATCAAGTTCCTTTGAGCCTAATTGTTAGGTATCCTTTTCATTTCAGAGCACCAGAACAAGTTTGCAATCATCCAGAACTACGACTTTTATTGCAGAAGTAAGAAAGCAACTAAATTACCCCATATATGTACCTAATTGTTACATTAAGCTCTAATAAACTAACCTTTAAAAATCTTGTGTAAAGAAAAAGTGCATACATTACACAACTGCGTATTATTTTCTTGCCTCATGCTGGTGGTCTTGGTTAACCGGAGTAACAACACTGGAGGGGCTTCTCAGGGCAAAACCTGTCTTAGCACCCATACTTCACAACAAAAGCAAAGCAAAGCCAGGCCTCTCCAGGAGACAGAGGTGTCTCAGGACATTATCAAGCAGGTTTATTAACCACGCTCCTACTGTTCCTAATGAAATCCAGACAGGTCATCCACCAAGCACTACGCAGAGAACATAGCTCTTTAGGGCAGACACAGAGTCTATTTTTATTGATTGCTGATGCCCAACACCAAATATAATGCCTGCCAAACAGTATGCACTCTGGAAATATTTGTTGAATGAGTGAATGAATGAATACATTCTAGGGAACAAAAAGTAGGCATTCTTTGGTAGTCTGGAAGATGGTAAGCAGGATGGTATCCTTTATCTCTTCTCGCACCACCCACATCCCCATCCTCTGGCCTCCTCCGACCACCCCAAGCTCTTTCCCTAAAGTACACTTGATGTGTCAAATCCACTAGCTCAACAAGTGTCCAATATATGCCCAGCACTGTGCTAAATGCCATGGGACAGAGTCCATAAGGAATAGAAGAGAGGGTATACTTAGAGGATCAGGGAGATGCCAGAAACACCTGTCCCCCACCTCCCACTCCTCTGCAAAGCATGTTGAATGTGAGGATAACTGCTGTAATCTGATAGGTTCGTCCTGTTGAGGTTGGGGTAAAGTGCCCTGTTGCCTAGTGGCCGTGGTGGGCATCTTCCCTAAAGAATATGATCGTTCCTAATCTTATAATTTTATTTATTTATTTTTCCCCCAAAGTCCCAGTAGATAGTTGTACGTCATAGTTGCACATCCTTCTAGTTACTGCACGTGGGACGCGGCCTCAGCATGGAGGGAGAAGCGGTGCGTCGCTGCGTCGGTGCGCGCCGGGGCGCGCCGGGATCCGAACCCGGGCTGCCAGCACCTGAGCGCGTGCACTTAACCGCTAAGCCACGGGGCGGCCCTCGTTCCTAATCTTAAACACCATGAAAAGAAGAGGCTCCTCACATCAGACAGAGACTCTGAAGATGAGACTTTGACCACCAGAACAGAAACTCCTACGGTTTGGGATTTTCTCTTGGGTGTGGAGTCAGACTTTTGGAGGGTGCTCCTGGGTAACAGGGGGTTAACGGCAACCTCTGTTTCATGGAAGTGCAAGGGAGGGAGGGAGACCGAGAGCAGAGACCCAACCACAGGCAAAGATGGAAACGCCTTATCCTGTTAACCAGAGTATCTAGCTACATACAACTTTCTGTGCTTCTTCCACCCCCTCGAGCGTCCTACATCCAGCTTAGACTCAAGTTTTAAAGTGGGGGCAGCGCTCCCGAGAACAGCTGGGCTGGAGTAATGGTAATTGGTGAGAGCTGTCCAAGGAGAAGGTGGTCCTTGGAAACAAAAGTCACAGCCAGAAGGACCAGGCACCCCTTTCCACTGGTGAGCCTCCCCACTGCCAACCTGGAAGATCTGAGTTCCCTTACGAGGGTGTTTTCTGGGTTTCCTTACATAAGACAGTGCATAGACACACGCAGCAGGTAAATACAAGATGGCAGCACGACGGGATGGACGGGAGGCGGTGGGGGGTGTTCACAACAGCTGTGCACAGGCAATGAACAAATATTTTAGATCACAGTGTGACCCTGGGCATATTGCATGACTTCCTCGGTCCTCAGTGTCCTCATCCATAAAATGAGGGGTTTAGACTGAATGTTACCAAAGGGAATTTCCTGCTCTGACATGAGCCAAAATGTGTGATACACACTGAGTACTCGAAGAGTTGAGAATGGGAATTCTACTGTGCTGTTGAGGGGGTTGGAAAGGGCTTTGTGGAAGAGGCAAGACCTGGAATGGGACTGATGATAAGGAGGATGCAGGCATCTAGAGACAAGCAGATGAAAGGGGCAAAAGGAAGAACAGTTCAAACAAAGATTCAGAGCCTTAGATTTGGGAACGCGTGTGGCGTGTTTGGGGAAATCCTCACTGCTGAGTTGGGAGGCTGGTACTAAGGGGCTGGGGCTGAGACACAGAGACCACAAGCAACGCTCAAGGAGGAGCTGTGGGGCGGGGTGGCGGGCAACACTAAGGAAGAGACCAGAGGCCCTGACTTCCCTCACCTTCCCCATGGTTCCAAACATTTACCCATTCAGTAAACATGTATTAAGACCAAGTGCCAGGCACCAGATGGGGGGCGGGGACAGACACTGTAAATATGAAGACAAAATAAGTGGAATTGCTCTTTCCTTCCACTTCTATGAATTCTTTCCCCCTCCAGGCATGGTCTGGAGTTTACTGTAACTTGATTTCACTAAATAAAATATTGGAGGGGGTGGGGCGGAGTGCTTTTCTTAACCCTTCAGAGCCTTGGTTTCTTTATCTATAAAACAGGCATAATGACATCCTTCAAAGGTAATTGTGAAAATTAAATGAGATGCCCAGGGCAGGGAGTGAGGAGGGATGCCCCACTAATTAGGATTGCTAATTAAATTAGACAAGTAAATGGTATTGCCCTAAACAAATGCTGGTTACTGGTATTTTCACTGTTTTCATTTCAGGAAAGTAAAAAGAATGAAATTACAGTTCCAAGGAATTGTAGTGACTTGCCCAGGGTCAAGGCGACAAAGCCAGGACCTAAAATTGGGCCTTGCCAAACAGCACCACGAGTGGCATTCCTGTCTATGTTTTTTCTATTTGTCAGCAACATGCAAGAATCTCTCTTCTGCCTGACCAGTTCATGGAGCCTGGCTGTGTCAACTGGGAAGGGGACCCCAGGCCACTGCCTGCCCCCACTGAGTTCCCACTTCTTTGAGAGGTGTGCAAAGCTCTCGCAGCCCCTGCAACTCAAAGAACCAGTGGTGCATAGCAAACACAAAACCACGAATGTGCTGGGGTGTAGCCAATAAAGGTCTGCCAGATAAAATACAGAATGCCCAGTTAAATGTGAATTTCAGATAAACAACCAATAATTTTCATTCCCTAAATATGGCAACCTGAGGCCAACAGGAAACTGAAGCCTGCCTGCAAGGTGAGTCCCCCAGGCTCTGTGGGGGAATATTCCAGCTTCCCTGAGACTTCCTTATTTAAAATTCAATGCTTCTCCAACAAGATAATTACTTCTGGGGTGGTTTCCCTTTCAGGATTCAAAGTGTCACGATTGAATACTCAACGAGAATAATGAAAACACCTGGAAGGTCCTTACATATGTCTAATTTAAATTGAACCTTTCCTCAGAGGATAACCAACCTTGTCCAGAAAAGTTAGGGTAGGAGAGGAAACTATGACACTCTTTCAAAAACACTTTAGTAGAGAGAGCATAAATGGTTTTGTTTCTCAAATTCACCTGCTGGGATGAGAGCCTAGAAGCTTCCCAAGTGTGGTGGTAGCTAGACTTCAATCAAAGAGACAAATTTATTTTTGCTCCAACTATCTCCATTCTCTCAGATACCCGTCAGAGACAGCTGCCTGGGTGTGTCTTCGGATGTAGTGATGATCTGCTTACAACCACAAATTACTTTGCTAGAATTAAGATCCCAAAGAAAGATCCTGTATTCTCTGGCCCAAGGGAGGAGACTGCAAAATGAGTTTATGAGAGCAGAGTGGCCAGAGCAGTGAGCAGGGCTAGTGGGTGACGAGAAGCAATAATGGAGCACCATAGACCTTGCTCTCCTTGGCAGTGGGAGACACTGTCATGCTCCAACGGCAACAGCTTTGGAATTTTGGCTGACATGGTTAGTATTGTGTTCTCTTTTAATTCCTTCTGGTGTACCATCAAAAATTCTGATATTTGATTAGTGATTGCTTAGGTCTGAGGGAAAGGGGGAGACAGAGGTAATACCTAAAGGGTTTCTTTTTGAGGTGATGAAAATATTCTCAATTGACTGGGGTAAGATGACTAAACGTTCTAAAATTGACTGTGGTGATGGCTGCACATATCTGTAAATATACTAAAATCCATTGAATAGTATAATTGCAGAATTATATGGAATATGAATTATATCTCAATAAAAGTTTTTTAAAAATTCTGGTATTTGGGAAGGTGATGCACACCTGCTAAGACAGAGGACACTGATCAGGGGCAAGGAAGGCAATGAGGGAAGCAGCCACTTTCATTTCTTTTTTCTACTTTTGAGAGAGACATGAGCCCATCTTTCACTTTCCTCTAACTCCATTATTAGAAAAACAGCAACTCAAGTGGCTTGACCTTTGGCCTCACTAAGAAGGAGAGGGAGCTAGGATGAAATGGAGAGGGCTTTCCCCACCACAAGGAGCAGAAGGGGGCAGCCCACACCCAGCTCTAGCTGCCGGTTGCCAGGTGGATATAGGCCAGGTACCAACAAAGCTTTGTTTTGTCTTAAAACAAGACAGAAATCCAGGTAGGTGTGTGTGTGTGTGTGTGTGTGTGTGTGTGTGTGTGTGTGTGTGAGAGAGAAGAGAGAGAGAGAGAAAGAGAGAGAGAGAGAGAGAGGACAGAGACAGAGAGAGAGGTCTTAAATTCTAAATGTGGGCAACGGATTCCCATTTTAAAGATTGGGCAGGACAGCAGGGCATGGAAGAACAAACACACGGCATCTTGGGGGCCTCATTGTGTCTGTGAACTGCCCATTTGCAAGCTCTAATCCAGGTCACTAAGCAGCCCTGGTAGAGGTTCTTCTTCCCTGGGCAAGGCGGTTTCCAAGCTGAAGCCACACTGCCTCACTTGTGATCAGCGCTTAGCTTAGTTGTGGTTATCTTAAAAAGCAACAGCTCAAAGAGTGGAAACAACCCAAGAGTCCATCAACGAATGAGTGGATAAACAAAATGTGGTATAGCCATACAATGGAACATTATTCAGCCTTTAAAAGAAATAAAGTACTGATACATGTTATAACATGGTTGGGCCTCAAATACATCATGCTAAGCGAAAAAAGTCAGACACAGAAGTCCACATATTGCATGATTCTATTTATCCGAAATAGCCAGAATAAGTAAATCCCACAGAGACAGAAGGTGTCTTAGTGGTCGCCAGAGACTAGGGGGAGGTGGGGTGTGGAGTGATTTCTTAAATGGATGTAGGGTCTCCTTTGGGGGTAATGAAGATGTTTTGGAACTAGATAGAAGTGATGGTTGCATAACACTGTGAATGTACAAAACGCCACTGAATTACACACTTTAAAATAGTTCATTTTATGTTATGTGAATTTTACCTCAATTTTTAAAAAAGCAATAGCATCTGGGGGTAAGACTATCAAAGAGTGGCAGATGTGTGGGGGCAATTTCACAATTATCTTGGCAGGTGATGGGTTCTACCTGGGACACCAGAGGCCTCCCCAGAGGACAGACATTGGAGGGAGTTTTCTAGGTAGGAGAGAGGGCACTGGACATGTCATATGTGAAGACACGGCAGAAGGAGCACATAACGTTCAGGAAATGGTGAGAATTTGGTGTGAGGTAAAGCTGTGTGGAAACTGAATCTCTCCAAGTTTATATACATTTTGGATGCCTAGGAGAGATTCACGATGGTAATCTCAGAGTGAGTCACTTCCAAAAATATGTTTTACAACTCAGGAAACATGCCTGTTCATAAACAAAGTGGTGCTACACTCCTTAACATGTCTCCTCATTTCCAGACATCCACCATTTCCCACTCAGATTTCAAATGCAGAATCTTTGACTCTTGCTTAAAAAGTCCAATTTTTTCCCAAATATTTAATCTTTTTTTTCCTTTTTCTTGGCTCTTCCTTGGATTGAGTAGATTTCAGGTATAGATAGGGAACCTGCACAAACTAGCATGAATGTGGAATACAGAGGAAGCATCATTTTATAAGCATTAACTTATTTTCCTCTTATTTACACCACACTGTAACGCACTTACTTTTAAGTAAATAGTTGATAATGCACAATTGGATTGTGTCACTTCAAGAAGGTTTTCTGACTATTCTTTGACATTTGTGAAGTAATTTTTACAACTTTTTGTGAATTAACATTCTCTTACTAAACTGGGTATAAAAAAGAATCACCTCAACCAAAACCACTGTGAGATACCACTTCACACCTACTAGGATGGCTATTATAAAAAAAAAATTAACAGAAAATAACAAAAGTTGATTAGGATATGGATAAATTGGAACCCTTGTGCACTGTTGGTAGAAATCTAAAACGGTGTAGTCGCTGTGGAAAATAGAATGGTGGTTCCTCACGAAATTAAACACAGAATTACTGTATGATCCAGCAAGTCCACTCCTAGGTATATACCCAGAAGAACTAAAAGCAAGAACTCAAAGAGATACTTGTACACCAACATTCATAGCAGCATTATTCATAACAGCTAAAAGGTTCACCAAGCCAAGTGTTCATCACCTGATGAGTGGATAAACAAAATGTGGTATATACGCACAATGAAATATCACTCAGTCTTAAAAAGGAATGCAAGTCTAACATGCTTCAACACGAAGGAACCTTGAGGACATTACATTAAGTGAAATAAGCCAGTCACAAAAAGACAAATACCGTATGATTCCACGTTTACGAATTATCTTGACTAGTCAAATTCACAGAGACGGAAAGTAAAATGGTGGTTTCCGGGGGTTGGGGGAGGGCAAATGGGCAGTTACCGTTTAATGAGTTCAGTTTGAGAAGATGAAAAAGTTCCGGAGATGGATAGTTAAAATGGTAAATTTTATGTTATGTCTATTCTACCGCAATAAAAAAATTTTTTATAATTATCTTTCATTTCAGGTACATGTCAAAAGGCAGATTCCCAGGCTCACACCCCGCCTGATTCTGACGCAGGACTAAGACTGTACAAACTCGCAAATCCCTGCTCCTTCACGTCAACATTGAAACGGCATTATGAACTTTAGTTCAGTTTTCTAACCTCCCCATCCAATTCAGTATCAATGAAAACAATTGGATGGGGCCGGCCAGGTGGTGTGGCGGTTAAGTTCACACGCGCCACTTCAGCCGCCCCAGGTTTGCAGGTTCGGGTCCTGGGCACGGACTGACACACCGCTTGTCAAGCCATGCTGTGGCGGCGTCCCATAGAAAGTAGAGGAAGATGGGCACGGATGTTAGCCCATCCGTGGATGGGCCAGGGCGGATGAGGGCCAGTCTTCCTCAGCAAAAAGAGGAGGATTGGCAAAGGATGTCAGCGTAGGCCTGATCTTCCTCACCAAAAAAAAAAAAAAAAAAAAATGAGACACACTTTATTATAAAAACATTAGATAATTTTTTTTATTCAGTGAACCATCTTCATAAATGGAAGCCTTGAATAATACCTGACTAAAGGAAGGAGACCCGTGGAAGGCCACTCCAGACGTACCGGAAACCCTGATAAACATATATCCCTACCGATCCAAGGGAATAGTTCAGAAAATCATTTTTTCTCTCCTCCCCTCCTCCACTCACTGAAAATTTCCACTCTGGCCTCTTTTCTCAGCCAGAACTGTGGAAGAATAAGGCACAGACGAGACAGCATATTCCACTATAGTCAGGGATATTTCTCTTGATTTGAAAGTGATAATGGAGAGATGAGGGCCATTGCGCAATGCTTCTCAGATTGGTTCTTTCAGACACGTTTTGTAAGATAGCATGTTCCAGTGTCTTTTACATCTTTCGTACTGAGATAGCAAATCTGCATGGAGTGACATTGGACCAAGACAGGAAAAGTCAAGGCTTTGTGATACGGCAGTCTTCTAGAACTGAGGACAGACTCAAAATCTATCATTATATGGGTACACATATTACTGGGTAGGAGTATATAAACTGTAGCTACCAAATTCCGCCGTCTGGCATTCAATGCCTTGCCTAACCAGACCTTAATCGTCACCTCCATTCTCATCTCTCCCTCTATTTCCCTCCATACATGGTCAAACTGAACCATTCTCTGTTTTCTATTTGCAACCCGATATCTCTGTCTCAGTGCCTTGGCTCATGCTGTCCCCGTGGCCTAGACTATTTCTTGCTCTAAATTCCATTGACCCAAATTCTTGTTGTTTTTCCCTGCCACCTCAAGAAGCCCTTCAGATTGTCCCCAGAGGGAAATCACCTCTCCCTCCTTTCTATTCCAATACCTTTTCTGTACCTCTCTTGTAGCCTTTATCATACTCTACTTTGATTTTTTACCCTGTAGTATTTATCATTTTCTATTGTGTATTGTTTTATTTCATTTACTCACTTAAAAGCACTTTGAGGTTGAAGATTGAGAATTATTACTCTTTGTATTCCATCTTTTTTGGCAGACACCACAGATTGCCATTTCCCTCTTTGCTAAGAACGCCAAGGTCTCCCAGCTAACAGATGGACTGCCTGACTTCAAAGCCCAGGAAGCTCGCCACCGTACTATCGAGCACCCCTTGAGTGCTCAGCATTGTGCATACTTCAGCTATCACTGGAAAAGGAAATAATCCACTGGGACAATTATCTGCAGAAGTCCACTTGGGAAAGGGGAAGATCCATCGTTAAAGAAACAAGGGAGGGCTGGCCCCGTGGCTTAGCGGTTAAGTGCGCGCGCTCTGCTACTGGCGGCCCGGGCTCGGATCCCGGGCGCGCACCGACGCACCGCTTCTCCGGCCATGCTGAGACCGCGTCCCACATACAGCAACTAGAAGGATGTGCAGCTATGACATACAACTATCTACTGGGGCTTTGGGGGAAAAATAAATAAATAAAATTATTAAAAAAAAAAAAGAAACAAGGGAGAGGCATCATCATCATTATTATTATTACTATTTTTGGCAAAAGAAATTGATATATCCTCATCAACTCTTTATATAGCTCATGTTTAAAAGATCATTTGCTCAATTACTCTTTGCTGACCTTTGCCTGTCCATCTGTAGCCAGTGTGGACGTGATCTCTTGGTGTGCAATAACCAGGAATTAAAAGAGACAGAAGATAAGGGAACACAATGTGCCGAATCAGAGACACAGGCAAAGCACATTGCTAAGCCGAGAACTTTCAGAGGGGGAAAGGTGACTATCCTTGGAGCTGTTCTTTCTGTCACAGGACAAATGGAATTTGCCAGTTTTGTAGGCATGAGGGTGGGAAAAGTGAAACAAGAGGAAAAGAAGCTTCAAGCAGAGGAATAAGATATAATCATTCAGGGGTTGAGGGTTCGGAGGAGAAGGGTCAATTATTGCCCATCTCCTGCGAGAAGAGAAAAGGAAAGGAGAATTTCATGGTTATAAAAAAAAAAAAGGCTTTTGTCCATTTCAGCCTCCTCCTGGCCAAGACACATATACCTACATACCAATCCTTCCCTAGCCAGATTATTAACTCTATGTACATGTGTGTGCAGATGCTAGCCAAGGGCTTGGCAGACATTTGTTGTAAAGGGTCAAATACTACATATTTTAGGCTTTGCGGGCTGTACAGTTTCAGTCTCTACCACTCAAAGCTGCCACGTTGCATAAAAGCAACCACAGACAATGCCTTTAACCCATGCATCAATAAAACTTTATTTATGGACACTGAAATTTGAATTTCATATAATTTTCAAGTATCACAAAAGACTATTCTGCTTTCGATTTTTTCCCCCAACCTTTAAGAACGTAAAAGCCTACATGTTATTTATGGGTATACACCATAGGTAGTATGGCCACTCCTGGGAAGGGAGGAAGAGGATCAGGGCAAAGTTCACAAGAGGCTTCAATTTTCTCTCTAACATTTTATCCCTTTTGTTGGATCGTGAATATAGGCGTGTTTGGTATATTTTTCAGTAAGTCTAAAACACTTCAATAAGATAAAGTAAAGGCACATAAAATGAGTGTGCTCAAGTTCACTTCTATTTTTGCAGTAGAGACTGTCAGTAAAGAAAAATAAATAAACAAACAACAACATTTGTCCATGAAAAAGCTATTATTTCAGCTTTTGAATCCCCATACGAGATTTTCCTCGGGATCTCAAGCAATAAAGAACAAGGCACCTGGCGACAATGAATTCACATCTCTTATCCAAAGTGTCTTGATTTTTACTTCAGCATAAAGCATTTTCTGTTTTCTAAAACAGCACCTTTTGGTCAATTGAGCATGCCAGCTGCTAGCATAACTCCACAAAATGGCCTATTTTTAAGGCAGGGAGCTATGCTAGGTCCCCAACAGTTCTTTCTGAAAATTCTTTGGTGTATTACTGCAGAGCAGAGTACTGTGACAAGGATCAAAAGATTAGAAATAATTTCAATTAACTCCTTCTGCTAAAATAGGTAGAGGAAGAACCACTGAATTTGGCCTCGATTTTCAATGGAAAATAGAGTACGCATATCATTGACTAAAATTACAGAACTTTAAAATGCTGTTTTAAAGACCCAAAACATCATAAATGCTCTGCAGGAATGAAAAACTGAAACTTATGTAATAGGATTAAGAGTATACATGAAGCTATTTATAAAAATCCTTTGATTTACGGTTTCTACATTCTTTTTCTACCCAATCTCCAGCATCCTTCTGTCCTCTACTCATATATGCTTAAGCTGCAAATCAGAAAATCTTTTGTCTGTCACTCTGAAAGAGCATGTGTCCACTATAGGACCATAATATTAACAGACTCATCATCCTCAGCTTTAGCAAATAATTAGTACTGGTAAAGATTGTGCTATGTCACTAAAATAATTATTAGAAAAAGAAGTCCCTCCAGGGCCGGCCCCGTGGCTTAGCGGTTAAGTGCTCGCACTCCAACACTGGCGGCCCAGGTTCAGATCCCGGGCGTGCACCGACGCACTGCTTCTCCGGCCATGTTGAGGCCGCGTCCCACATACAGCAACTAGAAGGATATGCAACTGTGACATACAACTATCTACTGGGGCTTTGGGGGAAAAATAAATACATAAATAAAATTATTAAAAAAAAAAAAAGTCCCTTCAGTTCAAACGCCCAAAAGAGAGAAATTAATAAATTCAGCAGGACTTTCAAACCCAAATATATCGGTATTACTATCTCAACCCAGGAAAATGGGGATTAGATTAGGCTGATCCTTAACGTGGCAGATTAAAAATACCTGCAAAGTCTTTGACACACTTCTCTCATTGAGAGGTGGAGTCTGTGTCCCTCCACTTGAACCTGGGTGGGCTCTGTGCTTGCTTTGAACAGAAAGTGACATCGGGCTTCCAAGACCAGGCCTGAAGAAATCGGCAGCTTCAAAGTCCTATCTCTTGGAACTCTCATACTTGCAGTGCTTAGCTGACACATAAGAAGTCCAACTACCCTGCAGAACAGATCTTATGGGGAGGCTTGAGACTGTCCCCACCAAAGTGAGAGGCATGTGAATGAAGCCATCTTGGATCCTCCAGCCAGACTAAACACAAATTGAATACCACCAACAGATCCCTGTTGATACATGTCTCCCAGCTGAACTCTGCCCAAATCATGAGAGATGATAGGTACTCATTGGTGGTTGTTTGACCTACTAAGATATGGGGAGGTTTGTTGTACACCAAGAGATAATTGAAGCCCTTGCTTGCATCCTTCTGGAAACTACAGACTAATGTAACCTCTCACATTAAATTTGTGGAGAGATGGCTTTCAACCCAAAGGAGCAATCTTAATTAGCATTACTCTTGAGAGCAAAACTAGGCCCCATGGATAAAAGTTAAGAGAAAGAAGATTCCAGCTAAACGTAAGAAAGAGCTTTCCAGGAGGGTTTTCCATTCCCAGCCTGAGCTGTCTCATGGAAATGATGATGCACCCATCAATGTAGGAATTCAAGACCAAGAAGGAAGCAGTGATGCAGCACAGCAAGGAAACTCTCCAAGTTTGGAGTCAGAAAGACCTGTGTCTGGATCTGTATGGCTACAATTACCTGTGTGTTTTAGGCAAATTGCTTAACCTCTCTATTTGCTCATCTGCAAAATAGGGATATTAACAACAGCAACGTCAGAGAGCTGGAATGAGCGCCTGGCCCATAGGAAGCTGCACAGATTTATCAGATCATGATTATCACTAACTCTGCAGAAGCATTTCTGCATTGGATGGAATGTCGAACCAGAAAGCCCCTGTGGTCCCGTCCAACTGAAAACATGCTAGATGACTCCATGACTACTCATGGAAAGTTTGCCTTTGCCGAAAGCTAACTGAAAGCAGCCAAAAAGATTTTCAATTACAACTCAATCAAGTCAATGGCATTCTCTTTTTATTAACTTGAGGTCATTTAATTTGTACTTAAGACCTCTAATTATTTAAACAGAAAAGCAGCAAAAGAACAAGAGATTTAACTCACAGGCCAAAAAAGCTTTGCTTGCTTGTTTGTTGGCTTGACACAATTAGTTACAAAGCTTCCACTGTGGATTTATTCTGTAGATGGTTCACCACTATTCCCGCACTTACAGCCAACCTCCTTCTGCTCCTCTACGTTCCTAGACACTCAAAGTCCAAGTACAACTGCCAACCCCAGGCGGCCCAAAGTCGTGGACAGGACTTAAAGGAAATGGTTTCAGTTCAGTCACTTCCTAGCCCTGTGACTTAGGGCAAATTAAGAAATCTCTCTGGGCCTCAGTTTCCTCATCTGGTGAATGAGGATAATAACAAACCCTCATAGAGATGTTCTAAGGATGAAATAGAATGACTCTATATGGTTTTAACGTTGAAAAACAAAATGCAACTGTTAGTAGTTATTACTTTTATAGCTAAAACACGGCAGATAAGAAACCCCAAGACAACTGAGCCAAATGAAAACTGAGAGAAGTAGCTCAGGATCTTAGATTCATCATTAGTTTCTCTGCTTATTTCTCATTAAGTTTGCTGTTCATTTCTTTCTAGAACAAGGCTTTTTAATTAAAAAATTTTTGTTGCTAATTGCTTTTATTTTCTTCTCATTTTTTAAAATATAAACGCTTCACTGAAGTATAATATGCACAGAAAATGCACAGGTTAAGAGAGTACCTCTCAAGGAATGTTCACAAACTGAATACATGTGTGTCACCAACACCCCAGAAGTCCCCCTCATGTCCCCTTCTAGTCACCATCTGCCCAAGGTTGACCGTCATCCTGACTTGTAACACCATAGATTCATTTGTCTGTTTTTAAACTTTACGTAAATAGGAATCTCGCAATATATACTCTGTTGGGTCTGGCTTCTTTCGCTAAACATTATGTTTGTGAGCTTTGAGCAGGTTTTCACGTGTAGCAATAGTTGTTTATTCTCATTATATATAGCATCCCATTGAATGAATACACTACAGTTTTTACATTCATTCTCCTATTGATGGATATCTGGGTTGCTTCCAGTTGAGGATTATTTTTAAAGATGCTGCTAAGGGCATTGTTAAACTTATATTTTGGCGAACACATGTACAGATTTCGGTTGGGTACATTCCTGGCAGTGGAACTGCTGGCTCATAAGGTGTGACTATTTTCAGATTCTGTGGATCCTCTTTTTGGCATGAGGCATTTTAATCAGTGCTTATTTTACATCTGTCTTCCTGCCTCCAGGATCTCATCCCTCCATTTGACCTCCACACAACCAACCACACTTAGCTTTATGAAAAACAGCACTGATCATGTTGTTTGCTTCAAAACATTCTATGATTTGCGGCAGTTCGTAATGTTATCACATTCAAGGTCTTTACCCTTTGGCCCTAACCAATCATTTATTCATTCCACAAATAATGTCCCCAGCCTTGAGGCACCTCACAACTAATAGGGACATACTAAACAACTAACAGCAATATAAGACAAGACATCTCAGAGCCAAATTCTGGAGGAACCCAGAGGATCTGAGAAGACTATTTGAGTTAGTCCTAAGAAAGGATGGAGGGAAAGGAGGAAGGACAGTCAAAGGAAAGACATGTTGCAATGAAAAAGCATGATGAGTCCAGGGAGGAAGGAAGCACATTTGATGTGACAGCCACGTGAGGTACCAATGTATAGGAGCCAGATATGGGCCTGGGGCGTAGACTGCAGCTGGGTTTTGAAAGGCCCAATTCAGTATTTGAAACTTACTCTACAAGCCCCAATTTCTCAACACGTAAAACACACTGCTGGTGTGCAAGCTGCTTTGAAGTGGTAGTGAGTGAAGGTCTGGTTTTTTTAAATGTTCATTAAAAAAATACTGGTTTTCCATTTAAGATAAATGTAAATAAATGTGCTTAAGCAAAACAAAAGTGAGTTGATTTAAAGAAAAATATTAATTAAACAATGATATGGGTGAAATATAGGTATGGGAAAAACTATAAATGTAGTAGGAAATGATTGGTATTGGGAAATTAATATAGAAAGATAGAGAACTAGGAGCAGTTTTTAAATAGGATGACAACACGGTCAGATGTGTCTTTTATGAGGACAACTGCTGAGAACGGAGCACACCCAGCCTCTGGCCTCATCTGTCGCTCTCTCCTGCACCCACTTTGCGCTTTAACCCCACCTAGACAGTTCCACAAACTGGGCTTGCCTTGCCCCACGGCCCTGCCTTTGTAACATAGCTGGGCAGTTGAGAGATGAACTCTGGAGCCAGACTGCCTGGATTGGGACCCCAGCGCTCCACTCACTGGCTGGTTACCTGGGCAAATTGCTTTACCTCTTTGTGCCTCATATGCCACCACATACGGTTATAATGAGGACTCAGAAAGTTAATATCTGTAAAGGGTTTGAAATGCGCCTGGCATTCAATAAGTACTGTGCTACATACATATGTGTTCATTAAAGTGATGGGTTTTATCTGCCCTAAAACACACCCTCCCTTCTATGCCTTGCAAAAACCTATTTATTCAAAATCCAGCTGAAACCAAATGTCCATCAACCGATGAATGGATAAATAAAATGTGGTATATCCATACAATGAAATATTATTCAGCCATAAAAAGGAATGAAATGCTGATACATGCTACAACAGAGATTAACGTTGAAAACGTTACGCTGAATGAAACAAGCCAGACACAAAAGGCTGTATCATTCTGTTATATGAAATTGGCAAATCCACAGAGACAGAAAGTAGATTAGTGGTTACCAAGGGGTGAGGGAAAGGGAAATGGGGAGTGAGTGCTTAACAGGCACGGGGGTTCTTTTTGGAGTAATGAAAATGTTCTGGAATTAGATAGAGGTGATGGTTGCACAACTTTGTGAATACCAAAAACCACTGAATTTTACACTTTAAAGTGGTGAAATTATGTGAATTATATCTCAAAAAAAAAAAAAATCCAGCTAAAAGACCACCTATTTACCTGACTGCTATATTTAAATCACATGCTATATTCTTACATTACAGTAAGTTGGGCACAGTCAGTGGTCCCCACTGCAGTGTGAGCAGCTTGAGGGCAGAAGAGTGTCCTATTCATCTAAAACTCCCCAGAACTTAGCACTGACCACTATCCAGTAGCTGCTCCAGTAAATGCTTGTCAATATAATAAGCAGAACATTACCATTTGAGGGAAGAGCAGGCTTAGAGAGTAATTTATTCCCTCAAGTGTGCAGGCTCTCAAGTACCAACCCAGTAGCAAAAGATCTCATGCCCCTGCACAGGGGCCCAAACCCTGTTGAGTATTAAGACTGTGTACAAAACAGCATAAAAAGCCCTTTCTTTTGCCATTGAGATTGCAACAAGCTTAGACTTGGATTTCTTTTTCTCTCCTGTCAACTAGGCTTGTTTGTGCCGGGCAAACATGCAAATCCTGAATTTAGAGATTGCTGAAGACTCTCTGCTCTCATAATCACTGTCCTATCAAAGCTGCTGTTAGTAAAGCAGGTATGAGCCTAAAATCCTGGCATGGGAGCCACACTCTGGGTAAGCACACGTTATAAAGCAAATCTAAGTAGCAGAAATCCCACAAACACGGCACCATTGAATGAAGTGGAGTGTCTTATATGTACATTTCTTGCAGTCAGCCAGCTAACCCCATAGTCATCGCTGATTTGGAAAACCAAGATGACATGAAACATGTGAGCTCTCTGCAATGTTTGGATATATTTCCATACCTCTTCTTATATCCACCTTTGCTAGGGAGGCAAGCATGAAATAGAAAGAGACCAGAACTTCAATTTAGAGCGCCGGGGTTAAGTTTTGGGTTCCATGTGAACTAAGCACGTTTCCTCCTGGAGCCTCAGTGACCCCTCTGTAAAATAGGGACTACAAATATCACAGGGATGGTGTGAGGATTAAACAAGCTAAAGCGAGGGACGGTCGTTTACAGAACTGCAGTATGGGGTTCAGGGACAACTATGCAAAACACAAACACATTACAAAGAGCTTAAAGGAAAGGTACAAGAAAGCTAATGTGGTTCCTTAAGGAGAAATCCTGCTATTTTTCCTTCTGTTTTAGTTTCCATTTTTCTTTACTTCTGTCAAGTACATGCTTTGCCCACGAGATAAAGTCCTCATGATCTGGTTTCCTCCCGCCTCTTCAGCTTCATCTCTCTGAACTCAGGGATTCCCCCCCAAATGGCAACTCCCTGTTTTTCATATGTCCGAGTCTCTTTCAAGACTCATTCAAGAATCACCTCTAACTGTAGAATCACCTCTAACTGTGCAGCCAAACTGCCTGGGTTCAAACCCTGGCTCTGCCCTTACTAGCTATGTAGCCCTAGGCAAGTTATTTAACCTCTCTGTACCTCAGTCTTCTGCTCTATAAAATGGGGATAATATGTACCTCTTAGTGTTTTTATGGGGATTAAATGAGTTAATCTTTGTGAAGTGCTTAGAACAGGACCAGGTACTTAACTCGTGCTGTGTAAATGTGAAGTACATTAAAGGTCTTATCTTTACGAGGAGCTCCCTAAACATCTCCCTGTTTCCCTGCTAAGCTTCCTCAGGTTAAACGGATACTACTGATTCCTAATAGCATCTAGAATATTTCATAGCACTCATTTTTAATGTATCAGTCTGTCTGGACTAGACTATAAACTCCTTTAGAATAGATCTTGTCTTATTTCTAGAAGGTAAATGTAGGCACACAATAAATGGTTTTCAGCGAATCAATGAATGAACAAATACCTCTATTACAGAAAGCAAAAAAAGGCATTTTTTCGCTTACATGTCTTACCTCGTCCCTGAGCAAGTTAAGAACCCAGAATATTTCTTATCCATTGTGTATCTCTAATGCCTGATATAAAACCTGTATCCAGTCAATGAATAAACGGCTAGAGTTATTACTACCAAAAAGGCCAACAAGACACATAGAATCTTCAAGAAGAGATTTGGAAGCAAACTTGAAAGCATTATTCAAGACTTGGGCAGAACCATAGAGCGTCTTAGATTAATTGGGACAATTTCTCCATCACATGAAAGATATCATGGATGAGATATATATATATCTAGATCCAATATCATGAGAGGAGCAACTAAAATAATCACACAATGAGTGTTGGCCTTCAATACAAGACTTATGATTCTTCAAAACAGAAAGATGAAGACTGAGATGGAATAGGACTCAAATGTCAAAAGCATGAAGGGTCAAGAGAGCCAGGGTGCAGTTAAATTAGCTACCTCTAGAAGCCTGAAAGTTAGCTTTAGAAGCTTCGAAGAAAAGTAAGCATTTCTTTAACAAGAGGTAGTAAATTGTAGAACCAGTTGTACCTAAAGGTAGAAGGGAGGAAAATGGAGATAAGTTCCCCGGATTTTGAATGAATTCATTGATCATGGATCCACAATGTGTGTGTGGCGAGATAACTGGCATCTAGGGTCTGTATTTAATTGACATTCAAAGAGTGTCCCTAGAAATTCCACGAATTACGATGTCCGAAATATATCCCATGAAGCTTGCTGGAGGCAGAAACAAATGCGGTGATCTAACAAGGCATTTGTGGAGCTTTTGTGACCTTAAATGACCTGATCTGGCGTAAGACTAAAGGTTTTCTTTGGTTGTAATTAATTTCTTGTGGAAACTGGGTAAACTTCCCTCAGCCAGGAACTGCAAACCTAAATGCATTTATCTTTCTTCCCCAAATCTACAGGATATCAAATATTGACCAAAATGTTTCTTCAAAGGAAAATGTCAGCCTAGAACATGGAGTTCATTTCTAGCCATCCTCTAATGTTTGTTGTTTTTCCAAAGCTGTTGACAATGTGTCTATATACCAGCATGTATTTACTTGAGATCTCTCTCCATGCAGTTGAAAGCATTGTACAAGGATTCTTCATTTTAAATGAATTCAAGATACAGACTTGATAAGGCTTAGGACAACTTCATTCTACTTTACCTAAAGCTTCAATCTGAAGGCATCTTTAGGTCTGAAAAGATTCTACTAACAAACTTTCTCAAAGCCAAGTTCTGCTGGAAATTTATAAATACCAAGACACTTCTCCAAAAAAAAAAAAGTCTAACAAAATTCTGGGAGTATTTTAGTGACATCAATAGGACCTAAGGAAAAATTCTCAGAACCTGAGAAGGAAAGAGTGAAGTGACTGACGTTAAGCACTGAATCTGCGGCGAAGGGAAAAATAAACTATTAATTGATGACTTCTGTAGCAGGCCGCTGGTGAACACTTGCATTGTTAAGAACAGAGTTCAACTCAACCTTGTCCATGGGCTCCTCCCCCAAATTCCTTCTCAGACCCTGAATCTTCAGAAAAGAGATGAGTGTTAAAAACTAAAGGAAGGAACGCTATTTGTTCAAGTTGTACAAGACTGCAGTGGTTGTGGAGAGCAAAGACTCTTCTAAAATGGGGTTTCCCAAGGGGCCAGGCCAGCGGCATAATAGTTAAATTTGCCCGCTCCGCTTCAGCGGCCTGGGGTTCATGGGTTCGGATCCTGGGCACGGACCCACACACTGCTCATCAAGCCATGCTGTGGCAGCATCCCACATACAAAATAGAGGAAGACTGGCACAGATGTTAGCTCAGTGACAATCTTCCTCACCAAACAAACAAATAAACAAACCAACAAACAAATAAATAAATAAATAAAATGGGGTTTCCCAACCTTGGCACTACTGACATTTGGGGCCAGATAATTCTTTGTTGTAAGTGGCTTTCCTGTGCATTGCAGGACATTTAGCAGGATTGCTGGCCTCTGCCCATAGACGCCAGTAGCACTCCATTCCTCCTAGATTATGACAACCAATAACGTCTCCAGACATTGCCAAATGTCCCCTGGAGGACAGTCTCCCCCAGTGGAGAACCACTGGTCTAGAACACTGGTCTAGAACCACTTTATATGCCAGCAATATTTACTATCTTAAATGGGATTCAGGAGTCAGGAATCAAGTCTGTAAGAACTTTGTAAGATCTGGACAAGCCATCTAACCTAGCAGTTTCCTTCCTGTGACTTAATGCCAGGGTGACTGCCCTTCTAATCCATCCCCTCCCCCCCACCCAGCTTACTCCCACCACCCTGACCTTCCTTTTAGACATCCTATGAACAGCAACCTTTTACATATTTGAACCATGAAAGTAAAAAGACTTAGAGAAATTTAGAGCCATGTGAAACATAAGTCCAGTCCAAAAACCTCCCCTCCCTTCTATCCAATTTTAAAGGCAAGGACATTAAAAACCAGTAAGGTGAAGTGCCATGTCCAAGGTCGCTTGTCTGAGGCTTATAAGCCAGTGGCAGATCTTGGTAAGAGGACTGGGTCCCGGTCCAGGGATTTCCCCAAACCTGACCTCATTTGGGAAGCCTTATGAGAGTCTGAATCCTGACTACTGCTTAGCCCGGGCAAGCTGCTTGACCTGTCAGCACCTCATTTCCACATCTGTCAAATGAGAATAACAATAGGACCTACTTCTTAGGGGTGGTTTAGTTGATTAAACAACATCATGCCTGGCATACAGTAGGTGCTCATTCAATGTCAGCCATTATTATTAGCCATTATTATTTTCTATTTTTAACTTTCAACTTCAAATATTTAGTTACAGATAGCTGTTCAGCGATTACTCAGACACAAGCCGCCTTCTTTGTCTATGTGATTATTGCAGGCATACATTCTAGTAGCTGACCTATTCAGAGTATCTATCCTATTGAAAACAGAATTTAAATAAATGTGAAACCTTCAGGCACTACATATCTTTTTGGAGACCGACCCATCTTATGCAAAACCAAAAGCTGCACCATTTGGCCCAATTAAGCAATAATAAATTTGATTACACCTCAAGGGATCCACTGGTGTTGACATACCAGAATGAAAAGCTGCAGCCGATGACAGTTTCTATAGCCATGATTGCAAAACATTATCCATAGTAACCTCCTCTCCTACCTCCACCCACCCCAATGGTTTATGACTTTTAAAACTTTACTTTTTCAGACTGAAGTTTTCCATTGCTTCAGATCAAAATATAGCATTTTATTACTACGAAACTGGAAATACATGCTCAATCATTTTTTTTTAGAATAACCACTCGTGGAGGAGGAGGGCTTGCCGTGGTGGTACTAAAAATGAACAGATAAAGCTTCCATTCCTCTAAGCTCCAAAAGCCTTGTGCCTTATTTGCCATCATATCCCAGTGCCTGCTCTAGAAGCTCAAAAAATGGGTTTGCTAGTGATACAAATCAGCCTTTCACAATGTAGTTTAAAGTGTGTCTGAATTGGCTTCCAGCTTCCACTCACGTAATATGCAGAAGTACAGCAGACCCCTTGTAAAGTTAGGTAAGGAAGATACAGGAAATACATTTGCATGTTCTAAATGGATCCATTTTTATCTGTCAATATTTACAGCATGAATTTGCATGCCTCTAAGTAGCTGTCACTCACAAGGAAATCCACTGTGTTTTATCCTGTAATATTTCCTTTTTATCTTTTGTAATGTGGGATGAATTCTTGTTGCATGATTTATCCTTAGTTTTCAATATTAAATAGATACTAAATATATATTAATGTATTAAATACATTAAATGTATTTAATTAACTTAGCATTTAATATTTATAATATATTAGCATATAAATATTAAATATATAATGCAAATATCAAACATGTTTTTAACATTTCAATATTAAATATATATAGGATTAACTTGAATTTGAAAATTCTTGATGGCTGAAACTACACTTAAGAATGTTTAATGTTAACCCACCCTCACCCATCCCCCCATCAATTTCCTACACACAGTAGCTGCTCAGTTAGTGTTAGAATATTATTTTGTCGTTTGTGATATAAACAAAGGTCCCACACTTTATCTATATTTGCAAATCTGGATATAATGAGAAAAAAAGAGTTGCCTAGAAGAGATGCCTCTGTTCTTGCTGGAGGTCTCAGTAACCCCCACAACCCTATCTCCTGCCCTGCTGCTCCTCGCTCCCAGCGTTGCAGCAGCATCAGCCTTCTTATGTCCCTCAACACACCAAGCTTTTCCAGCCTTAGGATCTTCATAAATGCTACTCCATCTCGCAAGGATCTTCCTGCCCATCAGACGCCTTCAGCATCACCTCCCTAGAGTAGCCTTCTCGGAGTGCTAGCTAAGAGAGCCCACCTACTATTGTTTAGTACCTGTTAGTTCCTTCAGAGTACTGAACCCCATCTCCACCCCCAAAGAAAGCATCTTGAGGGCAAAGAACTTTCTCCACTGCATACCTAGTACCCAGTGTCTGGCACAAAGCAGCTGCTCAATAAAAACAGTTAAGTCTATGTCTACATAAAAAAAAAACAGCTTCTAGGGCCAGCCCGGTGGTGTAGTGGCTGAGTTCGTGCGCTCCACTTCGGCAGCCCAGGGTTTGGATCCCTGGTAGGGACCTACATATTGCTCATCAAGCCATGCTGTGGCAGCATCCTATATACAAAATACAGGAAGATGGGCATGGATGTTAGCTCAGCGACAATCTTCCTCAAGCAAAACGAGGAAGATTGGCAACAGATGTTAGCTAAGGGCCAATCTTCCCCACCAAAAAAAAAAGCGGGGCCGGTCTGGTGGTGTAGTGGTTAAGTTCACCTGCTCCGCTTCAGCGGCCCAGGGTTTGTGGGTTCAGATCCCGGGCACGGACCTACACACCACTTATCAGGCCAGGCTGTGGCAGGCATCCCACACATAAAGTAGAGGAAGATGGGCACAGATGTTAGCCCAGGGCCAATCTTCCTCAGCAAAAAGAGGAGGATTGGGAACAGATGTTAGCTCAGGGCTAGTCTTACTCACCAAAAAAAAAAAAAGAAAAGAAAAACAGGTTCTTTGAATGAATGGTTTAATTCATATTCATCTTTTTTTCAAGTATACCTATTTACTCGGTCTATATTTTGATAAATTTTTCTAACTCATAAATAATTACCACCAGCTCCCTCTACATAGTATATTGTTCAAGACAGATCTAATTTAACTTTATATGTTACTTCACTTTTAATGTCCCATTCAGTACCTATGGTAAGTAATAAAATGATTTGCAGAAAGTACTACAAATATTAGCTGTTTATTAGGTATATTTTGGTTTTTTTTAATCCTCAACAAATTGTCCAGTTACTATCAATTGTGATGACAGCTTCCACATCAACTTACTATCAATAATGATAATAGCTTCCAAATCAACTCAGAAGTGACAAAAACCCAAATAATTCTAACCTAGCCACAAGCCATGATGAACAAGAGTCAAAAATAACTAAATCCAGGATCTTCATGTACCTTCAGCAGAATTTAAATCCTACTGCCTTTTTTTTTTTTTTTACTTCAAAGAACCTTCCTGGAGTGTATACTCACCTTCAAGACCAGTTCTGGGGTCCCTAAGCCTAGCAACCACAGGATTCTACCAGCCAGTGGGGAAGCCCTTCCCAGTGCCAAGCTACGGATCTAAAAAAGGCTGGTGGACGCACAGAAGGAGCTGCACCTCCACGGACCAAGAAATGCAATTTTGCCAAACCAAGGTAATTGTGGAAAGGTAGAGAATGAGGCTAAGGCTAGCAAACAAGTATGACAAGCAGAGAGAGTCGTGCCACTCAGTAAAAGGCAAGACCAAGGTTTCGTACAAAGGATCTGAGGAAATATTAAAGACTCAGACAATGACACTCGCACTCGTTTCATGCCAGGTCAAGGTGAAATACCTAAGTGAGCTCTGCAATCAGAAAAATCTAGAAGGAATCCTGTAGCAGCAGTTGGCATTTGGCAAAATCTCAAAGGTCTCAAACAGAGATAGTTAAAAAAAAAACTTTTCTTGACAGTTACTTTCAGAACAATCATTAATTACAATTAAATGACAATAGAAAAAGTGGTAAACAATATAGTAACATCAGTTAGTATAATTATCTGTCGGGCATGCAATTCACAAGACTGGTTCAAAACAGAGGCCTGTAAGAATTAGACGGAAATCTCAAAAAGATTGCCAAAGAAGAGGCTTTGATTTGGAAACAGAAGTGCTGAAATGATTGCGCCATCCCAGAGCTGCCCTGCCTTAGTCATCCGCCTCCATCAAGAGCTGGTGGCGGCAGAGAAAATAATGAAACCAGAGAAAACATGGCGGCGTAACAGGAGAGTCCTAGGAGAAAACCCATTCTCATTCAGAAAGATGTTCTCATGACTATATTTTGAGTAGAACACACAAGTTATACTGCGCTGTCAGTTATACTTGTGCTGTGTAAAAGCCAGTGTGTTTTATTCATTCATTCAACAAATATTTATTGAGTACTTATTCAGTGGCTGACTCTGCTCTAAGGCCCTTGGGATATATCAATAAATGAAGCAGGCAATCAAGTTGGGGAAGAGATAGACAATGAGCGATACAATTATGGAGCATGCTAAAAAGTGATAAGAACTATATAAAAAAATAGAGCAGGGTAGGGAGATAGAGAGTGCAGCAGGAAGGAAGAATTGCTGTTTTAGATAAGGGGAGGAGGAGAAAAGACTTGCAGGAGGCGAAAAAGTGAGCCATGCAGATATTTGGGGAAGATGGTTCAGGAGGAGGGAGCAGCCAGTGCAAAGGCCCTGAGGTATGAAACTGTGGTTAAAGCAGAGTGAGTAAGGGAGTGAGTGATAGGAGGTGAGATTAAAGAGGAAATAGGACTAGAAATATAGTGCCTCATTGGCTTTTGAGTGAGATGGAGAGGTGCTGGAAAGCTTTCAGCAGGAGACTGACATGATCTGACTTTTGTTTGAAAAGAGTTGCTCTGGATACTGTGTCAAGAACAGAGTGTGTGCAGTGAGGGCAAAGGTGGAAGCAGGGAGATAACAGGAGGATTCTGCAGTTCCGCTGCAGCTCATTGACTAGCTCTAGCCAAAGGGGAAAGGGGAAGACCCTTCACACATTACTAGGATGTGTGAGAATATGGGTGTCGCCATTTCATTTCAGGGTCTGTGTGCCTCCTACAGTACCCAACTGGGAGAGTGACTCCCAAATGCCACTCTGGGAAGGGTGCTAGGAGAATATTCAAAGACCGTGCTTTCCCAGGCTCAGTCTCAGCTGCTGGGAGTGATTATCTATGAATACGGAGCAACTGCTGATGAAAGGCACAAATTCCAGGGCTCATTGGCACCATCTGAGCTGGTAGTTGCTGTGTCTTCGCTGGCAAGTCGACATTTACGTTGCGGTGGATCCTGAAACCCACAATGTGGGGCAAAGAGCAAAGGAGGTCCCTGGGCCAAACTACTGTCTGCACCAAGTGGGAAGAGCTAACTTGTTACTAGATTCCCTTTGCTCTGCAAATAGGATTTCACTAGAGGCGATTCTCTCAACGCTTCTTCAGCCTCCTGGCTTCCTACCTCACCTCTCTTCCTTGGCCAGGAGTACAGCATCAGCCCACCAAAAAAACCCACAGCTTTACGGCTCAGAAATCTGTATATTCACCCGATACTGTCCTTCCTCTCTTCGATGTCTTTGTTCACTCTCCCTAATTTTGAGAAAATGCACTTTTTCCTAATAATTATCTAATAAATTCCTTCCAATTTTGAGAAAATGGATTTTTCCTCCTTCTCATAGTTACCCAGTAATAAGTGTCCGCCTTTTAAAGGATGTTAAAGAGCAGAAAAAGAGTATAAACTTTTCAACAACGTGATGGGCACCCAAGCACTGTAACAATGCGCCCCCTTCCTACTCCAGGCCTCCCCCACCCTGCCAAGCTTTCAGAGGCCTGGCTGTGGATAGGGCTTCTGTTCTGGTTCATTCCTGCCTGAATTCACTACAGTTGCATCGTATTTCCTCTATTCAACAATTTTTTGTAAAATGCATGCAGAAAAAACAGAAGTCATCCAAATAAATACGATGTATAAAACATATCCATGGAATGCAAAAATGCCATTATGTGTGTATAATGGTAATAATGTGTTTGGGGAAAGAAATTCTTTATTGAGCACCTAACTATAAACTAGGAGCATTGAGTGATGAAAATATTATTCAGACACAAATCCTGACTCCAAAGAACTTAATTTTTGTTTGATATGGAAAATAGAGTATGTACAAAAGTAAGAAGTGATATAAAATTTCATGAGAAGTACACAGGTAAGGCATCGTGGTGGTTCTGGAAAGGCCCATATTATATGTTATGATTATACTAGTTAATACTAACCAGTAAAAGTCACAATAGGAACTACTTAAGTTTGATGTATTAAGTTCTTTCACACAGAAAATTTCTACTTTGCATTAGCCATTTCCAGACTCTATACTCCATTTTCAGCAGGACACTTGACAGTCTCTCACTGGACAGACATACTAGCATCATTCCTTTTGTTTCTAATCAACACCTTATAGTTTAGTGAGAGGAAAATAAAAAAAATGTACCTTGGTGATTCTAAGTAACATTTTCTCCATACAACTAAGATACAAAAACCAAAAGAAATTCAGCAAAATAGAGCCTGCCTGCCTACAATGGCAGTGGCCATTTGGTGAAAGCCAAGGAGTGATGTTAGGAAGAGAATCCTGGATTCCAACCAGCAGAAGAGGTCACAAAAGAAAACTCTTACATGGAGTAAGGTAGTGGGATGAGAATTCAAACACAGAAATGCATCCAAACACGATGAACACACATTTCATGTTGACTATGTATCATATCATACGGACTACACACCAAGCACTGTTCTCAACTCTTCCACACAATAGATTGATTTATTTATAAGATTAATTATAACAACCATGTGAGGTAGTCACTTTACAGTTGGGGAAACCCAGTCACAGAGAGACTAGGTAACCTGCCTGGAGTCCCACAGCTCATAAGTGGCAGAGCCAGGATTTGAACCAAGGCAGTCTATGCTCTTAGCCACTCTGCCATAGAGTTTGAATTGCCATCCCTTTCCCCTCAATTGTCATTTTCACTCTGGTAACCTCCTTTTCTTTCTCTCCACATGTGAGCAAATTTTGCTGATTACCCTGAGAACAAACTAGCTCACGGGGCTAAGCTTTCCTCTGCATCAGCATACGGCAGCTTTGCCTTTTATAATCTCATTAAACTCCAAGGTAAATGCACGACCACGCATTCTTCTGCATGGAGAAATAGATCATAGATATTAGGCGGGAGAATATTAAAAAAAAAAATCAACAAAAACAAAACATCAGGCCATTGAATTTTCCGTTCATAATAAGTTGCAGTGCCCCATTGAGTTTTCTGTGTCACCAAATCTTCCCAGTTGTAGGAACACAAAGGCAACTTTGTCTTGAGAAGGCTACTGAGAAGATGGGCCTAATCTTGGCAAGGGCTTGGTGTACCGAGAACCATGTTATTATTTTTTTAAAATAAATGACAACAAACAAAAAGAAATATTATTTAAGCCATCTTTTCAAAAACCACAGTGAGATTATACATAGTCATCAAGGATCCCTACTTTTAGAATCATGAATATTTTACCTGAGCCCCAAAGGCCCAAATAAACATTTTCAGAATGGCAATCAAATCGATCTAGACAATTAACACCTGAAAAAATCCTCTTCATTTAATTAAGTACTTCTTTTTTTCCTTTGGCATGTAAAATGCTTTACAAAATTGATTGAGCCGGGTCTCTGCGCTCTGAAAGATAAACACTTTTTATTCTAATTTTTACAGGTTGGCATTTCCTGGGTCAGGTAGAGCCGTCCTGTTCCTGTTTCAGTTGCACACTGCCCCGCATTCATTGTACACTCATCCACTGCCCATTGGTACAAACCTATAGTTAACTCTTGCTCACCCACGTGTGGATTATCCATAGCTTCTGGGATCAGACTGTTTTTCTCCCCAGTGGTGGAAACTCAAGGAATATGAGCAAAATTGACTATTACCTGAAGCAAAGTACAATCAGGAGGCTAAAGCTTTCAGCAACTCCCCTTTCATTCAGCTTACACCCACCAGGCACCTACTATGGTCTTAGCACTGGACCGCCATGTTCCTAAGAACCACAAACGTACAGTATCCCCAAAGACAAATACTCTGATTAGAGAAGACGGGATATTGTTTTCTTGATTAATGTGACTGGCTGTAATTTATAAATAAAGTATACACTTTGCAGAACAAGGAATCTGCTGAGACCAAAGGATTAATATTTTCCCAGAATCACAAAGGGTTTTCAAGGTTACAGTAGCACTCTGTCTTCTTCTGATGTCATCTCTCTTAAATGGCCTTCAGAAAGGTAGAGATTGTACTTTTGATTTCTAAAATGACCCCACTCTTAAACCAGATAAGGCTTACCAAAAAAGCAACTATAAACTGCCCTCAATCATTTCTATCATAGTATCAGTTTACTTATGTTGTGTATCTTATAAACATATAAACTGTATATATCTAAACATACCCACAAATCATTTTTGCTATAAACTAAGTTCCTCTGATGACAAAAACTGAATATTCACAACAAAAGAATGCTCATATTATCTATGTAAGTTACTTAAACTGAGCTGTGATTTTTTTTTTTTCAGGTGTCCTTAAACCACCACAGAAAGTAGAGGAAAGGCAGAGTGGGAGTGTAGTTGAAGGGCTCGTGCCTTTTGTAATCAGATTACTTTTGGTTGTACCGAGAAATGATATCTTAAATTCACTCAAATTAGCTATCTATTGCAAAGCCCTGGGAGCATTTTAATTGCAAAAGGGGGGATAAGTCTCAATTCTTACAGTTGCCAGTTCACCTGCAATAGTCTGAGGGCCTTGATAGTCTCCCATGTGAGCTTTCTGGTAAATTCCACACTGCTAATGGTGTCTGGAATGCACCTGTTTCTTGGCCACTTATTCCATTTATTCCTCCAGACACTCTCTTCCCTTCTACTTTGACTGGACAAATTCCTCCCTCACATCTTCTTCAGGGTAAAATATAAGAGGTTCTGGGCCGGCCCCGTGGCTTAGCGGTTAAGTGCGCGCGCTCCACTGCTGGCGGCCCGGGGTTCGGATCCCGGGCGCACACCGCACTGCTTCTCCCGCCATGCTGAGGCCGCATCCCACATACAGCAACTAGAAGGATGTGCAACTATGACATACACCTATCTACTGGGGCTTTGGGGGGAAAATAAATAAATAAAACTCTTATAAGAGGTTCTGAAAAGAGGGGGTATATTGACTTCAAGGGGAGGATACCTTTGACTCCTCTCCTCGCTACAGATGCTGACAGAACAGAAGGGGCAGCAACTATGAGAGAAGCAGAAACAACCAGAAATCAAGCTCAGGCCATCTCAGGATTGTTTTACTGACAAGATAATTCAGGACCACACACAATAAGTGGCAGGGTGCCGCTTCCCCCTAAATCCCTCCAGCATGACATGTTTCCAACAACTTGAGGCGGCAATTGAACAATTACTTATTATCATTTCTACGACAGTTCTTTGGAGGTTCTAAAGGCCTCCCATCTCATAACCCAAGTCACCTCTGTGCCATTATTGAAAATCTTTTTCCAGTTGTTCTTTGAAGCAATTACTCTAAGCAGGTGGTTTTGACTAACACACACGTCTTACGATATTAAACCAGAAAATCAACGTCATCCTAAGACACAGAAACTGCTCCCAAGAGGAAAAATATATCTCTTAATCAGGCCAGTAGTTGAAACATTTCAATAAAACCTTTAACTGGGACTCATTCTGACAACCACTTTTTAAACTGCATTTACGTCTTCCTCGTAACTTCATAAATGTTTGGCACACAAACTCTAGATTCGTGCAAAATGTATCCTTCTTCTAAGTCTTATGAATCCCAAACTTAAACCCTCTTCAGAGTAAGTTTTTTCCAGGATTATGCATCCTCTGAGAAAACCTTATCACAGTTTCACTGGAACCTCGGTCCAATTTCGACGCCATCTCCCTCCCCCCACCAGCACGCCTGCATCCATTCCTATGCCCATTCCTGAAAAATCAGAAGAGACTTGAAATGTGGAGGTGGAAACCTGTCTGAAACAGGCAAATACTTTCCTACAGCAGCCAAAACTCAATCATTTAGGACATGATTTACTCTTAATTTTCAGATCAAGAGTAGAATTTGAAAGACAAGTTCATTTTCTAAAAAAATAATTTCATCTACTTGAACCTTCTAATCTTTGTTTAAATTACAAAGAACAGGTTCTGTTACTAGTAAACCAAAGAGAACAGTCTAATCTGAATGTTCTTATCATGTAAGGAAAAAAAAATGTGAGTAGTCTTAAACATTACTTAGAGCAAGTATATGGCACACATGTCCAGAAGCACAGTTTCCTTGCCTTCTATCTTTATTTCATCCTCATTGTCCCCAACGGTTTTGGGCAGAATCCTTTCAAATAGTCTGGAGAAGCACAATGGGGAAATCAAAAAGAAATATGTTGACTATTAAATCTATAGAGATTGGAATAAAATGATGATGCCGAATTTTCAATCCTACAAGCTTCTGAAAACTCAATAACCAAGAGGAAGATGATAAATCTTCAAAATCTGATTCTTTTTCAGAATATGTAAAAAAGACTCTTCAGACGATTTTAAGCGTAGCCTCGTCAGGTAAAGAAGCATGGCAGAGCTAGGCTAGTTGCTTTGTTTTTGTCAGCTTATTTCTTCATTTAACAAATATTGAAAGTTAATAACAAAGCTAAGCTCTTGTGAAATTTCTGATTCCTCGTTCTCCCAGTACGCAGTAATTGAGTCAAAGAAGATGCCAATGGTGTGTATACCAGAACAGGGTGAAGGGGAAGGTAGACAAGAAAGGACACAAAGACCCAAACTTCTTCCTTTTCCTCCTCTTGTTTCCCTTTCGGACTGGGATGGTTTTGTTTCCCTCCAAGATTCCAGATCATCAGTCGGACAAAGATTATTGTTTAAATTAATAGTAACGCAAACTCCCACAAAATACTATCTCATTACCTTGACTGGGTACTTCGGTTTGTCTAGAGGTTGTTTTATGTCGCTGACAACCTTTGACCTTTTAGAATCCACACCTGCAATTCTCAAATGCTCCTGACCTAATTGCAATCGTGCTTAAAACTGTGGCAACTTCATGTTTGCGTTGTCAACTCTTCGCTTCCTCTCTCCTATAAGATTCATGTGACTCTAGCATTAAAACTTTTTAAAAGAACAGTTTTAAAAAAAAAAAAACTGTTTAAAAGAACACATTCTAATCTATGTTCCTGCTAAAGAAAACTGAGTGAGTCATTAAAATGCCAGTAGAAAAAAACCGCTTGATTTTTCATTCAAATCAGTAATGGCCTAGAAGTATCTTGAGGACACTACCTTTTTAAGCCTCAAGAAAGAAGCCACAGCCCCAAACGCCTTGGGACAGTACCCAAGAGTAAATGAACTTTTACCTAATTAAAAAATGAATCATTTATTTGAAAAGTTCCACTTTATTTATTTGAATCATTTATTTGAAAAGTTCCACTTTATTTTAATAAGTGATTTTTAAGTGATATTAATATCGGGTGACTGGTGATTTGTCAGCTGTCATAATTCACCAGCCCTACACTTTTATGCAGATTGAATTTTTAACCATGCAACTAACCCTCCACTCAGTGTTACCTTTGGAGGTAAATTACTACAGGAAGATAATATCCCTCCCCGCTTAACTTAATGAGACGCCTGTCATGAACGTTCCCTCAATCTCACTTCAATAATCTGAGACTAAAAAGTCACCTGTGCCTCTGGACGGCCCAATTACGTGTATTCAAGGGTGAAAAAAAAAATCTGTTTATTGTAGGGAAAAGGTTTCATCACCAGAGGAAACATGATGGAGCTAACTGTATACGATTTTCTGCTTTTCCAGAAACTCATGCTTTTAAAATCTTTTTATAAATCCTTTTTTTCCCCCACTACATATACCACAGGTGGAAAGAGGGTGGTAGAATGAGGGAAATAAGGTCTATAGAGAGAAGAAAAAGGGAAAAAAAAAAATTTCAAAATTCGGACCTAAATGTAAGATTAAGGGACAGTAGTTTTAGAAGGATTTCCAAAAGCCACCTTACCTTTGTTATGTATTTGGAGTCGCTCACTTCAGAAATTAACACCATTCACAGCCCGGTAGCAATTTACACAGCTAGGAAGTAACCTACAACATCTTCTCGGCCTCCCTCTTTTTAATGTAAAACCAAAATAAGGAGTGTCCAGCTACTCCCCACCGCGCCGCTTAAAGCAACAGATCGTTTAAGGCTTAACTCGCAGGCTCTGGGAATTCCAGTTTGTCAGAATTTCTTAACCTTGGAAACCTGCAGAGAGGAACTCTCAACGAGGACAACTCCCCGAGCCCCCGGCTTCTCACTGTCCCAAGCTGCACATTCCAAAGTGGGAAGCCGGAGCGATAACCAGAAGGCAGCTCTCTGGGGCTAAATTCCTGGCGGGAGCGAGAACTTGAAAGCGCGGCGATTCCACTGGCAGAGGCGGCGCCGGGTCCGCACCCGGGGGAGACGAGCGGCCCCAGGAGCCCGGCTGCGTCCGGCGCTGCGCACGGGGAGCGCTCGGAGTCTCGTCTCCGAGCTCTTCCCTGTTCCCTCCTCCTCCTCCCGCTGCCCTCCCCCAGCCGAGGCCATTCGCCTCACAGTAGCAAGGTTGTCTCTCGTCTACTCCCTTCCCTTAAACTCACCAAACCAGATTTTTACTCCCAACACCGGCAACTTCCCGTAAATCTGCACTGAAATTTTATCCTGCTCGCTGAGCCTCCGCTGGCTAAAGGCCAGTGCAACATTCCTGTTGTTTTAGGAGCGCAGATACCTTTGCTGAAGGTTAAAAAAAAAAAAAAAAACTCTGCCTTGATGGGAGAGATTTGGGGACTTCACCAGTCAGACTTCTCTCCCCGCTCAAAAAGTCACATCTATTTCAGACACCCAGAAATGGCCCCAGAAGCGGCACCTGCTCCACCTGAAGACATCTGTCCAAGTCAGACGTCTGGCCCCCTTTGGGCTGTTCGGGGAAGCCAAGCAGAACCACGTTTGAGGAATAAGGAACCTGCAGTTGAATCACGAGCCGATCACTACCACCCCACCCCCATTCTTCCCCCTAGTAAAGAAGTCGTTTAACCAGGTAGGATCAGAGCGAGCACCGCGGCGGGCCCGATGGACGGGGGGACCTCCCAGAGTGTCCTTACCTGAGACACAGCACGGCTTGGACGAGCGCAGGCAGGAACGTCACGCGGACGAAGCCCTGACCTTTGCCGGGACCTTCGCAGCAGGGCCTGGGGCCTGGGCGCTGCTCGTTCAGAAGTGGCTCATTTTAATGCGCTCTGACCCAGAGTTACAGCTGGTTTCTAGAAAGGGAACAAAAAACACTGCATTTAAAAACAGCAGCCGAGCCCTCCCTTAACCTTGCCTGCTCTCTGGGGAGTCGGCTCTAACCCCCACCCCATCCCATCCCCAAGAAACCCGCAATCCGTGCCCCTCCCCTTCGCATTACCTGTTTACACAAGAGTTAAGGAGCCTCACGTATTTCAATAGAGCGCTAAGCCTGTTTGTAGGCGCGTAATCGGCCAACAGGAATCGAATTCTGTGACTAAACAAACTAGAAGAGGAAGCAGGCACCACCAGGAACCTAAAACGGAGTTGTGATTTCGGGTTGCAATGTCATTCAACTGAGAAAAAAAAAAGTGCTGTTTCTCATTGGGCTAGTTTAGTGAAGGACTAGTCCAGAAATGTTGTTTGCTGGTTAAATGAGTTAATACATACAGAGCTTAGAACAGTGCCTGGCACATAGCATCAGCGGCCATTATTATTATTACTCATATTTGTACTGTGGCTTTTTTCTGAAGTAGAGAGGGCGTGATCAGAGTTAGAAGTGGCCTCTAGACCCAGCACTGCCACTCACTAGCTGTAAGGCCATGAGCAAGTTTTTTTTAACCTCTCCCAGCCTGTTTCTGGAAGAGTCTAATGATGAGATTTTTGCAAACATTTTACTTTCACTGCGGGCGATCTTGGATATAATGGAAAATAAAGTTCCTGTAAAAGAATGTACAACTGATTTCCATCTCACTTAAAAGTTGCAAGATTGACAAGATACATGGAGATAATTGGCCTGCACATTCCATGAAGTTCACTAATAGAAAGGAAACTCAGGACCCAGCAATCAACCCTGGATGTGTGCTTCATTCTGTGATACTGGATTTGCTGTCTGACCCTGGGTGAGTTACTTAACCTCGTCAGTTAGAAGTCAATGCTGGACAAATAGTGGTCATTGCCGTTTGAAAAACAGTGTGACATGGAGGGAAATAATTTTATAATGCCTCATAAATGTTAAAAAGTGATTATCGGAGGCTAAAATGTGATCCGTGCGGACATCCTTTTTCCTCCACTTAGCTTCGATGTTAAAGAAAGAAATCCTAATCCCTTTATATTAATGAGGCCCTTTGAACTTTATCAAGCACTGTCACCTACCTCATCTTATCTGAACCTTACAAATCAATTCTCCTTTATCCCCATTTTGCAGATGAAGACACTGAGGTCAATTAGTTCAAGGTTTCATTGAGCAATGAGGCTGGTACTAGTTCCCAGTTCTAGTTAAATCTAAAAACAGCATTTGCTACCTTTAGGAAAAATGATTCCTTAAAACCAGCAAAGAATTCTGAAACATTTTAGATGCCTTTGATGTTTTTTTTTTTTTATCTTCCCTATGGTGCAAGATTTCACCTAGGTCAATTAAACATTTTCTGAGTTTTAGACTCATTCCTGGTCAATGCAAGCCAGGGTGAACCACAGACAGCAGGCAGAGAGAATGCTCCTTAGATCTGGTTCTCTCACTATATCTGAGGGTTGACACTGCCAGCCGTGAATGAGGGCTCCATAACCTTAAGGCAAATAAAAACTCCAGCTCCACATTACCCTGAATTTTTCTTTTCTTTTCCAGAAGCATCTGGATTGTGGCCTCAAGAGCCTCTCACCTTCAGGGACCCTCTGAGTTACAGGATTCAGGAGGGGCCATTCTCAGGCTCACAGATTTTTCCACCTTGGAACAGGTTTTTCCCTAGGAAGCCCTGGGCCCAAGCCTGGGGCAGGAGGACCAGGAATAATAAACTGAGTTTGCAAGTGTGGAGGTGAGTGACTCCACGTAAAGTGGAGCTGGGGTCAGGGAAGATGGCCCTGGAGGAGGCACAGGTCCCTGGGGGCGAGTCCTGACGGCAATTCTGAGCCAGTTCCTTTCTCTCGAATGTTGCCTGGCTCTTCTGCTGCTGCTTTCTCAATTTTGCCCACTGCCACCTGCTAAATGGGCATAGCTTTTCTTCCTAACTACTTTCCACTGCCCTCCCCAGGAATATGGCGAAAATAAAACAGATCTTTAAAGTGGCAGGCTGTGGCAAAAGAAGCTTTCATTATTTCTTCTTTGTGGTTAACCTTGATGCCTGTTTTTTATTATCATTATTATTGTTGTTGTTATTATTGTTATTTTATTTTCAGGCAAACTCCATTATCCTGGGACACTTTAGTTTTGTAGACCCCTGCTTTTTTGTTTGTTCCTTTGTTTTTTTATGAGGAGGACCAGCCCTGAGCTAACATCCAATGCCAATCCTCCTCTTTTTTGCTGAGGAAGAGTGGCCCTGGACACTCTTTTTTGCTAAGGAAGAGTGGCCCTGGGCTAACATCCGTGCCCATCTTCCTCTACTTTATATGGGACGCCGCCACAGCATGGCTTAACAAGCGGTGCGTCGGTGTGCGCCGGGATCTGAACCAGCGAACCCCCGGGCGGCCGCAGGGCCACCGCAGCGGAGTGCGCGCACTTAACCGCTTGCGCCACCGGGCCGGCCCCTGTAGACGCCCTGCTTTTTGCTTTCTGCTTCCTTCTTTCCCTCCTGCCTAAGAGGTTAGAGTGAATGCAAACAGCATGGAGACTGGTTTCCCACAGATGTGAGTTTGAATCTCAATTTTACCTCTGAGCTAAGTGATACTGGGCAAATTGCTTAACTGCTCTGAGCTTCAGTTTCTTCCTTTATAAAATAATAACACTTACCTTTCCAGATTTCTAGAAGAATTAAACAAGAGGTGAAATCTCATCAGGATTCCTAGTACGTAGAAAATACTCAAGAAAAAGTGTTTCCTTTTGTACGTGGAAAAGACCTACTCAACGGCTCACAAAGAATTTCTTTCCCATATTTAAATCTAAGATCAAATAACACTATTCCAAGACACATTCTCATCAGCAGAGGCAAGCCTCAGACTTTTGTAAAGAACCAAAGTCTAATAATAATCACTCATCTACATAGCATTTGCAATGATGTATTATCATTGATCATCACAAATGTGTGAGGTAAGAATGGGTAAAGCACAAATCATTTGTATTGCCCCATTGCTCAGATTAGGAAATCAATGTTCCCAAGAGTGTTTTGAAGCTGCTAGTAAGTAGCAGAGCCAGGTTTTATACTGCTTTTCACTACTAGTAGAACTGTGATTAGGGAGCAGAATCGAGGAGTTCCAAAAGATTGTCTTAGCTCATAGTTGTGGGGAGAGGGCCAGGAGATTCTGGCCAGAGACACTTGTCATTTTGGAGGCATGAGAACCTACAAAGAACCCTATCAAAGATCTGTGCTCTATGAAAGTGAGATGTGTTGACCCTACAGTGTACACTTCAAATTCTGTGACCAGCAGAAGGGCAGCAAGATAAAGAGCTTGTGCTCGAAGTCAGCAAGGTCGAAGTCTGCATCCTGGCAGTTGTGGGGTCATGGGCGCAGTTCAGAAACTTTCTCAGCCTCAGTTTGCTGCTGATGGCAAAAGCTAACTGTAGGGTCATTATGAGGATTAAATGAGATGATACACATAAAAGCACACTCTAAGTTTTCAGCACGTTAGTTATTTTTCTTAAAGACCATGTACTAAAATGGTATGTGTGAGACCTAAATGAAGCATGTAATAAATAAATGCAGAGAGCTTAGAATAGTGCCAGGCACATAGTAATTGCTGTTTAACTGTTTGCTATTATTACTGTTATTATTATTTCTCTGTATAACAATTCCTTGTGACATTGGTGAGATCATGATAAGCAATTGACTTTAGGGGAGAGGAGCCTCTATTATTTATTTCTTATGAGAGCTGACCTTTTAGATACCGTCTCACAGTGTGATAAAGGGGAATATGTTCTCAGTGGTTTCACTTTCTACCTGTTTCCCTCATTTCCCCTAATTTTACCTGCAACAGAAAAATTATTGCTGGATGGAATAAAATCACCAACCTGAACCCAAACTTTCTATTGAGGCTGGTGATATTTTTCCCAACAGAAATTACTCAGAAAATAAACCCTATTTTAATCTAGAACATGTAACTTGACCCAGAGAGACCTCTCATCCCCACAGTGTCCACAACCTCTCCTTACCTCATATGGGGGCCACTAGCTACCCATCGAAGCTTCTTTTAAAGAAATCTTTTATTTTTTAATTTTTATATTAAATCCCCACTGGATCTAATGTGCATAAATTTAAGACATTTTATTTCTGGGCACTCTTTAATCTAAAGGATTTAACCCAGCGACTGACCCTAGAGTGCAGTCATCAGCCCATAGGTGGAAGGGTGAGGGAGGGCCATTCAGACCTCTGTTAGAAGGGTGTCTGGCTTGTGGTTTCCATGCCACACCATAGGAGGGCCCCTAACTGAATTTTAAAAATGTACTGAGTTCACAGAAAAGGGAATTAAGTATAGCAGGGGTTCACTCCGAACATTAATCTTGGAAGCCAAATCCTTCATTTTGAGAAAGGCCTTCAACACAAGGGGTCCCTTGACCTTCGTTCTTCCTGCACAAATAGCTCTGCCAAAGCCGCCTGCTTAGACCGAAGGCTTTTCCCGCCTCCACCCACCCGCTGAGATGGAAGCAGCACTGATGTAAATTATAGGCCCTTAAAGGCCCACTCGAGACCAAGAAATGGTTTTGTTATGGCAACAAGTGCTATTAATTCCTTTATATCCCTTTAAGACTTATTCCCCACCAGAGAAGATCTCCTGATTTTTTTTTATTTTATAACGGAAAACAGCCTCACATAAGAAGCTCAATCATTCAGCAGTAACTTATCAGAAAAGCTTGTCAACATAAAATTACTAACATTTGTTAAGTGCTTACTAGAGTATTTGCCAGACACTATCTTAAGCACTTTACATGTATTAACTATTTAATCCTCACAACAACCCCACTAGATAGACTGTTGTTATAGCCATTTTATAGGGGACGGGACCAATGCACAGAGCAGGTGACACTGCTGAGATCCCACTAGAAAGTGGCAGAGCTGGGGTTCAACCCAGGCAGTCTGGCTCCAGAGCTTATGATCCTAACCACTACACTCTACGGCCTCACAAAATATTCTATATATGTCTATCATTATGCTATATATGTGTGTGTGTATTCTAGGAGCAGTAGTGCCAGTGTAAAGACAATGCCCAGGGCCGGCCCCATGGCTTAGCGGTTAAGTGAGCGCGCTCCGCTGCTGGCGGCCCGGGTTCGGATCCCGGGTGCGCACTGACGCACTGCTTCTCCGGCCATGTTGAGGCCGCGTCCCACATACAGCAACTAGAAGGATGTGCAACTATGACACACAACTATCTGCTGGGGCTTTGGGGGAAAAATAAATAAATAAATAAAATTATAAAGACAATGCCCAGCACATAGTAGGCACTCATTAAGTGTTTGTTGAATGAGTGAGTGAATGTAGATAGACATTTGTTTTGAAGAAGAAGAAGAAGATTGGCCCTGAGCTAACATCTGTTGCCAGTCTTCCTCCTTTGTTCCGTTTTTCTCCCCAAAGCCCCAGTAGATAGTTGTATATCATAGTTGTACATCCTTCTAGTTCTTCTATGTGGGATACCACCTCAGCATGGCTTGATGAGCAGTGCATAGTTCGCGCCCGGATCTGAACCGGTGAACACCAGGCTGCTGAAGCGGAGTGTGCGAACATAACTGCTATGCCACCGGGCCAGCCCCTGGATATACATTTAAATGTTATGATATCAATCTGTAAAAGTGTGTGTCAAGGGAGGTAGGGTTTAGCCCATCTAAGATCTGAGGTTTAAGGTCACATTAGATAATGAATAGAAGTGTGTTTTCAATAATATGGATAATGTTTTAATTTGACAAACACTGTAGGGGATGAGTATTTTACAGGATAGAATTCATTGCAGGTGTGGCCAAATTTACTGATCATAAAACCCACATAAAAATAATGTAAATATTCTCACCTTTGCTTCTATTGCTTCTCTACTTGCAATATCCTTAGATACTCCCTCCATCCATCCATCACCCGTATAAGCACAGCAGTTAAGAACACAGTCTGGAGCCAGATACCTGAATCTGAATCTTGTCTCTGCCACTTACTGACTGTGTGACTGTGGGCAAATAACTTGACCATCCAGGCCCTTGGACTCCTCATCAGTACCCACATCATTAGGAATGTTAGGAAGAGTCCATAGTAGGGTACTGGGAACAGCACCATACCATTAGAAGCCCGATGTATTTCCTGTAATGATTAATCATCCAATTGTTCATCCATTGTTTTATTCAACAAATATTTATCAAGCATCTATTATGTGTCAGGTTCTGTGCATCATGCTGAATATAGAAAAAAAAATGAGACATAGTTCCTGTCTTCAAGAAACTCATATTCTATGGCAACAGGTAAGCAACCAGCCAATGGCCTCACAGTGTGTAAGCCCAGGAAGTTAGTGGCAGTCTAACTGAGATTTAAGAAGTCAGTCTGGGGGAAATGATGTCAGAACTGAGAGGCCTGAAGGTTGCTTAGGAGTTAGCCAGGTAAAGAAGATAAGAAGTGTATTTCAGGAGAATGAAAATCACCAAAACACAAGAGAGATGGTGGATTCAGGGCGTGAGGCAAGGAGTTCTCTGTAGCTGGAGGGTTGGATGGCAGCGGCGTAAAATGAAATTGAGACATAGACAGGGGCCAGTTCAGGAGGAGAATTATCTGTTATGCCAAGGAGTTCAGAAGCATTTTAAATAGGGAGTGCTGAGATCAGATTGGCATATCTGTTAGAGTCTAGGGTAGTGGCAAAGTAGATGGAGAAGAGAGGATTCAGGATATATTTAGGAGGTAAGAGTCATGGGGCTTAGTGACTGATCAGACATTGGGAGTGAGATAGGAGACATGAGAAGGTTTGGAGTAGAGATGATCATTCATTCCATAAATATTTATTGAACACCCACTATGTGCCAAGCACTGTTCTAGACCTTAGGAAAACAGCACTGAACAAAACGGGCACAAATCCTGTCCTCATTAAGCTCGCATTCTGGTTGGGGGAGACAGACCAAAAAACAAAATAAATGAGTAAAATATACAGCAGGTTTGATGATGGTAAGTACTAAGAAGAAAAATAAAGCAGGGAAAAAAAATAAAGCTGAGGTGGGTTGCAATATTTCAAAGGTGGTCAGGGAAGACCTCTCTGAGAAGGTGGCATTGAGAAGGACTGAAGATGGTGAAGAACAGAACAATTCAAACACCCAGAGGAAGTGAACTCCAGGCAGAGTAAGAGTGTTCTTGGCATATTGGAGAACAGCTAAAAGGTCAGTATAGCTGAAGTGGAGGCATGTTAGGAGAAAGTGACAGGAAATGAGTTGGGAAGATAATGGAGCCAGATTGTGTACAGCCTTGTAGGCTATTGTGAGGACTTTGGCTTTTGCTCTGATGGCATGTGGAGTCATTGACTAGAAAAGTGACCAGATCTGACTCTAATTCTGACAAGCTCACTCTGAGTGCTGTGTTAGCGAGTGCACGCTGCAGGGGATCAGAGCAGCAGCAAAGAGACCAGTGAGGAGGTCATTGCAATAGTGCACGAGTCCAGCTTTGATCTCCTTGAATCTGAGGTGCCTGTGGGACACCAAGGCAGACAGGCCTAGTGAGCAGTTGAGCAGGTGCTCCTGGCAGGCAGCAGATGTCCCCTACGTAGACACAGTTTTGGTGTCTCGGCAGCAAGTTGGTGGTGCTTGAAGCCATAAGATCCCCCAGAGTGTTGGGAGAACATGAAGAGAAGAGGACTGGAGACAGGAACTCTGTCCTGACAAAGTGAGAAGAGCGCATGAAGAAGGCTGAGGAGAAAGTGTTAGTCTAGGGAAGGATGAGACTCAAGAAGGAAGGCATGTTCACACAGTCAAGTGAGGCAAAGGGTTAAGTAAGACAAGGATTGAAGACTACCATTTTAACAACTAGGAGATAACTAGTGACCTTGACAAGGGTGTGGAGTAGTAAAGCTGAGCAGTGAACGGGTAGTGAAGGAGTGAAGATAGCAGGTGTAGACAACTCCCTCAAATAACTGGGCTTGAAATGAAGAACCAGATAATAACCAGAGGATCCAAGGAAAGCTTGCTTTTTGAGAGCAGAAAGACCTCGGGATGTCTGTAAGTTGAAGAGAAAAGCTAGTCAGGTGGGACTGGGTGTCCTAGACACATAGGACAATTCATTCATTCAATTATTCATTTGTTCAACAAATATTTATTGAGTATCTACCAAGAGTCACCTACTGGAGATACACAGATGAATAGAAATAAGATCCATTCTCATGTTGGAAAGACAGACACATATATAACTATGTATAATACAAAGTGAGGAGGGCAATAGAGATGGATGCAAAATGTCAGAAAGAACGCATTAATTTTGCCTGTGTGGAAGAGGGGCAAAGTGAGGGAAACTTCCTAGAGATGGTAACATTTGAACACGGAATTAAAAATGAGAAAAGGAAGGGTAGCAGAGCATTCTAATTAGGGGAACTTCATGAACAACAAGATGGGGCGCGGGTGCAGTGAAAATTTTAGCATCTGGTGTGACCAAAGCCTGAGGGTGGGGTAAAGCGGCAGGATTTGCAGCTGGTAAGGGGGGTTGGGGCCAGATGGTTAAGAGGCTTGAAAAAAGAATGGTCTGTATTATTATGAGTGACAAGATTTTGAGCAGGAGAGTGACATGATCACAGGTGTGTTTTAGGCACAACACAGAGGAGGGATTGAAGAGAGGAGAACTTGAGAGCAGAGAGATGGTTATGAGGAAATTGCAGTGGTTCAGGTAAGAGATGAGAAGGTCCATAGGGCAGTGGTTATCTCATTCCACACTCCTTCCAGTGTGCCTTCCTGTACTGAGGCTGGAAAGCTTAAAAACTACGTTTCCCAGACTCCCTTGCAGTTAAACTTCCAAATGTAATGTGAGTTCTGACAAACAGATCCATTTGTGTAAGATTTGGAGGGTAAAAGTGAGGAAGAGGCCAGGTTTCTGGCTGCTTCTGCTGTTTCTTCCAGCAAGCACAGTCATCAACACGTGGAGTGTTCCTATGGCAGCATCCTAGAGGGCTGCTCTAGTTTTGTGGGTATAGCACAGAGCACAGGGCCCTGGGCACCCATTTTTTGCTGGTGTGTATCTAGCAAACATAGCATGCCTCTGTTACAAACATGGCAGTGGTAAGTTTCTGATCCCAGATTGCAAAGAAAGTGGTGTGTCCCTGAACTCAATAGTTCTAGTGGTGATTTTCTGGTTCCCCAACTCCCTGACTGTGGCTGGCAGGCCAGTTCTGCAGTATTACTGTGGAAGTCATACCATGAGATCCAGCCAAATGCCTGCTCTTCCAACAATTGTGTATGCACCTAATTGCATATATTAAATTTCTTTCTGCTTAAAACAACTGGAGTGATTTCTCTTTACTGCAATTGATCCCTTTCTGATAAGTTGAATAAATAGAACTGAGAAAATTTGACCACCAACAGAACGTGGTAAGGAAGAAGGGAGTGGGTGGCAGTGAGAAAAAGAGAGGAAGCAACTACTTCCAAGGCTTCGAGCTTTATGTGGCCACCAATCAAAACAAGGATGCTAGAGAGGGTTGAAGATTTGCAGGTAGGAGAGTGGGGCATCTCTTGAGTTAGTTGGAACAGTTCTCCACAGCCTCCAGCTACGAGGCAGGCAGTTGAAACTAGGTCATTACTGACTAGTAGGGGAGCAGACAGAGATTTGTTCCAGGAACTAACTGGCATTTTTATTGCAATGCATCACTGACCTGTACCTTCAAGTTCAATTCTTGAATGAAGAGTCATATTAAATGGCAATGGCAGAGTTAGGGAAATTCATACTCTTATCTGTCTGTCCCTAGCAGCATTTTCTACCTCATGTCTTACTATTCAGAAAGCGATGTTCCTGATAATATCTCCTTTCTTAGCTTCGGTAAGACTAGTGCATTTTTTCTTTTTAGAATGGTAAGTACCAATATAGTCTACCAGCATCTTTCTTTCAGGAACTAATTGAAACAATATTGCTTAAATAAAATCACATTCTTTTTTTTTTTTTTTGGTCTGTTTTATTACGTAATCCAATTTATCAATTTTTCCTTTCATTGTACTTATTTTTTCCATAAAAATAAATGTATTTGGTTTAAGAAACAGTTTAATGTTATGTCCTTCCTACATTTTTGGTGTCGAATGGCTTTTTCTTTTTCAAGATGCTAGTGATAATAGATGGTAATAATAAAAAAAAACAGCATTATTGAGATATAATTCACATACCATACAATTCACCCATCTAAGGTGTACAATTCAGTGGTTTTTAGTATACTCACAGAGTCATGCAACCATCACTACAAAAAATTTTAGAACATTTCATCACCTCGCAAAAGACCCCATACCCATTAGCATCACTCCCTTTCCACTCCATTCCCCACCTCCAGCCCTAGGCAACCACTAATCTACTTTTTGTCTCTATACACTTGCAAATAAAATCACATTCTAACCTCAACCTCTTACCTTGACAATGACAACCACTACATGGGCTAGTGACCCATATGACTCCTCTACTCAAAAATGTTAAGTGTTTCATTGTGGATTTTACAACAAACCTGGACATGTAGTCAGATTTTCTTTTTCTTTTTTCTTTTTTTTTAGCAGCTGACTCCATTTATTGTCAGCACAGTGACTATGTCTCTAAGGTTGTAAGCAGTAGAAAGGTAAATGGACCTCAGTTCAGCTCCTTTAACTCTCTGGACAAATAACAGTTTGACATTGCAAACTTGAGATGGGAACATGTGTTTTCTGTTTTTGCAATAAAATTCAGGAATTTACACAGGGACTGTCACTAAGTGTGTGCCTAAGTGAATACATTTCTTTTTTGTTTTTTTTATTTATTTTTTTCCCCCAAAGCCCCAGTAGATAGTTGTATGTCATAGTTGCACAGCCTTCTAGTTGCTGTATGTGGGACGCGGCCTCAGCAGCGGTGTGTCGGTGCGCACCCGGGATCCGAACCCGGGCCGCCAGCAGCGGAGCGCGTGCACTCAACCGCTAAGCCACGGGGCCGGCCCATTTCTTTTTTCTTTCTTTTTTTTTTTGTGAGGACGATCAGCCCTGAGCTAACATCTGATGCCAATCCTCCTCTTATTGCCGAGGAAGATTGGCCCTGAGCTAACATCTGTGCCACTCTTCCTCTACTTTATATGGGATGCCGCCACAGCGTGGCTTGATGAGCGGTGCATCTGTGCGTGCCCGGGTTCCAAACCTGCAAACCCTCGGGCCACCGCAGCAGAGCGCGTGCACTTAACTGCTGCGCCACCGAGCCAGACCCCTGAATACATTTCTTAATGGACGCGAGGATTGGAAGCAGGAGGTAGAAGTAGCAGCATTTGCAATCTGTTATAAATATTAGCATGAATTTTTTTTAAACAAAAAAAGACCCTTGTAAAACTTCAAGATGCATTTGAATATGCCTTTATTATAGCATTGGTGACATTTGGTTACAGTTAATTAAATGCAAATGTTTCTGTTCAACTAGATTATGAGCCCCCTCCTGGTGATGCAGAAACTGTCTTGTTGAGCTGTGTTTTCCCAGCTCTAAGTAGAGGTCCACATGGTAGGCCTCTACCACAGAATGCTTGATGAGTGATTGAAAGAAGTTTCTAGACTGGGGGGTCAAGGGACAATGTCTTAGTACTGGCACCGCTTCATTTTCCTCAGCTATGAAATTAGTTTCCAGGTCATAAATTCTATTGCTTTTTCGAAGGGCTTCTTACCCATAAAATTTTTTTGATCTCTAATGGAAAAAGATAAAGAATCTCCTTTCCTAAAATGTTTCAGGTATAGCTCTTTAATGAATTCAGTTTGGTTGTGCCTACAGCAGATGGATGGATTGAAGAGATTCTTTTTGGACTCTGTGATGATGGGATCCTATTAAATCTCCTCTACTTTGAGATCTGAGTCAGAATCACTGGGTGTGGAGCCTGATTCTAGAAACAATTTTGGCAACTGAATTGTTTCTATTTTCCACTTGTTTACCATCAGGATATTTCCCCTTTCCATGGGGATTTTTTGGAAAGGTCACACAGCCACTTCAGAAAACTATCCTCCTGTTGAGTGACAATGATAGCCTCTTTCTCCGGCTGGCAACCAGAGGCAACTGCTGTCCGATCTAGGCAGAGAGAAGCTAGTCCACTTAGTTGGCCAAGGCCAGAGGGAAAGTCCAACCTCCTGTGATGACATTGGGACTGTGGCAAAATGTCTTCCATGGAAGTGACAATTGGGCAGAGTTCCACTGAGGCCTTGCTGGAGCAGCACAGGGGGAAGGAAGCGTCTTCTGTGACCAGCTCCAGGCTTATAGGGAAGGAGTTCCAAGCTACTTCAGAGCATCCCGTCGGCACTGCCTTTCCCACTTCCAAAATGCATACATGAGAAAATCTAGTGCCCATTGAGAGCAAGGACAATTCTGCTATAAGTACAGTGAATAGCTCTGGGTAGGGCCATGAGTATAAACCAACCTGGTCATCCATCAATCAAATACTTTCTGGGTCCCTGCCATGTGCTAGACCCTGCACTGGGTGTTGGGCTCAGGATGATGCACGAAATCACAGCCCATAAACTGATGGTCTGGTTGGGTAAGCACAGACATGCACAACTAATTATTATAATAGCATTAGCGCCCTGCTTTGCCTGGGAGGACAGAAGAGGGAACAATTTATTCACATCCCTGTCAGTGCTGCTGATTAGTCCATCAGGTGTGCTGGCAGGGCCGTTGTCTGTGTGTCACTTTGCCTTCCCATCTCACAACCTGTCCTGCTTATGTGGCACTAGCTCATTCAACCATAGCACTCTGCTACCCATCCCTCAATGACTCCCATCTCCTATCAGATAAAGATTCAACCCCTTAGCAAGGCATACAATTTGACTTCTACTTTCTTTTTCAGTTTTATTTCTTACCACTTCATTAACAGTACATAATTCATGATGCTTTCTTCATGTTTCAGTGCCTTTGGTCCCCTGTGGCAGATGCTATGGGGCCTTGGTCACATCAGGCCACATTTACCTGTCCACACTAAAGGTTGCTGCAAACACCTGCATCTTTCTTTCTGTGGCTTTTCTTTCACTGTGGGAGCATCCTGGGCAGGGCAGGCCTGAAGTGTCCCTGGAAGCAACTCCCCTTGCCCCAGCTTCTTTGTCCTTCTGTTAGGATAACTCTGGGACATGCTTCAACTGCACTGACTCCCAGAGCTGCTCAAAGAGTTTGAGCTTCAATTGCTGACAATGGCCACTGTCAAGATAACACACCCTTCTGCCATTCTTGTTGTATCTTCCACTCCCCTACCACTGTTTCCTGGGATCATCTCCCAGATTAACTATTTCATTTAAGTCCTTATCTATGGACCTACTTCTGGAGGGATCAAAACCAAACAGTCTCAGGCCAGCCCCGTGGCTTAGCGGTTAAATGCGCGCGCTCTGCTGCTGGCGGCCCGGGTTCGGATCTCGGGCGCACACCGACACACTGCTTCTCCTGCCATGCTGAGGCCGCGTCCCACGTACAGCAGCTGGAAGGATGTGCAACTATGACATACAACTATCTACTGGGGCTTTGGGGGTGAAAAAAAAAAAACCAAACAGTCTCTTCTCTCTCCCCGTCCTTGGCCCTTATGCTACTCGTGTTCAGCTCCTCATTCTTGAAGCTCTGCTGGACAATCACCTCCTCTGTGATGCCATTTCCCATCCATAATACTCCACCATTCACAGTGTGAGGGCCTCGTTCCCCTGAGATCCTTGGCCCTTTACACGGACCTCTCTTATGATGTGCGTCACGTGGCACTGTATTATGTGTAGGTGTATTTGACTTTGCCCACTAGGAACTATGATTTACTCATCTCTGTCACCCCAGGCCCTAGCAGAGCACCTTGTACAGAGTAGATGCTCAATAAATATTTGATGAATGAATATGTGACTCTTCTGCCATGCTTTCCTGGCTATAATCCTCGTGGACACAGCAAGAAGTTGGAAGCTATGTTCCTGACCCCACACTTCTGGGCCAAGGGGAATTCTTACTGTGCCTTGAGAGGGCTCTCCTTGCCCTTCCCTCAGGACTGACTCTGCTTGTGATCTTATTGCAAAGAAGGGGCTCCCTTTCAATACAGGGCAAGTCTCCAAGCAGACTTGCCCAGGCCATTAGGAATCCATGGAATAAATTCCAAGGGTGTGAAAAATCAGTGACCGAGGCCTGAGGGCTGGTGGAATGGCCACATGAAAATTGCTGCAGATAAGCCTGAGGCAGCTCACAGATGCCATCAGTCCTTGAGAAAGCTACTATCTTTATAGTTTTTTATCACAGGGCGAAAACCAGCTCTGCAGTAAGCTGACGGCTGAACAAATAGCCCAAAAGGAGATGTAATCCTGGAGAGGAATCCAAAACTGTTGGTTGAGCAGGCAGCTGGTCTTTTGGGAAGGCTGGTTTCAGCTGACTTGCTGTGCTTTGCCTGTGGCATTATTTTACAGTTTCACCGCCCAGGAAGACCTGATCCCCTCTGAAGAACCAGGACGAGCAGGGATGGGATCGAAGGCGCAGGCCGATGCCCTGCAATGTTAGACTTCAAACGAACAAACAGAAACACAAATTCCAGAGCCACAAGAAGGAAAGTTGGTCTTCCCTGCTGAGCAGAAATGGAAATGAACTAAACAGCCTGCAGTGTAAGAAGTGGGAGTTGGCACAAGAAAATGACCCTGTGTTCCACCACGTTGTTAGCGGAAATCAGGAAAGAATCAAGGAGGATTTGAAAAGGGACAGTAGAGGCACTAAGCAGGCAAGGAAGGAAGGGACACTAGCATGTCTTTTTTTGGTTTTTTTTGTGAGGAAGATCAGCCCTGAGCTAACATCCATGCCAATCCTCCTCTTTTTGCTAAGCAAGACTGGCCCTGGGCTAACATCCGTGCCCATCTTCCTCTACTTTATATGGGACGCCGCCACAGCATGGCCGGACAAGCGGTGCTTCGGCGCACGCCCAGGATCCGAACCCGGGCCGCCAGCAGCGGAGTGCACACACGTAACCACTATGCTACGGCGGGGCCCCACATTAGCATTTCTTAAGGGCTGCCATGTGCCAGGCAGGTAACACTTATTTATTGCTTATATCAGCGCTTTGAGCTATTATTATAGCCATTCTACAGATGGAAAAATAGAAGCCCAGAGAGGTTAAATAACTTGCTCAAGGTGTCCCAGCTAGTGAGGTATGAAACTGAGGCTAAATGACAATAAGAGTTTGAAAATAATTCATTTCCAGTTCACAAAACAAGATGACCATTGCTGTTTGATTGAGGTCATGAGCTCAAAATAGTCAGGAATCATATCATAACTCAAAACTCTGTGCATATATTTTTTTCTCCTCTCTGCATTTGCAAATTCACTGTCTTTTGGTGCATTGTGTGGTGGCCATTACGACTGTGGGAGAAAGAAAGGGGAAAGGATCTTTTAGAGGATCAAGTTTAAAGAGACCTAACTTTTGGAAAATCTCCAAATTTGGGTTTAGCAGTATGCTTGGCTCAAAAAAGAGAAAAAAAAGAAAGAAAGGAAGAAAGAAGGAAGGGAGGGAGGAAGGTTGCAAGCATAGGATTTAAATTTTCACACTTCCTAGTAGTGGTTATGACCATAGGGAGACACTGAAATACCATGAGATTGGCAAGTACTGCCCTACTTTCAATTCAGCCCAAAGCAGGAAGGCTTAGGTATGTCACGAGAATGCCTCTTGTTACCGCCCTAAGACCAGAACAAAAACACTGGGAGGTAACTCCCATCTTGACTGTGTGATTTCCAAAGAAGCTGTGCTAGTCTTATGACTGTGATGTCTCAAATGTCACAATTGTGTAACCTGCTGATATTTAAAGTGATCCTTGAACCCACCACATAGGATTAAGAAGATAATGTACATTAGTTTTAGTGAAAGGGTAGAGGAGAGAGAACTCTCGTTGAAGAGCAAAGAGAAGAAGAAAGAAACCTGGAATCCTGGACAGGTGGGTTCTAGTTCTGGCTCCCTCACTAGTGTGAACTTAATAGCAGTAACTTTACCTCTGTACTTCCCTCTGCTTTCATGAAGGAGCTGTGCTAGACAACGTGGAAGAGAGCTTCCAACTCCAAAGATCTAAGGGAACATTCGGAAGCTTTCAAAGAGGTAGGCACTTGAATGTAATTTGGAGCTGCTTGGCTGTAAGATGAGTCAGAAACCAATCCAACGACTATTTCGATTGCTCTTTATTTCAAATTCCCTGATTTGGGTTCTACTAACTGAAAGAGAAAGAGGGAAAAAAAAAAAAAAACTATCAAGAGGTAAACAGAAAAAAGGAAAACACCAAATAAAATTAAAAAAAACACAACAAATATCTTTTTAACAAGTTAAACAACAAAACTAGGCACTTTTAGTGTACTAAAAGATTTCTTTTGGGTGGCAGTGTCATACTGTGGAAACAACACAGACGAGTTTTGACTCCAGAAGATTTTATAATCAAATCATAGCTTTATCGCTTATGGCATAAACAATCCCCAGTAAATCTCTTCATCTCTTTGAGCCTCAATTTCCTTGTGTAAAAAAGGAAAATAATTATAACAACAGTAGTAATAGCTACCATTTATTGGGTGTTTTATGTCAGGCACTGAGCTAGGCTCTTTGTATTATTTCTCTGAATCCACTCACAACTGTATGAGTTAGGTATTACTATCCTCACTTCACAGGTAAGGACATCAAGACTAACAAATCTAAGAGCAGAGCTGGGATTCAAACCCAACTTGGTAAAACTCTGAAGCTTATTCTCTTATCTACCCTCCTATACTTCCCCAAAAGATAATCATATAGATCAAATAAGGTACTGTTTTATTTGTTTATTTATTTTTAAAGATTTTATTTATTTATTTATTTACCCCCCCCAAAGCCCCAGTAGATAGTTGTATGTCATAGCTGCACATCCTTCTAGTTGCTGTATGTGGGACGCAGCCTCAGCATGGCCGGAGAAGCGGTGCGTCGGTGCGCGCCCGGGATCCGAACCCGGGCCGCCAGCAGCTGAGCACGCGCTCTCAACCGCTAAGCTACGGGGCTCGCCCTAAGGTACTGTTTTAAAAGGTACTTTGTGAGGGGCAATATACAAGTGTTCCATACAATATTCATTATTAATACAACAATAATGGTAATAACGCAGTAGTAACAACAACAATAATGGTGAATTTTTAAATGTTTACAATCAAAGTGAGTATCCAAATAGAAATATGTATAATCCTACTTGAATGTCTAATGAAACAGGGACTAGATGATGACTCCAGGCTAACTGATGCTGAGAGCTGCTCTCATCAGTTTTCATCATTTAATGTCTACGTTTCTGGGTGGCTCAGAAACAGAGTTCACATGAGCAGAAATGTTGATATCTGAGAAACAGTGCAGAGAAGATATAGAACATAGTGAAACTTCTTTGTGCTGTACAGTTTTATCACCGAAAGTGCCATCTGGCCAAACATACCAGAAAATAACAGAGATTGCCAGCTGGCAAATTTACCTTTTACAAAATCAAGCAAAAGACTCAATAATCTATCACTGCAGTAATTCTGGTGTGTAGTTGGGATAAAATAGGTGGCAACTGTCCCTAGGAGTCATCAAGGCTGACAAAGAATCCCATCAAGGCCTTTGAGAACTGGACCACCTGAACTTGAAATTGAAACGGGGTGCAGAGGGACGGCACACAGCTCCTTTAAAAGAGGATGTGGGAAACCAGAGGACTCGAGCAGGTGGCACAGTTGACCTGGAAGTCACAGTCCCACTGGGGTGCCAATGCGGGTCTGAGGAACCCTCCTCCCAACCTACTAATTACTTCAATTCCTTCAGTTCCCTCAAAAAGTCCTGGCACTTTTCAAACCTGTTAGAGACAGATACAGAGTAATAAACATGAAAGTGATCTTAGAACTCATCTGGTCAAATATTCTCAGTTCACAAGTGAAAAAAGAAAGGCCCAGAGAGGTAAAGTCGGAAGGCCCCAAAGCTCGTCAGTGGCACAGACAGATCATGAATCTCCTACTTTCCGTACAGTGTCTCCTAACATTTGATGCTGCTTCGTCTCATCCTTCACCCTGCAGAGCTTCCACGCTGATTTTTATTTTGACACATATGCAACTGCATATCACTCATATATGCACTAAAATCTTCGGGAGGATAATAATCCCAGAGCATCATTAATAGGAAGTAGATAGTACTTTCTATGTGCACAACTCTAAGCACTTTATACATATAAACTCATGAATCCTTACAACAACCCTAGGAGGTAGGTACTATTATTATCCCTATCTTACAGAGACACAGAGAGTTTAAGTGATTTGCCTGAGGTCACACAGCTAGTCAGTGGTAGAGCCAGGATTTAAACCCAGGCCAGTTAGCTCTGGTGTTTGTGTTCTCATCTCATACAAAGATGTGTAGAAATGATTACTGGTTGCCTCTGCAGAGGAGAAATGGGGGACCATGGGGTCTAGAATGGGAAGACTTTCTTTTTCCTATAAACTCTGACAGACTGTTTATGTTTTTGCCATACGCATATGTTCCTTATTCCATAAACAAAAGAAAAAATAACAACTACTGTGGGTATCTTTTAAAAATAGTTCTAAAATGGGTAGTGGTGATGGTTGCACATTGTGGATGCACCTAATGCCGCTGAATTGTACCTTTAAAAATGGTGAAAATGGTAAATTTTATATTATGTATACTTTACTACCAAAAAAAGTTCTAAAAGCCTTTTTGGCAATGACAGAGAATACTGGGGCCGTATTTTCCAAGATGTCAAGCAGCATATTTAGATCTGGAGCCTAACTATCTCAATAAAATTCAGTAAACATTTATTGTGTACCTACTGTATGTATAAAAAGCTCTGTGCAATGCATGGCAGGCTTTATAAAAATGATAAAGCCACAGTCTTTGCTCTCAAAGAATAAATGGGAGGCAGCTTGGGTAATGAAAACAAAAAATCAAGAAGAGGAGCTGCTTTTTGGTGAATGATGATGCTTAAGGTGCCAAAAGGGCATTTTTCGTAAGATTTTTGTGAGCTTCAAATGAGACACTCTGTGAAATGCACCTAGCACAGTAGCTGGCATATAGTAGGAGCTTAATCAATGTCAGCTATTATTATTATTATTATTATCGTTAGCATTATGTGACTCTTCTGAGACTTACCTTCCTCTTTTGTAAAATCAGAGGCTTGGATTAGATAATTTACAGACTCTATAACCAGGAATGTGGGTGGTCTTTTCTCTGTTTTGTCAATGAATCATGCTAGAATGACTATTCTCACAGAAGGAGAAAACAGAAGCTCTGGATGGGAATGAGTGAGCTCCATTTTGAAGTGACAGAGCTGTCTGAGCTCTTCTGTTCCCTACACCACCTAGTACCCTCGGCCGTGGGGCTCACAACAGCTGTGCTGAAGCTGCCTTGCTCTGGCTCTCCCAGGCTTGTGAGAGCCGATTGCTAAATTGTCAGGAAGTTGGTGAGCCAGTTGTTAAATACAGCCATTATTAAAATTAAATAATATAAATTTACCGTTAAACAAATTGCATTTAAAATGGAGTAACAAATACTCAAAACTTGTCATTTCCTAATTATTTCATTATATTTTACTATTATCTATGTTTTAAAGGTTATTTACATCAGTTGTATGAGTGGTGGAAAGTGTATAATGGTGTGCTACTGGGCATCTCTGCCCAACGCCTCCTTCAGTGATGTCAGATTAGCAGCTTGAAATCAGCCGCGGTAAGAACATTTGCACTACAGAAATCGGCAAACGCTACAAATCAACCTTCAATCTCCCCCAAAGCTGGTTGTTAAACATTTACCAGCGCACCGCTGGCTCAAACCAGCCTGTGCCATCCGGGTATCTTGGAAGGACCCTCCTATTGCTCTCAAAGAAGAGTGCATAATTATCATCCTATTACATGTAAACCAGGGGCCGGTGAAGAAACGGGCTATTAGACGTGGCGCTCTTATCCTCTGTTTCCTTAACCAAAAAAAAATAAATAATTCTGAGTGCTTGGCCCACAGCCAAGGACCTCTCGTGTTCGATTCTTCATGCCCTGTTTGCAAGAGCTAATTACAGTGAGGGGTGTGCAAAGCAACAGGTCTTTGTGTTCTGAGTGAAATAATGGCTTAGTCACCCCTGAGAGTATGGAGGCTCTGTACTTCTCCTCAGCACAGCGAACACAAATCCCGATCTGACGGCATGTGACTTTTTCTAAATGAATCAGACTTTCTGAATAGAAATTTAGCTTTCCTCCACCCACTCTGGCCCGGTCATGCCAGTTACCATATTTTCTGTTTTTCTACTTGAATTGACTCACCCATCGTTTTAGGAGCCTGTTGGTTTGCATGTTCAGTTCTGATAATATCAGAGGGAGAGGGAATCTTTTGCTTTGCAAACTCACTGATTATATAGCATAAATTTGATTCTGTTTTTGTGTAGAGAAAACGAAACCCACTCCTGAGACAGAGAACTGAGCGCTGGGTTTGGGAAGGGGATCTTTTCTCTCCAGGTTTTTGAGGCAAAGCTAGACCAGTCAGCCAACCTGGCCAAGGTTTCTGTGCCCTCTCTGTAGACCCAGAACACTGCGGAAGGGGGCGGGGGGGCGGGGGGGGTTGGGTGCTGAGTGTTGAGCTGCCTACCAGGCCAGGATTGGACATAGTTTAGGGCCTGAAGGGTCCAGGCCTCTTCAAGACCCTACACACTGACAGATGTTGGTGCCCCACCCCCCACCATAGGTAATTCAAAATAAAATTTCCAACAACACAAAACCTATGTGGAGGGAAGTGTGGTATCTTGGATAAGTGCATGGACTCTAAAGCCAGTCTGCTGGGGTTTGAATCCTGGCTGTCTCATTTATCAGTTTTGTGACCTTGGGCAAGTTACTTAAAATCTCAGTTTCATCTTTTGTAGAAAAGGGATAATTAATACTACCTACCCTCACAGGGTTGGCATGAGGATTAAGTATGTTAAAATTTGTAACATGCTTAGAGAAGTGCCTGGTACCTAGGAAGTGCCATATAAATGTTAGCTATTATTTGAAAGCTGACTGCCTTCTAATTGCTTTTGGATTGAAAATTTGTGCATAGATTAATTTAAGCTGAACCATTACTTATTCTTTTTCCTATTTATTTATTTCCTGGTACTCTAACCACGTGACCTAGCTCTTAGACACCAGGCAGGTGTCTTGCAATGCAGTTCCAGATGACAATCATCAAACAATTCCCATGTAGCTTGGACCTAGAATCCAAAGTGCCTTCTGGTGGTTAAGAGTCAAGATTTTATTTTTTTTATTTATTTTATTTTATTTTATTATTTATTTATTTATTTTTCCCCCCAAAGCCCCAGTAGACAGTTGTATGTCATAGCTGCACATCCTTCTAGTTGCTGCATGTGGGATGAGGCCTCAGCATAGCCAGAGAAGCGGTGCATCGGTGCGCGCCCAGGATCCGAACCCAGGCCGCCAGCAGCGGAGCACGCGCACTTAACCGCTAAGCCATGTGGCCGGCCCAAGAGTCAGGGTTTTAAACTCAGACACAAAGAGTTCTTTTTTGTTTGTTTGTTCTTTTAACTTTTCATTTTTAAACATTTTTTTATTTTATTTATTTATTTTTTTGAGGAAGATTGGCCCTGAGCTAACATCTGTTGCCAATCTTCCTCCTTTTTGACTTTTTTCTCCCCAGTGCCCCAGTAGATAGTTGTATGTCATAGATGTACATCCTTCTAGTTGCTCTATGTGGGATGCCGCCTCAGCATGGCTTGATGAGCGGTATGTCCGGGCCCAGGATCCGAACTGGCGAACCCTGGGCCATCAAAGTAGAGAGTGCGAACTCAACTGCTACACCACCAGGCCGGCCCCTTGAGTTTTCATTTTTAAATAATTGTAGACTTACAGAAAAGTAGCAGAATAGTACAGAGAGTTCACGACTACCCTTTACCCAGCTTACCCTGATGTTAACATCTTTCATAACTATAGTGCAATTATTAAAGACAGAAAGTTAACATAGATTCAAGTCTATTAACTAAACTATAAACCTTATTTGAATTTCATCAGTCTTTCACTAAAGTCCAGGATGCAACACAGGCTCTTATGTTGCATTTAGTTGTTGTGTCTTCTTAATTTCCGCCAATCTGCAACAGTTGCTCAGTCTTTGCATTTCTTTCCTGGCCTTGACACCATTGGTGAGTATCAGCTAATTATTTTTTGAATGCCTCTCAGTTTGGGTTCGTGGGTTCGTCTGATGTTTACTTGTGATTAGATTGAAGTTTCCTTTTTTGGCAGGAGTACCACAGAAGTACTGTGTCCTGGTGCATCATTTCAGGGGGAACAGAATATTGATATCTCTTATTAGTGGTGGTATTAACCTTGATTATCTGGTTAAGGTTTCTCCACTGCAAAGTTATATACCTATTTTCTGGAATAGAAGATACCGTTAGTAACCTCAGAATAAAGGAAGACTTTTTTTGGCATGCCTGCGCTATGAAACATTTTATATGTATTACCCAGCATCTTGATGTACTTTATTATTTGAAGTAAGAGAGGCGGAATTACTTTAAAATACAATTTGAGTAGCAACTCAGATGAAAAATTATTTTGGTTACTTCTTTGCAATACTCATTTGAATAGGGCCTAAAAGCTTTATCATGGATTAACAGACCAACAGAACAAGATTGTAAACTTAAAATAACATGTATAAAGGAAAATTTACACTGTAATGAACATATGAGACAAGAAAAAAATAACTGTGAGGCCCATGTATTAGGTCTGTGCCACATATAGTCATTAAATGGTAATTCTTTGGGTGGAAAAAAATTAAGCCAATGAAAGATCTTGAAAAATCCACATGGAAGAAGAGTAATATTATAAATGCAAAATTTCAGAGCTCAATATTTTCGGCGTTTGAGGCAATGTAATAGCTCTCCCCTTTGATATGTGATCAAGCCCATACTATCTTCACACACACGGTATAAGTTTTTGTTTTATTTGTTACCAACATTTATAAGTAACTCAAGTTTAAGAAACACATTCTTTATATTAGGAGTAAATAATGGGAGAATCTAATTATGGCATTTTAAACTATTCTTCTCTAGAAAAGACTTAGAGAGAGAAAGAAAGAATAAGTGTGGGATAGTAGTAGCTAACACTTGGGTACTTGCCATTATGCTAGGCACTGTTCTCAGTACTTTGCATATGTTAATTGATCTAATTTTCATAACAATCCTATGATATAGTTACCATTATTATCACCTCCATTTTACAGATGAGAAAACAGGCACAGAGAGACTAAATGACTTGACCAAAGTCACGCAGCTAATAAGTGTAGAGCTGGGATTTGAACCGGGCAATGTGGCTTCAGGATACCGAAGTTCTTGACTGCTACAATGCACTGCTCCTCAATAGGCTAATAACTCTTGTGATTCATATCTTTTTATTCCTCTTAAATATACTATCAATCTAATATATATATTTTAAATATGCTATATATAAAGTGTTTTTTTAACATACCACAAATCTAATAGTATATATTATCTGCCTCTTAAATGTACTACAAATCAGTATTTCTGGTATTTGCTTTTTTTCCCTTTTTATGCCTTTCAACACCACTACATCTATACAATCTAAACTACACAAATGAGCACTGGGTCATATATCCAGCCCTGGATTGTTTTCTAATTGACTTATGGGTTGGGAAGTTCTGTGGAGATAAGAATCAAGTCTTAGACATATAGCCTATTCTCCACAGAGCCCTAGGACAGAATCTTAAGAGCTAATATTTATGGACCACTTAATTTGTGTCTGCCAATATTCTAAGTATTTCATATTATCTCACCCATTCCTCAGAACAGCCTCTGAGGCACACACTATTATTATCCCCATTTCACAGATGAGGAAACTGGAGTTAAGGACCGTCCCTTCAGCTAGTAAGAGGCAAAGCCAGGATTCCAGCCAAAATCTGTCCAGCCCCAAAGCTGCTGGCTCAACCACTAGGATATACTGTATGCCTGCTCGTGCTAAATATATAGCAGATATTCAGCAAATGTTTGTTGACTGATTAATTGATTGATTGCTTCATTCATTTGTTTATTCTTTTATTCTTAGTGAGGGAAGGAAGATGGAAAATCAGGAAGATGGGGAAAGAGACAGTTAATAAATGGGAGTGGCCAGGAAAACAACTGAGCTGAGGGCAGGTGACCAAGTAATGACTGGTGCTGGGGAGTGTAGGGGAGAAACAGGAAAGACACATCGGAGGAGACCAAGACAGTGACAGCCTTGGCTGATGTCATGGTTGGAAGTCACATGGGCATCGCGCAGGGGTTATGCTATTACATCCATCTGATGTGACCTGAGACCAGAGACTGCAGTTTCTGTCTCGTCTCCCTAATTTCCAACAACCTTATATTTTGTTTAGTCTTGGAGTGTGTGTTTCATTCATTCATCTATGAGGTGACAGACTATGTTCTAGGCCCTGGGGATAGACAGGTGAACAAAATAGATAAAAATTCCTGCCCTTGTGCAGCTTACATTTTAATTGGAGGGATACAGACAATAAACATAATAAATAAGTAAATTATGTAATAGCTTTAAGGTGGCAAGTGCTGTGGTTTAAAAAAGTAGAGAGGGTAAGGAGACCAGGGTTGCTGGGGGCTGGAGGGTGTGCAGAGTAGGCCTCACCTATAGCGTGGCATCTGAGTAAATATTTAAAGGAGATGATGCGGGCCGGCCCCGTGGCTTAGCGGTTAAGTGCGCGCGCTCAGCTGCTGGCGACCCGGGTTCGGATCCTGGGCGCGCGCTGACGCACCGCTTCTCCGGCCATGCTGAGGCCACGTCCCACATACAGCAACTAGAAGGATGTGCAGCTATGACATACAACTATCTACAGGGGCTTTGGGAGGAAATAAATAAATAAAATTTTAAAAATAAATAAATAAAGGAGATGAGGTTAAAAGAAAGATAATAAGAATGGTAAGACCCATATTACTAGATTATAGAAATGAAGAATGAATGTTTTATAATAAAATTACTGCTGAGAATTTGAGTACTTTTACAGAGAAAAACTTACTTGTAGCTTTTCCATTCTTCCCTGGGATGTCTGAGAGATGGCAAAGCATCTATAAGTCAATTTTCATCTCAGTTGTTTAAAATAAAGTTTCCATCCCTGTCTAAGTGGCGGTAGCATCCTTTTGAACCTTCAGTGGGTTTGCTCATGCACATACTGTTTATAAGTTTGTGCATTAAGTGGTTTGTTCTCATGACCACATAACTGTAATCCACAAAATGATCATGAGAATCACCACAGAATAGTAAAGACTGTCTTTCTCTACGTGAATTAAATGAAGTACAAAACTGGTAAATACTTTCTCAAGAATAACCTAAAGATTTATTTTTAAACTAAATATACAAAGAAATACTGTTAAAATAGTTTCTTAGACAAGGAATATATAAAATTGAATATGTTCCCCAATTCCTCTTCTGATATAGTAACTGCTAACAATTATTGTGGTGGTCTAGTGGTTAAGACTTGGCGCTCTCACCACAGCAGCCCAGGGCTCATTTCCTGGTCAGGGAACCATACCACCCATCTGTCAGTTGTCATACTGTGGCGGCTGCGTGTTGCTGTGATGCTGAAAGCTATGCCACTGGTCTTTCAAATACCAGCAGGGTGACCCATGGTGGACAGGTTTCAGCAGAACTTCCAGACTAAGACAGATTAGGAAGAAGGACCTTGTCACCCACTTCTGAAAAAATTGGCCGTGAAAACCCTATGAATAGCAGAGGAGCATTGGCTGCTACGGCACCAGAAGATGAAAAGATGGTGCAAAAAGACCAGGCGGGGTTCCACTCTGCTGTACCCAGGGTCACTAGGAGCTGGAATGTACTCGATGGCACTAACAACAACATTTATTGAGTTCCTATCGTGGCAGATATTGTGCAAAGGATTTTATTATATGAATAATTTCATTTAAATTTATTCACTCATTCAACAAATATTATTGAGCACTCACTTGGGCCAGGCATCATTGTAGACTCTGGGGATACAGCAGGGAACAAAACAGACAAAATCCCAGATCTTAAGGAAATGGATGTATAATTGGTCAGACGGTAATAAGTGCTGTAAAGAGAAATCACACCAGGCTAAAGCAGGGGGAGAGTGCCTTTGGGTGGGGGTGCTGCTAATTTATCATAGAATGATCAGAGAAGGTCTCTCTAATATCATGACAGTTGGTTTTCTGGGCAAAACTTTTTCTAGGCAGAGAATACAGCAGAGAATAAGGACATGTTTAGTATTTGACTCTGTGAGTATTATTTCTTAGGAAACTGAAGGGTCAGGGATATTATTATTATATGTGTGTCCATGTCACATAAGTAAAAAGGGGCAAAGCCAAAATGTGACTCCAGGTCCATTGACCTCAAAATCTATGCCTTGCTCTCCCAAAATGCCATTCGATTTACGCATCCTAACCAAAAGAGTTACTCTTTTAAAAGACTGGTGGAGAAGAGGACTACCAGGAATTAATTGGTGCTGCTGTTAGTTCTATAATTTACTCTAGCCTTAGGCAAATTACTGACACCTGCTCTTCTCCAGAGCCTGTAAAATGGGGTTCGGGTAATTAACAACTCAGAACGACTGTTATGAGAACTAATTAGCCACTGCTTACAAAACACTGTGAACTTTTTTTTTTTAATAATTTTATTTATTTATTTATTATCCTCCAAAGCCCCAGTAGATAGTTGTATGTCATAGCCGCACATCCTTCTAGTTGCTGCATGTGGGACGTGGCCTCAGCATGGCCGGAGAAGCGGTGAGTCAGTGCACGCCCGGGATCCGAACCCAGGCCGCCAGCAGTGGAGCGCACGCACTTAACCGCTAAGCCACGGGGCCAGCCCTGAACAGTAACAAGGTTGTCTTCACTCTGAGTATCACATTTTCTTCCCAGTGGAACTCTCAATACCTCCATCCCTGTCTTCCTCCAACTTCCACATCCAGTCCTTCTCAGATTTCCCTCTGTTGACAAAACTCATTACCTACTTATTAAAACCAGAAGCCCAGGAGTCACCTTTAACTCCTTTTCCTTCACTACATACATTTCCAAGTCCTGTTCATTCTACCTCCAAAAAGTATCTTATATCCATCCACATCTCTCCATCTTCAATGCCGCCAGTCTATTTCAACCTGCAATCCTCTCTTACGTGGACGATTGCAATAATTGGCTAATTGGCCTCATCCTTTTTCATCTTGCTCCTCTCCAATGCATTTGCCACATAAAAGCCAAGAGTGGCCTCTGAAAACAGAAATCAAGACATATCGTTTCCCTCCTTAAAACCCTTCAGTGACTACCCATTGCAGACAGGATAAAGTACAACTCCCTACCATGGCTAGGGTGATCATCTCATCCTGAGTCGCCCAGGATCTTCCTGATTTAAGCACTGCAAGTCCCACACCCACCCCAGGAAACTCCGCAGTTCTGGGCAAATGGGGACAACTGGTCACCCTAACCATGGCCTGTGAGGCCTCACTCACATGAAGGACCCCAACCTGCCTCACGGCCTCATCTCGTGCCACTGTCCCCTTAATCGCTACGCTTTTTGCACACTGCCCTTTGTCAGGTCCTAGAACGTCCCGACCCTTTCCATTCTCATGGCCTTGATGATTGTGCTTGCCCTTCCCTTGGCCTCTAATGCTCCTCCCATGGCTGGATTTTTCTCATCCTTTGAGGCTCAGCTTAAATGCCCCAGAAAGGCCCTCCCTGACCCAAGTTAACTCAATAGTTCCTATCTGCTATTCTCTACTATTAGAGTATTCTTCTACGTCCTTCCTAGCCCTTTTCATTAGTCTTGATTCTTTTTCCATTTACCTCTTTGTCGTCTGTTTCCTAACATTAGAATGTAAGAGGGCAGGAACCATGCCTGCAGTGCTCACTGTGGTACCCCCAGCATATAACACATGGCAAGTGCTCAGAAAATATTTACTGAACCAACTTTTTAGTCTTGAGTCTCACCCCCACCAAACAACAGGTGGACCCAGGCCCTGCAGGGACAGAGATCAAGGTCTTGCAAACACCAGAACATCTGGCCAACCCAGCTCTCCCCCACCCCCACCCCTGCCAACGACTGAGATCTGACCTCAAAGGGACCTCAAAGAAATTTTGGTTTCTCTGGAGGCCTAGAAAGGTTAAAGGACTTGCCCTAAATTACACACTCTGTTTACATTTAACACAGGCAGGGCTAAACCCGATATTTCCTGATTCCCTATCAACGGAATTCTAATTTCAAAGGATCTTAGTGTAGGAAGAAACCTCCAGACCCCATTTGCTTTAGCCCCTTCCAGTAAGACTCCACCATTACCATTGAAAAGATAACACACTTGAGGCCAAGAGAAATAAATGACTTTTCCACAGTCACACAACTATCGAAAGGCAAGGAAGGACTTCATTCTTACACCACACTGTCTCTAGTGTTTAATCTTTTTTATCCTGGACTTTGTATAACTATGCAATCAAGTATCTTTTCCATATTGAACAGGTTATCAAATGCTATAAAAAAGAGAAAAAAAAATTGGATGCAGGGATACCTCAGGAGTGACAAATTATTTAAACAGATGCGATGCTTTTGTTCCTGATTCATTAATTCATTCAACAAATATTTGCGTCCCTGCTGTGTGCCATGAATTGTTTTGGACACTGGGGATACAGCAAAGAATAAAGGAAACACAGCCTCTCTGTCCTCCTAGAGCTTACATGCTAGTGTGGGAAACAGATGATAACAAACAAATAAATATATTCTTATGTATAAGGCCTATTAGGTGGTTGAAATGTTATGAAGAAAAATAAAGCAGGGTAGGGAGAGAGTGACAGGCGGGCTTTAAATAAGCTGCTTTATTATTATTTTTTTTTAAAGGTAGATCCTTTATTTTTATCTATTTATTTTTTTTGTGAGGAAGATCAGCCCTGAGCTAACATCCATGCCAATCCTCCTTTTTTTTGCTGAGGAAGACTGGCCCTGGGCTAACATCCGTGCCCATCTTCCTCCACTTTATATGGGACGCTGCCACAGCATGGCCGGACAAGCAGTGCGTCAGTGCGCGCCCGGGATCCAAACCCCGGGCTGCCAGCAGCAGAACGCATGCACTTAACCACTAGGCCATGGCCACGGGGCCGGCCCCTAAATGAGCTGCTTTAAATAAGATGGTCAGGGAAAGACACTCCAGTAAGATGCCACTCAAGCAGTGATCTGAGTGAATTAGAGGAAGGAACTAAAAGAAGGATGTTCCAGGGCACGGGTAACAGCTGTGCAATGGCCCTGAGGCAGCACAGGGCTTGGCATATCAAGGGAATGCCCAGGAGCCCTGTGGTTGCGGGGGAGTAAGCCGGAAAGAGGAAGGAAAGGTCACACAGGGAGCTGGGTCACATCGGATCCTGACGGTAACTACTCTTCAAAGCGCCTCCTTTTTAAATTGACATATCTTTGTAAAGCTAATATTTACAAAGCTAGGCCTTGGAGAGAGGGGTTTTATGGAATGCGTTTGCGTGTGTGTTTCAGTATGCTAACAAGCGCCACAGGATTTGCTTTTTCTTCCCTTAACTGCTTCTTGCTGTTAGAATGTTAATCTGTCTAAATCCATTCAGCTTCACTTGTTTGGAAATCAGTCACCTAGCGCTTGTGGCTAAAAAGGAGACCAGCTAATACACCTCAGAGCAGATACTGGGGGCTGCTCCCTCGGATCAAGATCACTGCAGAAACCCAAGCCATTGCTCAGCCAATAGTTTCATGTTGGTTTCTAAAAATAAGTAAGAATCTGAGTCATCCTTTCTCAGTCAGAGAGAGCTTTATTCTTTTTCACCCGGTAGCTCCTGGTCGGCCAACACATCACTTAGCAGCAGCGTGGGCAGGACCGTCTGCTCCCCTGCTATGGGCAGTGAGGGAGAAGGGGAATTGGCTCTGAAGTCAGGGCTAAGTCAAATCCTGCCGTCACCACAGTCACGAGATAGTTTTAACCAATTTACTTAACTTCTTTGAGCCTCAGTCTCCTCCTCCGTAGAAGGAGGATAGTAATGCTGTGTTAGTTTTCTACTGCTGCGTAACAAATTAACACCCAACTAGAGAACTGGAACAACACCCATTTATGATCTCACAGCTCTGTAGGTTAGAAGTCCCGGATGGTGTAGCTGGGTTCTCTGCTCACAGTCTCCCAGGCTGAAATCACGGTGTGGGTGGACTGTGTTCTCGCCTAGAGCTTCGCCTCCTCTCCTAAGCACATTCCTGTTATTGGCAGAATTCAGTTCCTTGCAGTTGTAGGACTGAGGCCCCTGTCTCCTTGCTGGCTGTCAGGGGGTGCCTCTCTCAGCTCTTTAAGGCTGCCCACATTCAGCCTCCGGTGGCCCCTCCATCTTCAAACCGGCAACTACACGTCAAGTCCTTCTCACGCTTGGAGTGTCTCTGACTTCTGCTCTCAGCCATTTAAGGACTCTCTGCTTTTCGGGACTCCTGTGTTTAGATTAGGCCCCATCCAGATAATCTCCCTTTCTTAAGGTCAGCTGCGCCATATAACAAAATATAATCACCTGGGTGAAATCTCATCATATGCTCAGGTTCCAGGGATGATGACATCTTTGGGGGCCATCTTGAAAATTTTACCTATGACAAATGCCTACCTCAGTGAACTTCCTTGAAAATTAGAGATAATATGTATGTGTAAAATAGTAGACAGTCAACTTAGCTATTATTACACATAAGGACCCCTTGGGTGCAGGGAGCAGATAATCATCTGAGCTACTCAATGAATCAAGTGTAAGACAAGACTCTGAATTGTCTATGGTAATTACCTATTGTTCTCTCTCTCATATTCATGGATGTTAAAATGGTATTTCACACATCATAAGTGATCTCAGTTTTAATTGCAGCATTGATTTGATGACTTGATTTGGAAGTTCTATTTGACCTAATTTAACAAGACAAAGACTGAGTTCCTACTTTTTTTTTGAGTACATTACTTCTCTGTCACTTATCAAATCATTTTGGCAAATCTGCCTCTTCCTCTTCCTTCCCATGTGCTTTGGTGGAGTTCGTCAACACAGGACTTTGAGCTCAGGCTTTTACAGTATAGATACCAACTGAATTTTGGAAATTGACTCAAGTTCTGTCACCTTAAAACAGGGAAGGAATGGCCTCTGCATATTATTGAAGGCCTAAAATAAATAAAAGGGTAGTGGGGTGGGGTTCCGAATTAATTCAGAATATGACAATTTTGGTTGACTGTATTAAAGATGGTGAAGGCCATAGTTTTCACATCATTACATCATGATGCACAACACAGCATCCATAAAGAGCATAAACTCTAGAGCCACAGCGCCAGGTTTCAAATCCTGTCTCTGCCACTCTTGTCTCAGCCACTCTGCCTGTCTTCTTTCTCCGTGTCCTTGGGCAAGTTACTCAACCTCTCTCTGCTTAGTTTTCTCATCTGTTGAGCATCTACTTCATAGGGTTGTGTGAGGATTGAATTAAATATTTACAAAGTGCTCACAACAGGGCCTGGTGCAGAAAAGTACTACATAAGAGTATGTTAAGCTAATAAATTTTCCCCCTTACCACTTTCATCAGAGCTGCTAAGAAGTAGCAAAAGGGAGTCACTTAAGACTTCTCTCTCCTTTACCGTCCTGACCTACTCTCTGAGACAGTAGCATGGATTTTTCAAATTATGTTTTATTTATTTTTTTGAATTAGAAAAACTTGCACATCCTACAAAATTTAAAAGGGTACAAAAAGATAAGCAATAAAAAAAGTAAGTTTTTCTCCACCCAAGCACCAGACACTGAGCTCCCAGAAGCAGTCATTGATACTAACTAATCTGTTATACATCTTCCTAAGATAGTCTATATATAAACTATAGTATGGTTATTTATATGATAATATATCATGTAGACCATTTTCACAGATATGTTTTTAACAAGATAACATTGTATTCTATTCTGCACCCTGCTTTTCTTCACTCAGCAATGTCTCTTGGAGATCCTTTCACATTAGCACGTAGAGAGCTGCCTCGTCTTTTTGATGGCTGTATAGTATTCCACTGGGTCAGTGTACCACATTTATTTAACCAGTCCCCTGCTGATGGATATTTAGTTTTCAAACTTTTCTATTATAAACAGTACTGTGATTAATACCCTTGTATGCATGTCATTTTGCACATCTATGAGTGTATCTGCAGGATAAATTTCCAGAAGTGGAATTGCTCAGCCAAAAAGTATGTGCAATGTTGACATCTATTGCTGAGTTGTCTTCCCTGAAGGCTGTACCAATTTACACTCCCTCCAACAGTATATGAGTGCCTGTTTTCCTACCCCTTCACCAAAATAGTGTGTTATTCTGAAGTTTTTATCTTTGCCATAGACTTTAAGCCTGACTTTGACCCTCTGGTGTCAATATGGTCATTCACATTTCCTAGCAAAAATAATTAGGGATGTTCTTATTCATAGTCATGATAGTGCAGACAACTGGACCTCTGGGAACCAGGATCCTTTAAGGCAAAGGCTAACTGAATGTGGCTTCTGTCCCATTCTCTGTGGTAACAGGCTAGCTGTCAGTGTAAGATTGCAAAGACTTTATGAGGACAGAGATTCAGCTAAGACCGAAGGGATTTTCCACCTGCAAACAATATACCTCCTGCTCTGACTGCTTACTGTAGATTCCCTCAGGTTCACATGGTATTGGGACATGTAGATGGTGGAGCATTCGAACGTGGGCTTTGGGCCCTTTGATTACAAAGATGGCTCTCAACAGGTACAACAGAACTCTTTGTGTTCAGAAGCCAGAGCAGCAAAAATACCAAGTTGCCTGAGCACACCAGTCAACAGTGTGTAGAATCAACCAGGAAAACGCTGGAGTCAGTGAATATCTCTCTGCGCTCAACAATATGGCTCCTCTGGGACGGACTGTGTCTTGCTGAGAAGCAACATATGCTTGTGCCCAGGAGGGGCCAGTAGCTGCCAGTGCATTTATCTAGTGAAAGAGGTTTTCTTCCTTGAACTAATATTTAATAGCACTTGTTCCTGATAATACTATACTTCATGATATTATTCATGTGATAATTAACAGCATGCAATACTAGAAAAGTGGCTTTATGTACCAGAATATGCACAATTCTGTTTATTTTGGCACGTACTTAGAGGGGAGGGAAACTGCAAGCCCAGATGAAAATCTACTTTTTTAAGTAATAAGGTTTGAATTATAGATCTTACATATTGGAATTACATATAGTAGTAGTTTACATCTTTTTGTACCTCAGCCTTGTCTGGTAAGGGCTTATCAATTCTTGGAAAATTTGACTTTAAGCTGAGAATTCATATATTTGTTTTGCATCTTAGTCCAAGTTGGTTGGAAGTTTGATAAAACTCTTAAGTCTGAATGTTTTGTTTTTCTTTTCTAGATAATATTTTATTCAAATTCCAATCTTCATTAAATAACATGTAACTCTCCTCATCTCCCTCCTTTTTTTCCATGACAATCACATCTAACCTGTGAGGACTGACACAATGTCTCTTGGAGGAAGAATTTGGTTGAAGCCAGCCATGCACGCAGTGTCTGCTTGCTTTTCCCTAATTTGGATACCAAAACACACCAGGTGAATGAACTATCTCCATTTGGTCTTGAACATACTCTATAAGGATGATTTCCCCAGACATAAAAAAATTTAATACAGCAGCCTTCATATGCTAATCATGGAACTCCTTGGTGGTTGGAACTTCAAAATGAGCAGCTAAGCAAACTAGCAATACTTGAATCTGGCGGGAGGTGTTCCTGGGAAGTGTGACATCCCCAAGTCAGTGCTTATTTGGCATTCAAGCTAGGTGTTAACTCTGAGTTATCAAAATTGTATAATCCTACCTGCTTTACAAGGTGCCCAGACTGGAGAGACTCTTGTGCTTCTGGCCAATGGCAGTTTGCAAGTTTACAGAGGAAAACCGGTACTGCCTGTTATGGACTGAATTGTGTCCCCTCAAAATTCATATGTTGAAGTCCTAACCCCCAAATGTTACTATGTTTGGAGACCTAGATGTTACTATATTGGAGATTCCAATATTTGTATTTCAGACCTTTAAAGAAGTAATTAAGGTTAAATGAGGTCATAAGGGTGGGTCCCCATCCAATATGACCGGCGTTCTTATAAGAAGGAGAAGAGACTCCAGGGGTGCCTGTGCACACAGAGAAAGGCCACGTGAGGACACAGTGAGTAGATGGCCATCTGCAAGCCAAGGAGAGAGGTCTCAGGAGAAACCAACCCTGCTGGCATCTTTATCTTGGGCTTCCAGCCTCCAGAACAGTGAGAGAAAAATTTCTGCCAGTTAAGCAACCCAGACTACGGTATTTTTTTATGGCAGCCCTAGCCAACTAATATAGTATGATCTTAAGGAAAAACTATAGAATTTGAGGGACTTTTTAAGCATGAAGATCTCCCCCATATGGGAGGATATAACCTTCTGAGTGAGTTGACACCTGTTCAATTGAGAACAGTTTCCAGAGAAGGGAGCAGCTACGAGTCATTAGCAGCCAACACTCAGTAGATGGAGGACGGGTGCACCAGCAGGTAAAGGGAATCTGGGCCTACTATACATAAAATACTGGGGGGGAAATTTGGATTTAGTATAAAAACGGTGGCTCAAGATGAATCTCTTACCTTCCCTTTTAAATCAGATTATCCCTGCTAAGTCCCTCCTATATTGAAATTCTAGATTAACATGGGCCAGATGAATGCGTCCACTTTTCTGATGTGTGCCTGAAATCTAATTATGTTCAAAGAAGAGCATCTGATAAATTACCGTGTCCCCCCTGGCATTTTCATCTCTCAGAAGGAGAAGAAAACAATAAGGGGAAATACTATTCTGTCCTTCATTTTGACCGCCAAAGCAGAATGGGACCATGAGAGACAAGTATTATGATAGAGAAGATAGGGAATCTCAAACTTTGGGAATACCAATTTCAGGAGCCCCCAGAAAAGGATAGCTCTAATTCTGAGAGCTCTTAGTCTCTACCCAGAGACTCTCAATGGGACTTGTTTAAGGAGGAAGAAAAATTCTAAAACTTGAAGTGTCAACTGTTGATCCCAATGGATACCCAGAGGTGACTCCCAGCAACTGTGTCTGTACCCTGTGTCCTGCCTCTCTGGCCATAGCTGGTCCAGGAGTGGACAACTGACCCAAGCTGGGTCAATAAGTTTCTTATTCCAGGGAATCTGGACTGTTCACGGTGAACAGGAGTCTAGGAGTCTAGGTGTCATGGTGATGTCCCTGTCCTAGAGTGGAGCCATGAACTGCCATTGACTACGACTCTGCCCTTCCAAAGCCTTGGTGTTCAACTCTTCCTTGGTGCCTTTTAATCTATTCTGGCCAGAGCAAATTTGTTTCTATTATTTGCAACCAAAAGAGCCTTAAGTAATACAGGTCTTCAAGCCTTGCCTGAAGATTGATTATATTTCATATATAATTATTATTTTAAAAAATATCTATATTGGGCCTGTCCCCTGGTGTACCAGTTAAGTGCTCGCACTCCGCTGCTGGCAGCCCGGGGTTCGGATCCCGGGTGCGCACTGACGCACTGCTTGTCAGGCCATGCTGTGGTGGCGTCCCACGTAAAGTGGAGGAAGATGGGCATGGATGTTAGCTCAGGGCCAGTTTTCCTCAGCAAAAAAAAAAAGAGGAGGATTGGCATGGATGTTAGCTCAGGGTTGATCTTCCTCACACACACACAAAAATATCTATAAATAATGTTGATTAACCATTTACAAGTTAACTCTCAATTTTAGGTTAATAATAACCTTTTTGCCAATATGTAGTTTTCTCACTCAATAAATACAAAAAGCCCAAATAAAGTAAAAATATGTTGATGTTAATAAGGAAAGTCCAATAAAGAAGAAGCTTGGGAAACATTGATCTAGAACTTTCTGACCATGTAATGGGCCTTTTTGTGAGGTAATGGCAGTGAAACCTAAAAGGTTGTTGGGCATGTATTTAAGGCAGGAAGTCACAGTACCTGCTCAAAGTCTGGTGATCTAATCTGACCAACTGCATGGCTCAGTGGCAGTTTCAGGTGGGGATGCTTGCAGGTACACTCGCAACAATTTTACAGTCTCAATCTGACCCCACCATCCAGAGCAAGCTTTGAGTGAAAGATTCAAATAAGCCATCGTGTGGCTGTGCAATGTACTTGAAAGGGTCTGTGCTCCAGCTGAGCACTTCTTACGAGGGTCTATGTATTCTGGGAGCTTGCTCTGACCGCATTCTTCCTTTTGAACACAGTGATAGTACATGGTGGTAGAAGCAGCCTGTACTTTGAAAGCAGACAGACTTTACCTTCCTATAGAAAAGGACCACTGGGATGTTGGCTATGTCCCTTTTGCTACTAACAAAGGTGGATACTTTGAAGGAAGTGTAGAAATCCTTATAGAGTAAAAATTGAGAGTCACTAGTGGTTGGATAGGAAGATTTTGATTTTATCATTTTTCTTGATATTGTAGTTTTAAAGATTTTATTTATTTATTTTTTCCCCCCAAAGCCCCAGCAGATAGTTGCATGTCATAGCTGCACATCCCTCCAGTTGCTGTATGTGTAACGTGGCCTCAGCATGGCCGGAGAAGCGGTGCGTCGGTGCGCACCTGGGATCTGAACCCGGGTCACCAGTAGCAGAGTGCGCGCACTTAACCGCTAAGCCACGGGGCCGGCCCAATATTGTAGTTTTAAATGACTACAAGTAGTGCAAATCATGATCATTCTATTTAAAATGTCTACCCTGCACTCTTTGCAAAAAGTAGTCTAAATGAGGGGTCCCAATGGTCCTCATGCAACATGTGGTACATTTTAACCAATGCATCTGTTTAATCAATATAAAAATCTCACATCTTGCTTTAAGATTACTTGAGGGGCCGGCCGGGCGGTGCAGTAGTTAGGTGTATGCGCTCCGCTTCAGCAGCCCAGGGTTCGCAGGTTCGGATCCTGGGCACTCACTGACGCACCACTTGTCAAGCCCTGCTGTGGCGGCATCCCATATAAAGTGGAGGAAGATGGGCATGGATGTTAGCCCAGGGCCAACCTTCCTCAGCAAAAAAGAGGAGGATTGGCATCGGATGTTAGCTCAGGGCTGATCTTCCTCAAAAAAAAAAAAAATATATTACTTGAAATTTTAAGATAAATTATGCATTATCATTAAAAGTATATAAAATCAATAATAATTTTAGAATATGATATTAACAGCTAGACCCCACCACCACCACCACCACCCCTACCCATACACTGCCCTCTGCTTGACCCACATAAGTCAGAGAAACAAATACTCTCTGAGTTCGGGAGCATTGCTAACCAACCACAGAAACCGTCCTATATAGCTGTTAATCTTCAGTCTCACCAATTTGCTGACTCCTTACACTGGCATGCTCTTAAGGCATAATGCTTTTCAAGTGTATTTTGAAGACGAAATTCCTTTATCTCTGGTCTTTCTTGCAAAAAAAATTTCAACTTGGCGTAGTTCTCTGTCACAGAGGACTCCTGAATCCCAAGCTAATTCAGTGGTTCCAGCGCTTGGTATTTCAGACATTCTCTGAAACAACTGGGGAATTTTTTGCCATTTGGGAAAAACTGCTGTTTTCAGGTAATATTACTCAAAATGAGGATGGCCTTTCATCTCTTTCTAAAATTCAAAGAATTTATTTACATTTTAACTTGAAAATGCAAAGACACTCAGTTGGTGAAAAGTATGTCTTGACCAGAGTAATATTTGACTTGCTTTTCAAGCTACCACAGATCCAACAGGTGGAACAGAACCCAGTGTGGTACCAGTCTCTGAAACCCCAACTTAATACCAGCAAATAATTCCACAGAGCCTATCATTTCTATTTTTGTTCATTCACTTTCATCTGAAATAACAAAGAGTGATCAGAAGTCTATTACCCGAAATAAGTTTAGAAAATGGAAGACCAACAACTACAGTATCAACCTGGATTGATTAACGTTGGGGACACTTTGCTGATAAGATTTAATTTTGTTATTGGATCTGATATGCCTCTCTCTAAAGTACATTTCATCATCAACAATACATAATCCGTATGCTCAGAGAGTTTCAGACCCAATCTAAGAACTGACCTCAGAAACTACATTCCTTTCATTGTTCTCTTACATCTATTCAGTTAGTTTTTTTATAAAAATAAAAGTAGACATTTCCTTTCAGTGACCATCACATGTTTCATTTGCCGGTCCCTCTCCACTGTGTGGCTAGCCAGAGTCTGCTGAAGACACTAAGCACTTGAAAGAGCTGGCTGTTGGATACAAGCTGCCACAATTGAAAAACAGCCTATACTCCAACCTCATTTTCAACTGGGAGCATGTTTTCTCACAGACTCGATATGCCACTTGAGGATTCCACAGACTATTTAAACCTAAAATGTGGGCACAATTACCACATCACATAATATGTTTTTCCAACCAATGTTGACATGGCTGTGCTATTGCTTAAACTCTGCTGTGGAATTTTAAATTTCCTTTTTGAAATCACAGACTATGGCGGAAGCCATTTTTCCTTTGGGGGTCAAAAAACCTCTGTCCTTGATGAATGGGAAGAGAAAAGTATTTCTGGAGGTGTCTTTTTGCCTTCCCAGAACTGAATTTCTGCCCTTTTCTTTCCTCCCCTCTGCTAAGTGCAGTCACCTCCAACTCCCAGGTCTAAGGACTAGCCCACAGGCATGGGTGGTGCCAGAGTTTTTTTCTCAGAAATTTTAAAGTTCTGAGTCATGCATTTTCTTAACTGGGAGCAACACTTATCTCTTTGTTAGCCATGTTTTCTTTTTTTCTGAAGACTTAACCTGCAGTTTCCTATGTGAATACCTTCTCCAAGTCACTCTGGTCTCCTGTACCCTACTACACATGGGTGTATGCAGGTCAATCTATACTGAGGTTTCAAGATTCCCTTACTTATTAATTACCGTATGCCCTCCTCACTCACCTCAACCTCTGCTCGATCTGATCCTTATAAATCTTCGGGAATATATTGCTTAAGACTTTAGAGTTCTCTTTTTTAGAAATTTTGCTATTGGATTACCTCAGCCTTGCAAGAACCATGTTAGTGTGATAGCAATGGGCAATATAAGGGTTCTAGAATTTATTGTGGCCCACGGAAATCAAATCATGGACTCAGGAAGGGAAAGTTTTGTTGGAAAAATCGCAGTCAGTACCCTTTGTAACGGTTAAGGATTTTCTGGTAGAAGTGGAGGTAAGAGGTTCTGAAAATTCAACAGAAAAGGGCTACCATTGTTAGTAAGAGAGACAATGAAGCTCCCAAGAAAGCTATAGATTAAAGGAATAGTAAAAATCTGCCATAGAAAGGGTAGCAATCCTTCCAGAAAAGTGACTGCAGATTGTTTGACTATTAAAACCACAATTTGTAAAAGCAGAGAACACTAATTAGACATATATTCCTGAGGTGTTTTATCTATTGATGGTTTGTTTCTTCATTACATCAAAAATATTGTTATAGAAAGTATCTCAGGTAGTCAAGGGTCAAAAAATAAGCATTTTACGTTACAGTTATTACCTCTGCTTATTATGCAGCCACTTATGTGACAACCATGTTACTGAATTTGGGTATCAGTACTGGAATCTTCAGAATAAAAAATATTGAATTACATAGTACCTTAGTTTGCACTGCTTTTATTTTGAAAATCTTTTCTATTTTTACGTTTCATTGTATCTAAGAAGAAGAATTGGGAACTTGGCTCACCTTGGTGTGTCTTAATTAATGAATTGTATTAGAAACAAAATTTCAATAAATATTCATTAATTTATTCTTTTGATAAACAGGCATTAAGCACATATTTGGCTCATGCCAAGCACAGTGCTGGGAACTGGACTACAAAGATGAAGTGGGCAGTCTTAGCCATTGAGGGCCACTGTCTAATGAAAATAGACGAGCAAACAAATAATCCTTGCACAATAGAGGACTGTAGCTAGCTCTTACTGAGTGTATCAAAGTAGATTCATAGAGGAGGTGATCTCTGAGGTGTCTTGAAGGATGATAAGCAGTTTGCCAGACAGAAGGAACAGCATTTGCAATGATATGCATGTAAGAAAGAACACAACAAGAACAGGCAACAATGGTTGCCTAATGTGGCTGGATCCCAGGGGACCTTTGGGGGATTAGTGGGAGAAGAGCTGGAGAGGCAGGCAGGGTCCAGGCCATGGAAGGTCTTGACCCCTATTAGAGAACTTAGGCTCCATCAAAGCCAAGAGAAACTGAGGATTTTAAATAAGAAAGTGGAATGATCAGACTAGCATTTTAGGAAGATCACTAGGGTGGGAGCAGAGTGGAGGGAGGAAATGGGGCAGGGTCAGACACCAGTGGTTAGGAGGTTACTACAAGGGCTCGAGCAAGAATGATAATCACAACGTATGTTGAGTCCTAACCATGTGTCAAGCACTGGACATATGTTTTCGCATTTAACCCTCACATTGATCCTATAAGGTAGTATATTAGTCAAGACAGGTTAGGTTATGCTGTGACAAAAAACAACTACCAAATCTCAGTGGCTTTAGACAAGCAAAATAATTCATTGCTCATGGCACATGTTCCAGCAGTTGGCTGGGGAGCTCTGCTCCTCAGAGTCACATGAAAACTCAGGATAAAGGAGGCTTCCTCTCAACACATACCTCACCACAATGAGAAGGGATCATCATCACAGCAGTGGGAAGGGAATGTGGTTCACTGTGTATGGGTCCTCAAAGCTTCTGTCTGAGTGTCACACAGCTACATACAATTCCGAGGGGGCGAGGAAGTGCAATCCTACCATGTGCCCAAAAGGAGAACCAGAAATATTTAGATAGCACTAATTACTATCACATCCTAGTTCTGAGCATGGAGTAAAAGTGCACATTTCTGACCTGCTTTAAAGTTGGGTGTGGCCATGAGACCTAATTCAGCCAATGAAATGGCAGGAGCTTTAAGAACTAGGAGTCTTTGAGAACTAAGGACTAGAGCATAATTTGTCAGGCTCTTGCCTTCCCTCTGCCATAGCAACTGGCAATATTCCAGATAGTGCTTGCTCCTATAGCCTGGGTTCCAGAGAGAGAACAATAGATAGCAGAGCCCCATTGACTTCCAGTGTGCATGCAGTGTGAGTTGCAGTTGTAAGTCACTGAGATTTGAAGGATGTTTGTGACTGTATCATAACCCAGTTCACCTGGGACTGCCAGAGAGAGGCACAGAATATTTCTGTGCAATCCTAAAAATCTCTACAGATAGTTTTTTATTATTATTATTATTCCCATTTTACAGATCAGGAAACCGAGACTCAGAAAAGTCAAAGATTGTGCCCAAAGTTGCCCCTAGTAAGTTGAAAAATTCAAACCCAGGCCATCTGCCTCCTGAAGCTGACCTTCAAACTAAGAGCCTGACTTAAAGCATCAAAAATGGGGATGTACAAGTGGGACTAGTTTAGTGACATTTTAAAAGTAGAATCAAAAAGATCTGCTGGATGATCATATGAGGATAGAGAAGAAATAGGAATCTAGGATGATTCCCGGTTTTCTGACTTGGAAAATCAAATGGATGGTGACAGTAATTCAAATGGAGAGGAGATAATGATGAACAAATTGGGGAGTGGGAAGGTAATGAATTGATTTCATGAATTGCTAGACTCTTTCTTTCAGCACTTTAAAATTGTCATTCCATTGTCTTCTGTTCTGTCTGGTTTCTGACCAGAAGTTGGCCATTGTCATATACTTGTTGCCCTATAAGTAATGTGTCATTCTTCTCTGGCTGCCTTCAAAATTTTCTCTTTACTTTTACTTTTTGGCAATCTGACAATGATGGGCCTAGGTATGATTTTCTTTGTATTTATATTTCCTGGGGTTCACGGAACTTCTTGGATTTGTTGACATTTTTCATCAACTTTGGTAAATTTTTTGTCATTATTTCTTCAATTATTTTTGTGTCCCATTCCCACTGTCTTCTCCCTTTAGAGTCCAGTTACATATATGTCTAATATTGTCCCACAAGTCTCTGAGGATCTATTCATTTTCTTTAGTCTTTTTTTCTGTTCTTCAAATTGGATCACTTCTATTGCTTGATCTTCAGGTTCACCGACTCTTACTTCTGCCATCTTCCATCTGCTGTTAAGCCTCTAGTGAATTTTGTTGTTATTTTATTTTGCTTTTTAGTTCTAGAATTTGCATTTGCTTCTTTTTTATACTTTCCATTTCTCTGCTGAGATTTCCTATCTATTCCTTATTTATTTACTCATTAAGATCATATTTTCCTTTATTTTGAACACGTTTGCCTTCAATTCTTTGACTATCTTTATAATAGCTACCTTAATGTCTTTGTCTACTAAATGCAACATCCAAGTAATCTTAGGGTCAATTTTTATTTTCTATATTTGTTTTCCTATTTTTTTGCACATCTAGTAATTTTTTATTGTAATACTAGAGGCTACAGGTGTTACATTGCAGAAATTCTGGGTTCTGGATTCTGTTATCTTCCTCTGAAGAGTTTTGATTTTTGTTCTTATAGTTCAATTATTGTCTGGCCACTTTGAACTTGTATAGGCTTATTTTTTTGTTTTGTTAGGGTAGATATTTGGAAAGTCCAAGATATCTTCCCAAACCCCTCTAACTTGGTGTACTCAACTCTTAAAGTCTGTTTCCCCTGTAGATCTTGTCATGGCTTGGTTTTAGGCTTTGATAGGGCGGGTCTAGTGCAGATATTCCTCTAGGAAAGTGGTTCTCAAACTTTAGCATGTATCAGAATCATCTGAAGAGCTTGTTAAAACACAAATTTCTGGGCTTCTTCCCCTGAGTTTCTGATCCAGTAGGTCTGGGTTGGGACCCTAGAATTTGCATTTCCAACAGTATGTCTAAGAAATTTCCAGTTGATGCTGATGCTGCTGGTCTCGGGACAGCTATGTGAGAAATATTTTTCTAGAACATAGTGTTTACCTTTATTTATTTATTCATTTTGTGAGGAAGATTAGCCCTGAGCTAACATCCGTTGTCAATCCTCCTCTTTTTTTGCTGAGGAAGACTGGCCCTGGGCTAACATCCATGCCTATCTTCCTCTATTTTATATGGGACGCCACCACAGCATGGCTTGACAAGCGGTGTGTCAGTGCGCACCTGGGATCCGAACCTGCAAACCCCGGACCGCCGCAGTGGAGGGTGTGCACTTAACCGCTACGCCACCAGGCAGCCCCTAGAACATAGTCTTTACTTTTAAAATGTGATCTTTCTGGTGTCCCAGCTGGATACCTGAAGTGTTATTAACAAAGTGTCAATGTGGCTTTCTACTTAGGCTGAGCCAAAACTCCAATGACCCCCATCACTGCTTGAACTCTAATATCACTGCTCAGCTTTCAACCTCACAGAAGCTGGTATCTGGTAATCCTTGGATAGTCTTACCTTACACATGTGCCACCCAGCTCTTAGCCAAATACCCACAGGGGATCCCCACAAGTTTGGAGCCCTCCCTCTACAAAGCTCGCTCCTCTCCAGTGCCCTACCTTACATATTCCAGCTGCTCAACTGCCCCAAACTCCAATCTCTGCCTGCTTAGCTCAGCTGGTCCTCCAGCTCACTGCTTTCTGGTCAGGAAATTGCCCTCAGACAAAGAGCCAGAGTGATTCTGGGGCTCACCTCTTGAGTTTCTCTTCTCTTAGGGACCACAGACTTGTGCTGCCTGGAACAGTTGACTCATATATTTTGCCTAGTTTAGTGATTTTTTAAAAATGGTAGATGGCTAGTCTGGTACCAATTTCTACTCCATGAAGCCAGGAGTGGGAGTCCTGGCTTTAGATCTTTTGAATTTAAGGAGCCTTGGACTATCCAGATAGAGGTATCTACAAGGAAAAGTTAGCCTAGAGACAAAGGTTTGCAAGGGGTATATATATCCCTTGTATAGATAGTATACAGTGTATAGATAGTAATTGAGACCAAGAGCACAAATCATATAGGAGGTTATACAAAATGAGAAGAGTAGAGGTTCAAAGATAGAATCTTAGGGGAACTGCAAATTTTTCATGGATAAGTGAAAGAAGAGGGTTCGCAAAAGAGGCATAGAAGGAGGGGTCCAATGGGCAGGAGAAGAGCCACTGTCCCAGAAATCAATGGAGAGGAGTTTTCAAAAGATATTTTGAATTCTTACTATGTCTCTCTCCTGTGCTAAGAGATTTACACACAAAAATTTTTTTTTTAATTTTCAAGCAACCTAATAACAAGCTACTATTATCACTTTTATTTTATAGCTGAAGATGAAGAAACTAACCAGTTAAGTAACTAGCTCAAGGTCATGCAGCTGGTAAATGGCAGAGCCAGGATTTGAATCCAGGCATTCTGGCTCCAATAGTCAAAAACCCCACAGTGTTCTGTCTCACTCCAAAATAGGAGAGGGTGACAAAAGAGGATTGAAAAGTGCCTATTGGATTAGGCACTAGGGCCACTGTGAGCTCAGCAAGAACTCACTGCCATCAACAGTAGGTGCTAATTAAATGCTCAACATTACCAGTTCCTGGGCTTAACTCTTTTGAGTCAGCAGAATACCATACACATGGCACCTCTCAGCCCCTGCTTACGTTGTCCTCCTCCTCCGAAACTTGCTCCAGATTCCCGTGAGAAGGAGGAGACTCCCTCCCTAACTGTACTCAGGGAAGACAAGACCCACCGCTCCAGCTTCGTAAGGAGGTGAAGAGAAGCGTGAGGTGCCTATTTATAACTCGGCAACTGTGCCCAGGCACAGATTTACACACATTTGAACATCAACTCAATTATCTATGTTCAGATTAGTCTCAGCAAATCTTTAAGCGCTCACAGCTGTCTTCAGGTGCTCAGGGGATTATTATGGGGAGATGTTGATCAGTTGTTCTCCATGTTTACCCTGGGCTGAACAAAAGGAAAGAGGCTTAAATGTCAGCAAGGGATTTAAATGTAAGTGAGAACTTTGTGAGGCAGGGAGGTCCTACATACCCAAGCAAGAGTTTCCAGCCTTTCTGTCTTATTTAGCCCTAAATATTCCCTTCACCACCATATCACCTCTTTTTGTTTATTATAACAAAAAATACAAAAACAACAATAACAATAATAGTAAATGCTGATATAGTTCTTACTTTGTGCCAGGCACTGTTATTAGGTTTTCCACTCATATTTACTCATTCGATACTCGCAAGAATACAATGAGATAAGCACTATTACCATCCCCATTTTACAGGTAAGAAAAATGCGACACAGAGACAGTGAATAACTTGCCAAAGGTCACACAACCAACAAATGGCACAGCCAACATTTGAAGCCTCGTGCTGAAGTCCATTCGCTTAACCACTACCCTACATTGTACTAGAACAGAATTCAAGATAAGGCAGACCATGAAGAAATGCTACCCAATTGGCATGGAAGCTGTAGCACGTCGTCACAAAATGGCCCTAAATGAACCAGGCCTCCCTGAATTCACGCCCGTGTGTAGCCCCCTTCCCATTCAATCTGCGCCAGCACAGTGACTCACTTGACTAATAACATATGATGGAAGCAACTTTCTGGAACTTCACGCCCAAGCCTTAAGAGGTCTGGAGCTTCTGCTTTCTCTCTCAGAACTCAACCGCCTTGTAAAGAAGTCCAGGCTGTCCAGCTGTAGAGAGAAGCCACATGTAGAGAGAAGCCTTGGAGGTTGAGAGGCCATGGAGAGAAGAACAGAGGCACTTCAGCTAAGAGCCAGCACCAAAGGGGTAACTGAAGCCGTCTGAACTGTCCCAGGAGACACCACATATGACAAAGATGAGCCGAACCGCTGAGCTCTCCCCCAAATCCTGACTCTGAAAGGGTTGTAGTTTTAAGTCACTAAGTGTTTCTTTTTATTGTCGTGAAATATACATAACATAAAATTTACCATTTTAACTATTTTTAAGTGTACAACTCTGAGGCATTAAGTACATTCACATTGTTGTGCAACCATGGTTACCATCCATCTCCAGAACATTTTCATCATCTCAAACTGAAACTCTGTCCTCATTAAACAGTATCTCTCCATTCTTCTCTCTTCCCAGACCCTAGTGACCACTGTTCTACTTTCTGTTTCTATGAATTTAAGTCAAAAAGTTTTAAGGTGGTCTGTTAGGTAGCAACAAATAGATACCGATAGATTTAATAATCTGCTTTTAGAACATATTAATGTGTTTCTTAGTTTATTAAATACCAGAGAGTTGTAGAAGCATCAAGAACCCTCCCAGAGCTTCAGTTTGCTTTGTCATTTGTACATTTTATTCTAAAGCCTCATGGCCTACAGTGTTATAGGTAGGTAAAATTATAATTATAGCTAACATTTACTTTAAAATTGAAAGGGCAGTTTCACATTTAATATCTCATTTGCCTTTCACAATAGCCTTGTGAGGTAGAATTAGTTTCTTCATTTTACAGATCAGGGGACTGAGGATCAAAGAGTTTAAGTGACTTGCTCAAAGTCATAGCATAGAGTAGAACAGGTTGGTCTGCAATCATTTATTGATCACTCCTATTTGGGAAGGGAGATGGGCAAGGGACCGAAAGACAGTTCTGCTGGTTGAAAGAGGCGACACAAGCCAGGTCCTCAAAGAACATCTGCTCTCCTAGGACACACCCATGGATATGCCCACAGTAATGTCCTTTGATCATGCTGAGTACCAACCAAGATGGCTCCCAGTGAAATGTTTTATAGGGTGTGGCTGGGTCCCACATTAAGAAACAAATATGCTTGGCTATATTTGGGGCAGGAGTAGCATGCTGAGGCCAGCCAGGTACATCCTCATTGAGTAAAGCCACAGAATCACATCCTATTCATAAAAGGGACATAAAATCAATTCAGTGGGATCAGAAGCTGTATATTTTTTTTAATGAAATGGAGCAGAATTCATTGAAATAGTAAAGGTGAGTGTTTTCCTGTGGAATTTATTTCAGTTATATACGTATACACATTATTGAATCTTCATAGTAACGTTATTTGGGATTTGGGTCACAATATGAAACATATTTTTTACTGTGGTGAAAGCACTTGAAAACCACCGCCCTACCCCACTTTTCTCCTGGCCACAGTCTTCCCCAAATTGCAGAAGTATTCTGCAGTCTCTGGGGAAGCACAGCCTGTCTACATGCACCGGCCTTGTGCAACCAGTAGAAAAGAGACAGATGTTATTTTAGCATAAAGACAACACTGCTACCTAACAGAGGCCAGTATGGAATGGCTGAAATGTTGCATGTAAAATTTTGCCTGTGTGCCCAAGGTGATCTTATGACACAGAGGCATGGTGACACAATGCTGACGGCATGGGGTTAGATACAGAGAAACAGAGGTTCCAGTCTCGATTCTCCATCAAACACCTATAATTCCTTGAGATTTTCTGGGCTTCCATTCCCTCAGCTCGAGAATAGAGGAATCGGACTAAATTATCTTTAGGGAAAGTCTTCTACCAAGAGAAAGAATGCTGATAAGATTTATGTCACTCATTGCCTCCTCATTTTCCCAAGGAGGGGCACTGGGATAGGGAATGCAAAGGGAAAGTCAGTCTCTCTTCTTAAAAAACATGTCCAGTTTTTTGTTTGTTTGTGTTATTTCTGAGGTGGATAGGGATAGACAAACAAACACCATCTTTGAAACATAGCTAATGTACATTTCTGAGGCAGGGGACTTACCTTGAGTACTCCACCCAGGTCCATATGTCTATAATCATGAAACTTACATCATTTTATTCTCGTGAATTAAACAATAAACCGTAATTGTTTGCTTCCAGGTATGACGGCAAAGCCAGGGTACCTCAATCACATATAAAATTTTGTCCCTATAATTAAGCCATATATATAAGAAGGTAGTTGGAATTCCTCAGGAATTAAAAGCACATGATCATGGTGATTCTTCACCCTGAGCTGAGGAAACGTGAACTCCTTGACGGCTGGCTTTCAAGGCTGGAGCCTACGCAGAAGGAGGGGATCTGGGCCAGTGACCACTGGCAGCTCCTGGACGTTAAGAAAGCTCCATGGCAGAAGAGAAGGAGCCCAGATATTGCCAACAGCCATTGTTTAAGGGAAAAAAAGTTGTAGAGCCTCAGCAATAATGGCTCTGCTTCTGCCAATATCAGCAGAAAGACAGGTGCAGAGAGCTCTTCCAGCTCTAGACGCGGCCCAAGAAAGAACCCAGAAGCCCGTGCTTTTTGACATGCTGGGCTGAATCTGCAGCATTTCCAGGTATACTGAAACGGGTCTGTGAGTGACATGGGAACTTAGCAGCTTTGTTTGCAACTTAAGAGTAGAAATTGTTTCTCAACAAATAGAAAACATCCTTGGCCATTTGAATTTCAAACAAAGTAATGCTGTTCAGGAACTGATATAAGCAAATTCATTCTCATTGGGGAACTCCACATCTTTGTTCAATTTAGGGAGAGTATAAAGGAATTGTTTGAATTGCTTCTTGTTTATTTTCTCATGGTATAGAGAAATGTGTGTGATTTGATGACTAATTTTTTTCATGGTAATTTTTTTTAGAACATATTCAAACAAGATGCCATTTGATATACTTGAATATTGTCTAATGCTCTGGATATGATAAAAAGCACAGAAGGGCATAATTAAAGGAAACGTAAGAAAAGATTTATTAAAGGGCAATGAATTATATTATTAGACCAGTGACTCCTTCCCTCCCCACAAATGAACCCCAAGCTCAGCTTATCTCGGTAACCAAAGGAAATTTAATCTAAGCCTCTGCTATATATTCAGTACATTCTGGCTGACATTTTAAACCCTCTTAGAAACTTGGTCGGCTTCCAAGCACATGCAATACTAGAATGGAGAAATAGTATAGATAACTATCTCATTTTTCTTTCTCTCTGAGACATTGACAATGATTCTTTGTAAAACGTCTCAGGACATTGAAGGAAGTTATTGACAAATACTTTGCAGAAATCTGTCAAGAGCTGATTATCGTAATTTATGGAATATGGATATTCCATTTCCCAGGCTTCATGTGTTGCATGATTAAAACATGCATGGAAGACAATGGGGTCTATAAGCTGCCAAACATATAAACAGTCTGGAATCAAGGTGCATGTTTGAAGAGTGGTGTTTTCAGCTACTGAGAGGACAGAATGGTGACCTCAGGTGACACAGGCAGAACCACCAGATACACACTGATCCCCTCCCAACCAGAGCAAACATTAACCAGCAAGACTGGAGAAACCTATAATTCCATCTAGTTGCTCAGAAATCCTTGCAAACCTGCCAATTTGAGCAGGATATGCCACGATAGAGTTCCCTGCTACGCAGCTAGGAATATCACAGACACTTGAAATGCATAGATAAACTCAAGCCCTTATTTCAGCAATTTAGTTTTACTCATGCATCACCAAGGCACAGCTGTAACCAAGGCCGACATTGCAGGCAGGATCTCATCCTTATCCCCATCTCCATCCTGCAGAGGAATCATGAAGGGCGTGAGTAAAGAAGCCAAGGCCACGGTTCAGTCCCAAACTGGTTGCTAACCCTTTGGAAATTGAACATTGGAGTGCAGTGAGAAGACTTCATTATAGCATCACGTGGCACAGCAGGTCTGCCTGACTCATCTCAGAATCAACCACCCAAGGCAATTTCAGGTTTTTTCTTTGATATGGCTCAATTCTTTTTAATGTGTGGGAAGAGGCATATAGATCATTTAATTCTACTTGCCATAGTGTTTTTATTCGGGATTTCACCTGTGCCCACCTACTCTTTTTCCCAGAAACAGTAGACCAGTCTCGCCACTTCTCTAGGCCTACGGAGTAATCTCATGCTTGCAAATCACAAAGGAACACTAGGTTAAAGTCTCTCTCATACTCCTCAACAAAGACGATGACATTTTCTTTCAAAACATTGTACTTTGCATGTCAATCTTAATTATGCTATTTGCTTAGGTTAAAATTATGTGGGGTATATTTTTAAATCATTTCTGGATATGCATTTATTTAAAATAAGCATATACATGCTTATACATATATATACACACACACAAATAGATATATACACAATCAGAGCAACTATTTTTTTAAAAGTAAATTTTTTTTTTTCCAGCAAGATTGGCCCTGAGCTAACATCTGTTGCCAATCTTCCTCCTTTCTTTTTCTTTTTTCTCCCCAAAGCCCCCAGTACATAGTTGTGTATCCTTCTAGTTCTTCTATGTGGGACACCACCTCAGCATGGCTTGATGAGCAGAGAGTAGGTCCGCGCCCAGGATCCAAACAGATGAACCCTGTGCCACTGAAGCCGAATGCATGAACTTAACCTCTGCGCCACCAGGCCAGCCCCAAAAGTACATTCTTTTTGAGAGCCATAATTTCAACTAGTCACCATGTCTGTGTGAATCCATCTTTTCTCAGTTAAGATAATTTAAATGACTAAAGGTAGTCAATTTGTCCATGCCATAAAAACACACCTATACTTGAACATCTCTCTACAGACAACAGGTAGTGTGCTGATGGTTTCCATAGAAATGCAAAGTCCAAAAATGCTTCAAGGTTCCTTTCCTCCCCTCTGTTGGACTTTATTTTCTGTCTTTTTTTTTTTTTTTTTGTGAGGAAGATCAGCCCTGAGCTAACATCCATTGCCTAATCCTCCTCCTTTTTTTTCCCCCAAAGACCCCCAGTAGATAGTTGTACGTCATAGTTGCACATCCTAGTTGCTGTATGTAGGACGCGGCCTCAGCATGTCCGGAGAAGCGGTGCGTTGGTGCGCACCCGGGATCCGAACCCCGGGCCACCAGTAGCGGAGCGCGCGTACTCAACCGCCAAGCAACGGGGCCGGCCCCTGTTGGACTTTATTTTCAATACTGGGTGAAGAAAGATCACTCTTTCATTTTGTCAGGCATTTGAGAGATGCCACCATTATATATCTGTTCATAACAATCTCTACTATTTAGGAGTAGCATTGTATAGTTCATAAAATATGCACCTATTATTGTCTCATGATCCCCACAACATCTCTGAGAGGTTGAGCAGAGCAGGAATTGTTATTCCTATTGACAGATAGGAAACTGAAGCCAGAAGAGGTTTGGTTACTTGCCTGAGCCTATGACACACACCAAGTCATGAACTGGGATTCAAACCCAGACCTTCTGATTCCTAATCCACTCTCTTTTTCTCTACTTCGTGCTTCCAAAAAAAAAAAAAAAGATACTGGTGCTTTTAAGACAGACTAAAAATCCCATTTGCTTGGTTCCTCCTTTAAAATCTAAAAACAATAAATAGCTCACCAGGTGAGTTTGACACACGTGGCACCTCTGTGTTACAACCAATGTAGGAGCACTCATCCACAAGACTGGCAGTCTATGCACTGTGTGGCCAGGAGCGAGTCTATGCAGTGCATGGGGGCACAGTTTGTGGTCTGGCAGCAGCTGCCCTGTGTGCGTCCTTGGAGGAGTTCCAAATCTCTGCAATTGGGCCACAGACACCAAATGTTCCCCCCAATCCATCCTCCATGGTTCTAGCTGTCGTGGTCTGCTCCCTTATCCTCTGGTAAAACATAAGAGTGGGGAGAAGGTAGTTGGCACTGGAAGGAGTTGGTACTGGGTGAAGGGTTGGCACAGCTCCTTGTAGATACTTGAGTTGGGGAAAGAAGTAGATGGGAGAGATTAGCCACAATTCTTGGAACTTTCCCCAAGGGAAGGTGCAGGAAGCTTTTGTACAAAGTAACAGAACATGAAGTCTTTGTTCCCCAGACTATAGTCAGCGAGGTGGGGAAGAAGTTTGAGAGGTCATCAACTCCACCCCTCTTCATTGATTCATCTGTTCATTCAATAAATAATTATTGAACACCTACAGTGCTGAGGATATAACAGGGAACAAATCAAAGTCCCTGCCCTCACGGAGTTTACATTCTAGTGGGGAGAGAAACAGCAAGCGAATAATGTTAGCTGGTGATAAGTGCTGTGGAGAACAGGAAAGCAACATAAGAGGAAAAGGGACTCTTGGGGGGACAGAAGGTACTATCTTATATATGTTGGCTAGGGACTGATAAGGTGCAGCCCACTGATAATGACATTTGGATACAGACTTGAAGAAAATGAGGGGAGAAGCCATGGGAATATCTGATGGGAAGAGAATTCCAGGCAGAGGGCCAGCAACTGCAAAAGCTTTGGTATAGAGAGTGGTTGGCATGTTTAAGTAATAGCTAGGAGGCCAATGGGGTTAGAGTAGCATGAGGGGGAAAATCATAAGAGATGAGGTCAGAGAAATTGTGGGGCCCAGAGCACAGAGCACCCTATAGGCCAATGTTAGGCTTGAGTAAGATGGGGGCCCCTTGGAGGGTTTTGAGTAGGGAAATGATAGGATTTGACTTTTTTTGTTTTTCGTTGTTGTTTTTTTTTTTTTTTTTTGGTGAGGAAGATTAGCCCTGAGCTAACATCTGTTGCCAATCCTCTTCTTTTTGCTGAGGAAGATTGACCCTAGGCTAACATCCATGCCCATCTTCCTCTATTTTATATATGGGACACCTGCCACAGCATGGCTTGATAAGTGGTGCACAGATCCGTGCCCGGGTTCCAAACCTGCGAACCCCCGGCTGCTGAAGTGGAGCACACGAACCCAACCACTACGCTACCAGACCAGCCCCAGGATTTGACTTTTTAAAGTATCCTTCTGGCTGCTGTGTTGGAAAACATCTGGGGCTATGCCATGGAACATGATGAAAATCTACTTCATTCTTGAAAAACCTTGTATATTACTCAGTTGCCTTCATATTTTCCAGATTGGTTTCCATGCTTCTCCCTTGACAGGTTTTCATCCATTTGTTTTACTTCCAATCATCAGATTCTTTAAAATAGTTTGATCTTGTTATCATTTTCAACCCCCAACTTAAAAATTTTCAAATGGCTGTCACTTGCTCTTGGGAGAAAGTTCAAACTCTGGCCTAAAATGTCCTGTAAGACTTAGCCCTCGTCCACCTCTCTCCTTTGGTACTCCCCTCCATCTTCCTCTTTCTACTCCAACGACATTGGTTTTCTTTCAGTTCTAGTATAAGGCCTTCCCCCAGACTGTTCCTTCTTCCAATGTTCTTCTTATGTCTGCATGGTTCATCCTTGCGTATTCTGTGCGTAAGGGCTCCAGAAATTTGTTGAAGTAGTTAATTCATCAATTAGATATGGTATATAAAATGAAGCCAACTCTGAGTCCACTGTTTGGAGTTATTTCTGTTTTGGAAGAAAGCTCAGATTTCACTGTTACTGAAATTCCATTCAGTATTATTTTAGATTAAGTGAATATATTTTAGAGTAATATGTGATATGATTATATTTTGGAATACCTTTCCTAGACATTATAATTCTAATTCACCTTCCCACATCATTGCAGCCTGATAAATTACATGAAAAATCTTGTTAAAGAAAGGCTTGTTTGTCACAGATTTTAGCATGGCTCTTTATCTATCATGGATTTCCCCATTTTGGTATCTTATTAGCAATCTGAGAGACTCATTCTCTCTCTGTTACTAGCACTATATTATTTTGTCTAATTCTTTGTTGATATCTTTCAAAATTCTGGAGTCGTGCTGTTTAATATGGTACCCCAGCCACACATGTGGCTTTAAATTTTAAGTAAATTAAAATTAAATTAAAAAAAATCTATTCTTCAGTTTACATGTGGCTAGGGGCTACCACATTGGATGGCCCAGATATTGAACATTTCTATCATTACAGAAAGTTCTGTTGGACAGCATTGTTCTAGATCTCCCTTTCACATCTCCCTAGTGTCTTGATATATCTTCTATTTCTAAGGAGATTTCTGCAACAGGGTGGCAATAACTCTGTCAATTGCCTTTCTTTCAGTGCCTACTCTGTGCTAAGCGATGTGGTAGGAGAGTATTATATATATTCATATTATCTTATTCCTCATAAGATTAAACCATGAGCCAGCTCAGGGAGGCTATTCTGTAATATCACTGTAATAAATCAGAAATTTGATGCCCATTAACTCAGGTTTCTGTATTCAGCTCCTTAATCAACAGACAAAATGTAAATTGGTCCCAATCCCATCAGATTGTAGAGACCTCTAATGCAAATAAAAGACAATTCTTGCCAGTGTGGACCTATGTCTTTTCAGTATCTGGAGGGCTTACAAGTTCAAGTACCGTGGGGCATGAACTCTGAGGCCTAGACAGCCAAGAGACATTCAAAACTAGAACCAAACAACGCATGGGCATAGCGTCTTTTACTGAGGAAGCTCAATTTATCCTCTATCATCTAAGTTATAAAACTTTTAATATGTCCCTCAAGAAATGGTCTGCTTTAGAAAATTATACAAGCAAAATGTATGTCTGAACACACAGACACACAGATGGAGACAAGAACAAGTTAGGAGATGTTTTGCAAGTATAGAAAGCAGAAAAAAAGACGTTCAAAATGTATTTTAAATGATACTTAATAAATATATCCATGTAAATTAGAATAAACTTTGGTAACTGAGAATAACCAACATAGTCGTAAGTGATGGAAAAAGCTGCTGAGTGAAAGGCAATTCCAATTAACTTAATGTAAGAAATCCCTTATTTTGAACATCAAAAAATGGTAAGAAAATTTTTTTGTCAATAGGAAATCAATTTTTCCTTACTCCCACTAACAATTAGCAAATAAATATTTAAAGAATATTGGTTTGAAATAAAGTTACCAAATTAATACCTGTGGGGTCCTCATGTCTTGGCTTGGCCCTAGAGCTAAACATGTTTACTGCCATTTTACAGATGGGAAAATCGAGGCTCAAAGAAGCTAAGTACTGCATTTCCTGGTTGATAAGTGGTGGAACCAAAATTGAAACCTGGGTCTCATCAACTCAAGAATTTCATTCTGACTTCCTATCAGGCAGAATTGACTCTGACTCATCTTTCTTTATTTTTTGTGGTTAAATTTTTTTTTTTAATTTTTTTTTTTTGCTTGAGGAAGATTAGCCCTGAGCTAACATCTGTGTCAATCTTCCTCTACTTTATATGTGGGTTGCCACCACAGTGTGGCTGACAAGTAGTGTAGGTCTGCACCTGGGATCCGAATCCATGAACCCAGGCTGCTGAATTGGAACGTGCCAATCTTTTTTTTTTTTTTTTTTGTGAGGAAGATCAGCCCTCAGCTAACATCCATGCTAATCCTCCTGTTTTTGCTGAGGAAGACCAGCTCTGAGCTAACATCTATTGCCAATCCTCCTCCTTTTTTCTTTCCCCAAAGCCCCAGTAGATAGTTGTTATGTCATAGTTGCACATCCTTCCAGTTGCTGTATGGGGGACGCGGCCTCAGCATGGCCGGACAAGCGGTGCGTTGGTACGCGCCCGGGATCCGAACCCGGGCTGCCAGTAGAAGAGCACGTGCACTTAACCGCTAAGCCACGGGCCAGCCCTGGAACGCGCCAGTCTTAACCACTACGCCATGGGGCCTACCCCTGTGGTTAACTTCTGAATGAAACCCAAATAATAGAATATCAGTTTGAAAAACTGAAATAATACTTGAAGGAAGCAGCCAGGACATTTTTGTTGCAAGACCAGCCTAGCTTTTGATTCAGAGTATTCTTTTATCTTACCAAATTAATTTTAAGATTGTGTCTCAATGCATGGGAAATATCCAGAATTATTTTTATTTATTTAACAGCCTATGTATATCTTCATTTCACAGAGTTTAATAAAGTTCTTCATCCATTAAACGACCTAAAGCAGTGGTCAGCAAACTTTTTCTGTAACGGGCCAGTTAGTACATGTCTTAGACTTTGAAGGCCACAAGGTTTTTTATTTATTTATTTATTTATTTATTTATTTATTTATTGTGAGGAAGATCAGCCCTGAGCTAACATCCATGCTAATCCTCCTCTTTTTGCTGAGGAAGACCAGCTCTGAGCTAACATCTATTGCCAATCCCCCTCCTTTTTTTTTCCCCCAAAGCCCCGGTAGATAGTTGTATGTCATAGTTGCACATCCTTCCAGTTGCTGTATGTGGGACGTGGCCTCAGCATGGCCAGACAAGCGGTGGTCGGTGCTCGCCCGGTATCAGAACCTGGGCCACCAGTAGCGGAGCCCGCTTACTTAACCGCTAAGCCACGGGGCCGGCCCCTGAAGGCCACAAGGTTTTTGTCACAACTACTCAATTCTGCCGCTGTAGCATGAAAGCAACTTTAGAAAATACATAAACACATTAGCCTGGCTATGTTCCAATAACATCTTATTTATGGACTTTGAATTTGAATTTTTTACAATTTTGTATTTCATGAAATATTATTCTTCCTTTGATTTTTTTCAAACATTTGTAAATATAAAAACTACTCTTGGGCCCGCCCCGTGGCTTAGCGGTTGAGTGCGTGCGCTCCGCTGCTGGCGACCAGGGTTCGGATCCCAGGCTGGCACCGATGCACCGCTTCTCCGGCCATGCTGAGGCCCCATCCCACATACGGCAACTAGAAGGATGTGCAGCTATGACATACAACTATCTACTGGGGCTTTGGGGGAAAAAATAAATTAATTAATTAAAAAAAAAAACTACTCTTAGCTCATGGACCGTATAAAAATACACATTAGGCTGGGTTTGGCTTGTGGTCCATAGGTTGCCAACACCTAGTTAGAGCTTGAAATTAAAATCTGGAAAAATGAAGAAACTTGTTTAAGAAAGTGAAAGAACCAGGACTATGCTCTATTTTTTCTGCTTACTCAACTTAATGGGTTGTATCCTATCATAAAGAAATGAAAATACTAAAAGCCACGAGATCATTTAATTATATGCAGGGAAGGGACATTCTAAGACGGTGAGCCAGGGCCCCTGTGAAACATTCTTAATGAAAGCAATGCCAGCATGCCTGCCATTATCACTCCACATGCCTTATCTATAATGCGATGGCAAAATACAATACGCTCTTTCTATTTGCAGGGTTTCCTTCCCTCTGCCACAAAATTGTATATTATTATTAACTGCAAACTCTGCAAATATTAAGCTAAAGGGTAACAGGGGGAGGAGAGCAGTAGTTTAAAATTTTAAATTACCATATTTGTTGTCCCGACTCGGAATTAGTGGACTTAAAAGAAAGATTTGCTTTAATCTTCTCCACTAATGGATAATTTACATATATTCTGTATATAATTAATACACCATTACGTCGAAGATTTGCTAATTGGACTCCTTTCTTATATCATTCACTATTGATTGAGGGTTTACCATGTAGCAGACGCTGTTCTAGGCTCTGAGTGTATTGTACAGAGGAACGTACAATATGAAGTTTTCCACGTTGACAAACTTGAGCTACAATCCACTACCATCATGCTCTTTATATGACAATCAAAAAAATGAATAAAAACCACTAATAACAGTTACCTGATTAGTTCTTTCTTTATTATAAAGTGCTTTGAAACATAAGGAACAATACTAATGTCAAGCAAATTCAAATCAATAAACAGTCACTTACTACTTGGAAGCCAAACTATAACTAGTAGAATTTTAAAAATATTTTGCAATAATATGCCTATGCAACTTTCCAATAAACTCAAAGAACTTCACACCGATTTTCTCTCTCTCCCACCTCTGTCATTTTTTCCCACAATCTCTGTTAATGGGTTGAGGAAAGCTGAGTATGACAAAATACAAGAACTTAACTAGTGTAAGCAGGGGAAGTACCAGGGTTAGAACCCAGGGCTCATATTTTTAAGAATCCTCCTTTACCCATTATCTCCTATACTAAAAATTTAAGTAAACCATTAATCAGAAAGGCAGCTCCAGGTGTATAGCAAGCTCTGTCACACACAGTATTTCTGTTTCAAGTGAGCAAAAACAAGGAAACTGTTTTTTTGCTCTTCACTCTCATTCTACAAACATAAAAAACTAGAAATACCAGATGGACCTGGAGGTAGTTAATACACAGCAAGCTGAACTTCTTACCTGCAAGATCACTTTGCGCAATAAACAGCTATAATTGGAATGAGACGATTTAACTAAGCCACTGGGTTAAATGGTTGACTTCTCCTTGAATAAATTGTCGTTTTTGTCTTTCCATTGCTTCAGTCCCGATTCCTGGTCCAACCACTGAAATGACACTGCTGGTAAAACTCATGCTTTCATCAGTATGTTTTTTCCGCTTCTGATTTATAGTTTGAGTTGGCCACTGTTTTGATACTTTTCCCAAAGCATTTAGTGGCAAATTAAGGGACAAATGCGGCAGGCAGGGTGGTGGGGGGAGCGGTGGGTGGGTTGGAGCACTCAACCCATTCAGCATGTCCTGGCTTATCCCACAACCCCAAGGCTGGCTTCAAGGGTGCAAATCTGAAATCAAGATGACCCAGGGCTGGTGAAAGGCCACTCTCATGGTCCGAATCTAGTTTGGCAGATCCTGAGAGGCTGTGTTTTCATGTAAGTTTTCAAGTCGGCTGCTGGTTGGCACAAGGAATTCTTTTGTCAAAATCAGCTTCTGGACTGGAGCGAACCAGGACCTGGCGTTCTGGTAGACACTGAAACTGGCACAGTACCCTTCAAACACAGTGAGAAAGGGGATGCAGAGTGTTCAGTGACCACACATGAGCAGTCCCCTCCCCAAAACACATTTCAAGTCCCACTGCATCTGAGCCTATACTTGCTGGGTTCTTAATCCTTTTTGCACCATGAATCTCTTTACTTGTTCTGAGTTAAGTTTTGTTTGTTTGTTTTTCGTGAGGAAGATTAGCCCTGAGCTAGCATCCGATGCCAATCCTCCTTTTTTTTTTGCTGAGGAAGATTGGCCCTGGGCCAACATCCGTGCCCATCTTCCTCTACTTTATATGGGACGCCTGCCACAGGATGGCTTGACAAGCAGTGCGTGGGTGCCCGCCCTGATCGGAACCTGCGAACCCTGGGCAGCCACAGTGGAGCCTGCACACTTAATTGCTATGCCACCAAGCCGCCGGAGAGTTACGTTTTTAAATGAATAAAATACACATGATTTAAAAATGAATCATATTGAAATACTGTTATCAATTTTTTCACATATAGTAATGTATGTGTTTCCTTGTTAACACATTAAATAGTGAGATCTGGGTTCTAAAAACTACATAAATTTGAAGTAGCTTAAATGATATTTCTAAGACATCTGCAACAACTGTCACATGACAGGAAAATGTCTCTGATTTCTTTTAATGAAAAGTCAGGAATTGCTAATACTAGGGTGGTGTATTGCCTACCATCATTATCAAAGAAAATGCTAACTTTTATTTAGAGGTTAGTGAAAGCAAAACTTAACTTTTTCATCCAAGATCACCCTGAATTCTATCAACGAACCCCAAGGTAACAATCCCCGACAGGTTCAAAAATAAAATAAAACCCAACTAACAGAGTGAAAGACCCAGGTCACCGCCTGATAAAAAAAATTTCCAGGCTAGGGATGTCCCTTCTTTTCCAACCATTTTATTTGCAAATCTCAGTCCTAGTTACCCAGTGAAAGATTATTCCTGCCCACTTGGTCTCCCTGTTATCTGTGGCTGTGGGTTCCAAGTGTGTGCCAAGCACACTTGGTTTCCGAGCATTAGAAAGCACCCTCACAGCAGATCCATTTCTAAAAGAGACACGCCACACAAAGGCAATTATTCAGATAATTTACTGCAAAATCTCCCTGGAATTTTAGGAAAAATAGGACACATCTTACTGATTTACACCATCAGTGATTCTGCTTTCAGCTCCTTTAATTGTGGAAAAATGCCTCAGTTGAAAGCTCTTTGTACCCCCACCAAATACTGTTTTGATGAACCTACAACTAGAGGTCAACAGATGATGTTCTAGAAAAGCCTGTCTTTGGGGTGATTAAGATTGGGCCAAAGTAAAAGTGCTGAGTGTTACAATCTTGCAGTCATCTTCACTATTAGTTTTTTTACATTTCTCTTATTAGCAGAAATGAAACAAACAGTGGTCAAGACAACTGCTATTATTGCCAGAAATAATAGCAGCATTAACAACAATGACATATCAAGTCAGTCACTACCCTCATACAAAGACAATATTACCACAAAGATTAGCAAGAGGGACTTTTAAGTCTTAAACTTAAGCAGTGATTTTTTTTGTTAAAGTTAGTTCAAAAACCTCAATTAATGAATGAATAAACATAATTTCATTTATATTGCTGATTTAAAAAGAGACACTACAATATACCAGTCAAAAGAAATAGCAATATGAAAGTATAATGTGTAACTACTTTTATAAATGATCAATAGAGTTAGTGCAGCTACCAGAGTGACCTTTATATATGACTGTGTGTGTACAATGCTGCATAGAATGTGTAAATGATATTAATAGTTTTCAAGGACACAACTGCTTAGGTAGACAAAGAAAGTACTATGCTTTAGTCTGAAGCCAAGTGCAAATCCAGACAGCTAGCTCATATCAAAAAACGCTTTCACAATAATTATCACCCATGTGAATAAAGCTTCATTTTTTTAAGGTACTGATGTAAACTGGGGCCTTGTTCCTTGAAAATAACATCTTCCTTAATTTGAAAAATTAAAGAAACGATAGAAAGTTGTGCTTGATATAAACCTTGACATTTAGACTGGGGCAATCTAAATGCTAGCTATAGCCATCCAGAATCATAAGCAAACAAATGACCACATACCTACAAGGTTTCTGACAAAGCAAACCATTGAGCAATTGCTTGTCTCATAAGTACATTTATTAGTTAAGTGCAAAACTGTTGATTTCACTTAAAATTGTGACAAAATAAATTTCATAAATTGTATTTTGCTTTTTGGTATTACTCTCTATATTCTCTTGCTTTCAGTTAATTGAAAAACCAATGAATTTCCCTGAAAAAAGTAGCAGAAATAAAATTTTGCATGAAAATCACACTCACAAATAAAATGTTACATTAATTAGAAATTGATTCCTCTGTGCCCTCTACTTCAAGCATAACATTTTGCAATAATTATAAACTTTTTCGGTTTATAATTTTCTGGTTCAAACATAAGTAAACAAAACATAACGTGATGAATAAGTACAGCCAGTTTGGAGGACACAAGATCAATACACAAAAACCAATCATATTTTTGTATACTTGTGATGTACAGGCTATGATGAAATTAAGAAATTATTCCATTTATAACAGCATCAAAAGGAATAAAATACTTATAACTATTTTAACAAAAGAGGTACAAAACTTATACTCTGAAAATACAAAACGTTGAAAGAAATTAAAGGAGATCTAAATAATGGAAAGAAATCTTATGTTCATGATTGGAAGACTTAATATTGATAAGATGGCAGTACTCTCCAAATTGATTTACAGATCCAACACAATCTTTATAAAAATCCCATCTGATTTATTTGTAGAAATTGATAGCTTTATCTTAAAATTCATATGTAAACTCAAGGGACCTAGAATAGATAAAACAATCTTGAATAAAGATGAACAAAGTTGGAGGACTCACATTTCTCGATTTCAAAACTTACTACAAAGCAACAGCATGCATGATAGTGTGGCACTGGCATAAGATATGCATGTAGATCAGTGGAATAGAATTGAGAGTCCAGAAATAAACTCATATGTCTATGGTCAATTGGTTTTTGACAAGAGCGTCAAGATCATTCAATGGGAAAGGACAATCTTTTTTAACAAATAGTGCTGGACAATTGGTTATCCATAAGCAAAAGAATGAAATTAGACCCCTACCTCAAAGACTTTAATGTAAGAGCTAAAACTATAAAACTCTCAAAAGAAAATACAGGAGTAAATATGTGTGACCTTAGCTTAGATAAATTTCTTAGATATGACACCAAAAGTATGAGCAACAAAAGAAAAAATAGATAAATTAGACTTCATCAAAAGTTTAAATATACATCATAAAAACTTCAGTAATGCAAAGAACAGCATCAAGAGAGTGAAAAGACAACCCACAGAGTGTGAGAAAATATTTTCAAATCACATATCTGATAAGGGACTTGTATCTAGAATACATAAAGAACTCAATAATAAGACAGAAAACCCAATTTAAAAATGGACAAAGGATCTGGATAGTCTCCAAATGGACATTTCTCCAAAGAAGATATACAAATGGCCAATAAGCACACATGAAAAGATGCTCAACATCATTAGTCATCATGGAAATGCAAATCAAACTACAATGAGATACCACTTCACACCCACCAAGATGGCTAGAATAAAAACAAAACAAAACAAACAAAAACCAGAAAATAACAAGCGTTGATGAGAATGTAGAGAAATCAGAACCCACATACATTGCTGGTGGGAATGTAAAATGGTGCAGCCACTGTGAAAAACAATCTGGCAGTTTCTCAAAAGTTAAACATATACTTACCATTTGACCCATCAATTCACTTACTTTTATGTGTCTACCCCAGAGAAATGAAAACATATGTTCACACAAAAATTTATGAATGAATGTTCATAGCAGCATTATTCATAACAGCCTAAACGTAGAAACAACCCAAATGTCCATTGACTAATGAATGGATAAACAAAATGTGATTTATTCATACAATGCAATATTATTTGTCCAGAAAAAGGAATGAAGTACTGAAATATGCTACAGCATGGGTGAACCTGGAAAACATTATGCTAAGTGAAAAAAGATAGTCACAAAAGACCATTGATTACATGATTCCACTTCTGTGAAATGTCCAAAATAGGCAGATCTACAGAGACAGAAAGCAGATTAGTGGTTGCTTAGAGCTGGAGGAGATGGGGAGATTGTGGGAGTGACAGCTAAGAAGCAAAGGGTTTTTTGGAAGGAAGTGATGAGAATAGTCTAAAATTGATTATGGTAAAGGTTGCACAACCCTGTGAATATACTAAGAGCCATGAATTGTATATTTTAAATGAATGAATTGTATGGTAGGTGAATTATATGTCAATAAAACTACTACAGAAAAATATAACATGACTCAACCCATTATCTTGACATCAGACAGATTATTGGGTGCCTATGAAAAAGATCCAAGGTGCATTCATTCATTCATTTATTCATTCATTCATAGGCATAGAATAAGAAATAGAAAGAGCAGCAGATTTGTGGATAAAACCAGTTTGGGACATGTTGAGTTTGAAAAACCATTGGAATATAATCCAATATGAGAAGCCGAGGAAGCAACCAGAGATATAAATCATTACATCAGGGGAGAAGTTTGTACTGGAGTTACAGATCTGGGGGTTATTTGGATAGGCTTATAGCAGTTAAAATTACGAGTGTGTAGAAAATGTGTAAGGCAGGAATTTTTTCGGTAATTGTGGTAAAATGCACATAACATAAAATTTACCATCTTAACCATTTTAAAACGTACAGCTTAGTAAAGCGTATTCAGATTGTTGTGCAACCAATCTCCAGAACTTTTTCATCTTGCAACATTGAGTCTCTATACCCATTGAACAACTACTCCCCATTTCCCCTTCTCCCCAGTTCCTGGAAACCACCATTCTACTTTCTGTTTCTGTGAATTTGACTACTGTAGATTCCTCAAATAAGTGTTTGTCTTTTTGTGACTGGTTTATTTTACTTAACATAAGGTCTTCAAAGCTCATCCATGTTGTAGCATGTGCCAGAATTTCCTTCCTTTTTAGGACTGAATAATATTGCATTGCATGTATATACCACATTTTGTTTATCCATTCATCTGTTGAGGGACTCTTGGGTTGCTTCCACCTCTTAGCGATTGTGAATAATGCCGTTGTGAACGTGAATGTAGAAATATATCTTTAAGACCCTGCTTTCAGTCCTTTTGATATACACCCAGAAGTGGAATTGCTGGATCATATGGTAATTCTATTTTTAATTTTTTGAGAAACCAGCTACACCATTTTACATTCCCACCAACAGCACACAACGGTTCCAATTTCTCCACAACCTCATCAACACTTGTTATTTTCTGGCTTTTTTTAATTTTATTATTATTATTTTTTTTGTGAGGAAGATCAGCCCTGAGCTAACATTCATGCTAATCCTCCTCTTCTTGCTGAGGAGGTACCAATTGGTAACGGTACCTATCCTATTTTTTATTGAAATGGTTTCTGTGATTTGCCATTGCATATTTGCTTGCTAAGTTTTGCTAATCTTAAACATGTTTAAATTGTTTCCTTCTGTTGTTATTTTTTTAAGAAATCTTATCAGGAATGTCTGCTAAATTCTATTGAATATGTTTTTAGCATGTATTGATAGGCCTATATTTTTCTCCTTATCAATGCAATAGATTATGTAATAGATTATTTGATAATGAACCATTCCTATATTTCTGGAATAAATCCTGTTTGGTCAGAGTATGTTATTCTTTTGCTACATAGTTAGATTTTGTTTGCTAATATTTTATTTTGAATTTTTGCCTCTATATTGGTAAGTGAGATTGGTCAATACTTCTCTTTATGTTGTTATATTTTTCAGGTTTGGGTATTAAAATTTGCTGTTTTATACAATGAATTAGGAGTTTCATCTGAAATGGTAAATAACTTTGTAATTATCTCTTTTTTCAAAATTAGATAAACTCAGCTGGGAAGCCATATGGTTCTGGTGGCCTTTTTTGATAGACGATATCTAATCACCTTTTCAGTCTCTTCTATAGTAACTGGTCTGTTCACATTTTCTACTTCTTTTGGGGTCAATTTTACTCGCTTGTTTTTTTTTACCAGGAAATCATTTATTTCCTCTAAATTTTCAAATTGCTGCCATAAAATTGCATGAAGTAATCTCTATAACTGTTCCTTTAATGGCTCCTATATCTGAGGATATGACTTCTTTCTCATTCTTCGTTTTGTCTCTTTCTATTCCTTGCAGTGTGAGGAGGGAAAAGGGGGGTGGAGGAGGTATCTATTTCATTAATCTTTTCAAAGAACCAGATTTTAGATTTATTTGCCCTCGCTATCATTTTTGTTTGTTTTCTGTTTAATTGGTTTTGGCTTTTAACCTTATTAATTACCTCTTCCTTATTTCTTTGGTTATTTTGTTTTCCTTTTTCTCGTTGCTAATTTCTTTTCTTTTCTTTTTTTTTTGGTGAGGAAGATCAGCCCTGAACTAACATCCATGCTAATCCTCCTCTTTTTGCTAAGGAAGACCAGCCCTGAGCTAACATCTATTGCCAATCCTCCTCCTTTTTCTCCCAAAGCCCCAGTAGAGAGTTGTATGTCATAGTTGCACACCCTTCTAGTTGCTGTATGTGGGACGCGGCCTCAGCATGGCCGGACAAGCGGTGCATTGGTGTGTGCCTGGGACCCGAACCAGGGCAGCCAGTAGTGGAGAGTGCGCACTTACCTGCCAAGCCTCGGGGCCGGCCCCCTCATTGCTAATTTCTTAAGGTAGATTCTTAGCTCCTTTAATGTTTATTTTTATTTTCTAATTATGTTTAAGTCCATGGTAAACTTTTGTCATCTTTACATAATTTTGTATCCTTACATAATGTTTTTCATCTTGTTTTGTGCTTTAAATTTTCATTTCCCCTGTCTGATGTTAATATGACTACCCTGCTTTCTTTTTCTTTCGCATATGCTTTCTTTGATGCTTTGTTTAAGCATGTTTCTTGCAACTACCATACAGCTGAATTTTGCTTTTTAATCAAACATGGCAGTTTCTGCTTTTTAATGGGTACATTCAGTTCATCACATCTACTGTTTTTATCTTACTCTATGTTGATCAATTTAACTTAGATTTTGATTTTCTCTTTTCGTTTTTTTCTACTTTTGCTCATTTCAACAAGTTAATATACTTTCCGTTTTCCCTTTTGTTAATTTGGAGTATCTCCTGCATTTTTTCCCATTCCATTAATGGTTACTTCCCTTCCCCTGTCCTCTACATCAGAATATATGTCTTTAGTATTATTTGTAAAGAAGTCACCCCCTGAGATGCAGTGTATTTCCCATCATAATGTTCTAATCTAGCCCTACTGTCCCCCAACTCCCTTCCACCCGACAGCTAAGACCTTTAGGACATTTCTACTCACTTTCCTTTTCCACTATCCTCCACTTCTCCATGGATCACCTGAGACCCCTCCTCCATTCCTCTTCCACAGACTTCTATAGCCAGAAGACCTATTTCCTCCTAGCCTCATTTTTAAAAATCTTCTATATAAAGTAACTAAGAAGTCCAATCTTACCTATTTCATGGAATGTTTGGAGGCAAAAACAAGAAACCTTCTGTGAGAGCACTTTGTGAACTGTGAAACGGTGTACGGACATTAGGGAGAGAGAATTTGTAGGCCTGTCTTGAGCTCAATGGACAGTTGTGGACAAGGTGGGATTATAGTCTCTATGCTTCTGTGCCATGAATGGAAGGTGCTCCAGGTCTATTATTAGGCACAAAATCACTGCTTCTTGAGACTGATCTCTCTCAGCTAAGATATTTTATTACAGAGTACATGCATGTAATGGATGCATTTTAAAGGATGACATCCTAAGCTATCAGAATCTATTCACACCTTAGAATGCTAAATGTCCCGCAAAAAAAGGGACGATGAGCTGCAAAGTTCTGATAGGATGGGACAGTTTTGAAGCATGGAGAACTACCTGGAAATAGCTCCAAGGAAGGTGTCTGAGAGGAAGAGTTCCAGACAGAAGACTGAGGGAGCAACAATACCTAAAAGCGGAGAAGGAAAAAGAAGCAGCCAGCACATTTTGGCTTATTCATAGTGTTGTCTCCTGCCTCTGCTGGTTGAGAAAGTCTGTGGTGTTACACGGACTCAAAGCCAGAATAGACACTCGACCAGCACTGTCCAATAGAAATATAATGAGAGCCACATGGATAATATTACAATGTTCCAGTAGCCACATTTTTCAAAAATAAAAAGAACTATGAAATTAATTTTATATATTTTATTTAACCTAATACATATATATTATTTCAACACACCATCAGTATAAAAGTATTAAAGAGATATTTTACATTCTTGTTTTCTTACTAAGTCTTCAAGATCTAGTGTGTATTTTATACTTACAGCATGTCGCAATTTGGGCTAGCCACAGTTCAAGTGCTCAATAGCCACACGTGGCCAGTGGCTGCCTGACTGGACAGCACACTTTGCAGTGAGGATGGTAAACACAGCACAGTCTCCAGCCCTCCCACGCCTCACCCCTGGTGGAAATCACCAGTCAGCCACAGCATCCTTTCTTAAAGAGTCCTGAGGTGGCCTCCCAATCTTTGTCACCAGAGCCTGACAGACAGACTCTTTATTAGAGTTGGCACCCTGCCAGAAGGTAAACCCTAGTATGTCACTTTCATGAGGGTGGGACTTCAGTCTGTTTGATTCATTGCTATATCCCAACACCTAGAGCAGTGCCTGGAATGTAATGGGCATTCACTCTACGCTTACTCGATGAATTCTATCTGGTTGCCATTCTAGTTGTACAGCTAGTGAACACAGCTCATTTCTAGTAATTATTATTGTCTGAGAATAATTTTAAATTAAGCCTAAACATTATAAAGAGAACATTTTCAAAGCTTGTGAATTAAAAGAAAGTTCTAAACCAGTTTTAACATCTAAAGGAGCCAATCCCTCTCTTGTTTCACACTCATAATACTACTAGTAATTTTAACCTTTCAAGATTTTCCAGTAGGCGTTACACTATGAGAAACAAAAGGAAATTGGCCCATGACTGTATTTATTACAATGTCTATAATTACATCGTTTGCTGAATATGTTACTGTAGTACCATATAATAAAATCTAAACACTTTGCAAAGTTCTCTGTAATTTCACTTTATTTCTTAACAAATTCCCTTAGAAACACAGGATCAGATGAGCAGATGCATTCACAGCAATTGGTCACAACGTTTCAGAGTGAAGTCACTGCCTTTTAGATTTTTTTTTTAAAAAGCCTTCACAGGGGCCAGCCCAGTGGCGTAACGGTTAAGTTCACATGCTCTGCTTTGGCTGCCCGGGGTTCGCAGGTTTGAATCCTGAGCATGGACCTATACACCACTCATCAGGCCATGTGTGGCTGTGTCCCACATACAAAATAGAGGAAGATGGGTACAGATGTTAGCTCAAGGCCAATCTTCTTCACACACACACACAAAAAGCCTTAATAGAACTTTAATAATTATGGTTATTATCATGACTATTATAATAACTCTCCTTTATTGAGTGCTTATTGTGTTCTAAGAATGATGCTAAGGGTTTCATGTTCATTATCTCACTAAAGCCTTATGATACTCACTTGTTTAATGTCATCCAGCTAATATATGCAATACCCAGGAAAACCCTGGTCTGCCTGACTCTCAGGTCTGGAATCTTGTCCACTCAGTCCACCCTCCCCATTTCTGTAGTGAGAATACTTAAACCCTCCAAAATTATGTGATTTGTCCAATATCATACAGCTAGTAAGTGGTTGAGCCAAACTAAAATCTACATCTACTCTCAAGACCAGACTCCCTCCTTTATACAAAACAGTCTGTCCATAAGCAAAGCATGGGACACATTATTAATTCAAAATATTTTTTTAAATCATTACCATTAAAATTTGACCTTCACATAGAGAATACCAGTGATTACTGATTTTTAGTCTATTTTTGCCATTAACAGCAAAGTATTGTATTCAGCAGCCATGATGGAGATTGGGAAAGCAGAATCAAGGCACGAAGTAGGGTACATAATCGTTGACCCTTATCCCAAACTGAGCAAATGATGTGAACCATTATCTGTGAAAGCGGTCAGTGATTGAATGGCACTGGGGCATAGCCACAGTAAGGGAACTCCACAGAAGACCACAAAAAGCCTTGGTTGGAGCTAAGAAGCATGAAATATGATTTAAAGGGGAGAGAGCTGTCCTGGGTTGCTCACAGAATGGAAACAGTCTCTCCAGATCTCTCCCGAGGGCTCTTCCCACACCTTCTCTCCACATCTTCGACTCTTAGCACCTGAATGGCTGGGAGCCAGAGGCCGGGGGAGCGTCCCAGCCCTGGGTGTTTTCAGGGCCGACCTGAACGTTCAGCTCTGGAAAGCAGCAGGTGCCTTGTCAATCTCCATAAGCCCCAGGAGAACTTAGAACAATGGTCTTCTCAGTCCTGGCAGTCGTGGTGGCTCTCCTCAAGGCCACCTCCCTTCCACTTAAGTCCCTTTTTATTGAAGCCAGTTGAATGCTGTCTTATCCGCATTAAGGGGGCTTGGGCTGCTCCCGGCTACAATTAGGTTTTTGTTTCACCTGGGCATAGAAAGCTCACTTCATTTCCAGGGTCCCACCATTCCAGTAGATTTTTTACTTTGAAGTTCACAATTAATTTTGGGCAGCAAACTATTAGATGAAAGGAAAACTAGTCTGGTACACAACAGTAAAATACTAGCTGGGTTACACAGAAAGACCAGGGCAAGCGACATGGTGGCTAACAATCAAGTGTGAGAGGCAGACTCACAAATGTCTCCATTCCAACAACTGAAATTGTTCCTATAACTCCCCTTGCTGGCCAATGTGAAGAGTGACACAAGAAAAAAAAATTTTCTGAATGCTTCTGCTCTCCCTGAAATCTCTTCCTCTTACTGCATATCCAAATACCTCAAGGTTAAAAAAAAACAAAACCGTTAGTAAAACAATAGTAAGAAAAAAATCTAGTGTGAGGGGACTAAAATCGATAGCTTTATTTGCTATGTTTTTGAGGGGTCAGCTGTTCAAGTGGGAAATGCAATGAGGTAATTACTTTGATGAAGAAGAATGAACGTGCCCTCCTGGGATGGAAATCACATGCCACTCACCTTGACTTACTTCATAAGAAGGAACGTAAGCTACGCGGGCAAGATTTATACCCATAGCATTGGGCAGTCAAGATATTTCAAAGACATGACATCTAGCTAATCTCAGGGTAGTGGGTGAAAATGAATTACATTTGTTGAATCTGGCACTAATCATGATGAATTGCAAACACAAGAGTGCCATCAATTCAGTTATCTCACTGAAATGACATTTTTAATTCAGAAAGAAAATTCCTGTAACATATACGTATTGAGACATTAAACGTTGACACCACACTCAATTTACTTCATCTTAGGGAAAGGTGACGTAGTCCACCAAATACACAGATTTTTGATAGTTACACTCTTTGGAATGTTTGGAAGATATAAGCAGGTATCAGCTATAAAAACTCATTATCATTTGAAATTAAAGTAATAGTTCCTATGCCCTGGAGTCTTATCTTGTAATAGCAGATTTGTTCTTTCTTGCAGTTTTGTTATCATTAACAGTCCCATTGATGGGTCAGCGTCTGATCACACCTAATACACAAATTCTGTATAATTCAGAAAGGATTTTCCTCCAAGTGGTTAAACTACTGTGAGAAAATAAGCTTATATGAAGGTTATTTTGAGATTTTACATTAACTCTCTGATGTTCCCCCTGTGTTACTTAGTACTTTCAGGTTCTTCTAATAATTTGCAAAATGATACTCTCGTGGCAATTTTATTTGCTAGTGATGATATAGAGTGATTATATCTATTACAAGATATCAGTGATTATTCATCGGTGATGTTGATCAGTTAGTTAATGCTGAGCAAAAGATTTCAATTATCAGATCATTCCCAGTAAAATATTAAAAATCTGCCTATCCCTGCTTTAGCTCATTTGTCTGTGTGGTTAACAATGATGCTGAATTCTTCCGATGACATTGGGCATTGCAATCTTTAAAGTATGATGTCTAAAATAAGGACAACAATATAGTCTTTGAAGGTCAGACCAAGCTGGAGCATCATATAAGATCGAAGGGCTTGGATCTGGATGCCACATTCTAAAAGCGGTGTTGCCAAATGGGAGGGCCACATTGCAAAAATGAGACCAGGAGAGTAAGGGGACTCAAAGCATGTGACTCCAGGAATATGTGACTCCTCCACCTTCTCCTTATCTAGTACCTTTTCCTATCTTCACCTCCTTCCCTGTACAGTTTAGGCTCCATGGCCCATTAGTACAGCTACTTTCTTGCAAACAGCTTCACCATCCTTTCTCCAGTTAGTTCTCCCATCACAACTGCCAGGCAAAAGACTGGCTCTGGATCAAACCATCTGTCTACTTCTCTCCTGAGATCCCCAGGCTGCTGAGCCTGTAGGAGAAATCATACAACTGCATGCATTAATTCCACCCTAGACTAACGGTCTCCAACCCTCAACCCTTGACTGATCCCTCAATACAGCCTGGTAGTCATTCAGCGTTTTCCTAGGTGGCTCTCTCCATCTGCCGTGCTTCACAGAATTCAACCTCTCTTCACTTTCCTCAAACCTCTGACACCAGCACACAATCTGCCTTCTTACCCAACAGAGAAGATGGTGCTATTCAGATAGGAACTCCTTCACTTTCCTACCTGCCAGTGGTGTGCTGGTAAATGCCTAATAACAACTCTCCGGGGTTGTGGTGTGGGAGAGTTCCGATTTGTAGTGCTTGCCAATTTCCGTGGTGTAAATATTCCCACTGGGGCCGAATTCAAGCTATTAACGTAAGTTAACCAGCTCTCAAAATTTCTGAAAATTTAACAGTTGGCTCCTGTGAGCTAGTAGGAGCTGTCTCCAGCACACACTGCAGGTACCAGAAACTTGAAAGCATCCAAAACTTCCTCTCCTTCCCCCTCTGTTACAGTGGAAGAGATGTCTCTCCTAGTCTCCTCCTATCTAAAGTAAATGCCTGTGCCTTCTACAATATCTTGTTCTATTTATTAAAATCCTTCTCTCCTGTATCTTCAACTTCCTCCTCTTTATTGGCTAATTCCTTTTTTATCGTTTAAACTTAGCTAACTCTGTCCCACTCTTTTTGTTTGTTTGAAGAAAACTTCATTTGACTCCACATTTCTCTCCAGCTATGCCACAGACCCATTTCTTCAAAGAATTGTTTCCACTGCCTTATCTTCAGATCACTCATTTACTTACTGAAATCTGGGTTTCCACAGAAATCCCAAAGTTACCAGCAACTTCCTTGTTACTAAATTCAATAGACAATTCTCAGTCCTTCTCCTACTGACTTCTCTTCAGCATGTGACACACTTGACCACTTCTTCCTTTCCTTGGCTTCTTTGACACAATGATCCTCCAATTCTCCTCCTTCCTCTTGGCTCCTGTCTCTTTTGCAGGCTCCTCCCTTCTGTCCTTTTCCTACTTGTTGGTGTTCCTTGTGATTCTATCCTGAGATCCCTTCTCTTCTCATTCTACCTTCCCAGGATCTCATCTCCTCCCATGGTTTCAATTACCATCCCTGGATATCTTATGGGAAGAAAATAGGGGGATTTCAATAATCTTTTTTTTTTTTTCCTGAGGAAGATTGACCCTGAACTAACATCCATGCCCATCTTCCTCTACTTTATATGGGACACCGCCACAGCATGGCTTGACAAGCAGTGCGTTGGTGCGCACCGGGGATCCCATCTCGTGAACCCCAGGCCACCACAGCGAAGCACGCACACTTAACTGCTACACCACTGGGCCTGGCTCCTGTAACAGAATGAAGATTTGACCTCAGGTCTGTTTCCAAAGCTTGCGCTTTTCTCCAGGGCTGAGAGTTGTGTGCATTGGCAACCATTAATTTACTTTCTGTCTCTATGGAATTCACCAACCCCGGTAAGTTGACAGTTTGAAATACTGAGCTTGGACTTGCACTAACTTTTAAAATAAGTATATTAAGTTAGTGATTCATGGCAAATTATTAAACCCTCTTGTGCCTTATTTTCCTTAACTTTGAAAGGACGCCTGCTTATTCAAGAATGCAGGCTTTTTAATAAACCAACTATATATCAATTGATTTTCATATAAAATTCTGCATTGCTTGTTTTCTCATCCATTGTTTTGGTCAATTCATAGAATTAATTTCCAATTTCATGAGTGTTGGTTTCTCTTGCTGGAAGCAAAGCCTCTCATTATGCTTCGAAGAACATCCCATTCCACCATGGCTGGCTCCTCAGATCCCTGCCTTCTGCCTAGGATCCTCCCCGTTCTCTACATATGAGTTTCTTCCACTCTGATTTCAAGGAACTTGGATCCCTGCAAGTTAACATTTTAAAACTTGTCTTACGTACAATGTTGTAATGCTCCCATTTGAAACCTATCTTTTAATTAAGATTTTGTGTGTGTGTGAGGAAGATTGGCCCTGAGCTAACATCTGCCAATCCTCCTCTTTTTTGCTTTTTTGCTGATGGGCTAACATCCATGCCCATCTTCCTCCACTTTATATGGGACGCCGCCACAGCATGGCTTGACAAGCGGTACGTCCGTGTGCGCCCAGGATCCGAACTGTCGAACCCCGGGCCGCTGCAGCGGAGCGCATTCACTTAACCACTTGTGCCACCGGGCCGGCCCCAAGTACAGTTAATCTTAACAAAAAAATTAATCAGAAATTTTCCTGTCTTGAGGGTAATAAGTGAAAATATAATAACATAAACTTTTTATTGTATATTACATTAAACTTGGTAACTTTTTCATAGCATTTGCTTAATCTTTATCTGCAAATATTCCTTACGTAATATTTTTAGCAGATAAGAGGAATCTTGATAAACTTATCATAGGTTTATCTTCAGAAACATAGCCAATTTTAAGTTGTTCTATTCAAATGAAGTAGAAAGAAGTAATGAGCAAGATTAGAGCTTTTTCCTTATTCAGTGATTGATATTGGAAAGCTAATTTGAAGCAGAGTAATGTCAAGGTAGCTATCCATCAGACCTACTGAATACCTTTCCTGAACAGACATTTCAGTTTGAAAGCATTTTAACAACAGTATAAACTGCATACCCAGAGAAATGAAGCAGGCAGCAGCAGGATTCAAGAGAACAAAGAAACAAAGATGAAGCAGGTTTGCCAAACAGTAGGTCCCTGTGTTTGAAACAACTGGAGAGCTTTATAGTAATTCCATTTTAGAAGTTTTCTGTAAACTAGAATTTAAAGTCTGAAGCTCCAATCTCATTTTAGAGACAAAGACACTGTTAAATTATTGGGTTAAATGTATCACGGTTATAGAATCCTCCCTAATTAGCATTGCTGATTTTCCAGTATCATAATTTATATTAATCCTCTATTAAATTTAAGCATCTAAGAAAAAAATTGACAATGATAAAAGAGTATATTCTCCTAAAGAACATCTTGTTTTAAAAAATTAATGAACAGAAACTAGAGTAGAGAGGTTTTGGATGGAGATTAGAGCAGAAGTTATTTTTAGTTTTCAATTAAATTAGAAAGATGGGCCGTGGGGCATTGGCAGCTCCTGAAATATAATTTACCTTATGTTGTCAAATGCTCCTTCAGTAATGTTACCTTTCATCCTCAGAAGAAAATCTCTTTCAGCAACTAGAGGTGAGAAAATTTTGATATGGCACATATACAAAATCACATGTGGCATTGTGGTTGCTGTTTGGGGACAGTGGTGCCCAATCTTTTTCTTTCTCTTTCTAGTCGAATATTACAAACTTGTTGTTATCAGGAGGTTTTTCCACTTAAGGTTGACAGCAAGTTGACAACGACATAGAAGTATGCCTGCCTGGCTCAGGATGATCATTCTGGGCTTTTTTGCATCATGCAAGTTGGCGAGTGTGTCTTTCCTTAGATTTTTTAAAACCCTTTTTGGTGACACTCACTTGTTTGTGACCTGGGAACGTGCTATGGCTGTGCTTTTCAAATTGGAGTACCAATATAAGCTTTGTGAAGGCAGAGACTGTCTTGTTACTGCTATAGCCCCAATGTCTAGAATACTACCTGGTATAACGCTCAGTAAATAACTACTCAATAAAAGAGAAGAGGAAGAAGAAGGAGGAGAAGGCAGGGAAAGAGAAGGAGGGCCAAAGAAGCACGGACAAAAACGAAGTCTCTGTGCAACCCACAAAATACCAAATAGCTCCCTCTTTAATACAAGTCATCACTGCTTCTTTACCTTTAGAATTTAACCTCGCTTTAGTCTGCCCTTCTGACAAATCAATATTGAGATACCCAGGGAATGTCCCTCCATTCTGACAACACTCAATCCAGAGTGAACCCTGCTTCCTTAGACCCTCCCACAAATTATCCAAATCCTATAATAGGTCCTTTCTAACACCCTTTTACTGAGACCCTCTCCTGTTCCCCACGGTGTGCATTCTTCCACACTGTAATGAGTAATAAACCCAACTTGTTCAACTGCATGTTCAAAGGTGTGTTCTTGGTGGCTTTGGCTGGAGGGCATTGCCATTTCAAATATATTATTTAATGTAAATTTCATAACAAGAGCATAAACCTGTCTTTAAAGATGATCTTAAGGCTCTTAGAGGTTAATTCAATTCAGAATTATAGGCAAAAAGAGACAAAGCTGGGATTTGAACACAGGCCCTTTGAATGCTTCTCACTACCTTGAATGACTGAAGACAGGGAGCAAGATAGGGAGGAAAAAATGTCCAGAAAGAGACACAAAGACTTTTTCCTTACCTTCTTTAACCACCACTTTCATGGAGCAACATCTCCATCTTGTGATATTTTATAATGCAGGTTTTTAATTAATTGGACTTTGCAACTATAGGTAATCATTCAGATGCAAGCAAGATTTAAGAGAATACATTTTCTTGTTATTTGCTCCACGAAAAAAATAAAATTATGGCATTAAATTAAAAAACATAGCTATGAGGAAAGAAATGTGTTTTAATTTGCTATTGTGTTGAAAATAGTGTCATTCCTTAAGATGACTGAAGACCACACAGAGTATATTGGATATACTCTGCATCAAGGAACTTTTAGGTGCCTGAAGGATAGGGGTAGAATTTTTACTGAATATTCTTTTGTATTTTTAAAAATTTTAAAACCATATGAATATATTACCAATTCAAAATACAAATTAAAAATTTTAAAGGTCAAAAATAAAATATACATATATATATCCCTTTTACTTTTTAAAAAACAAGTAGAATCTGCAACTAAGGTACTACAGAGAATAAAACGAATTCTCTTTCAGTTTTTCATTCGTCAGTTGTAATTGACCCAGATTCCTTAAATATGAGACTGTAGCAGCAGGAAAGAAATACACAGAGTAGGAAGAAGAGTTCAATTAAGAAAGGACAAGGGGCCAGATATAAAATAGAATGGGAGAAGACAAACGCTTCATGCTGGAGCATGTGAATACAGCAATTCATATATTCCTAAATAACCATACTATCTGGATTTCAAGCAAACCTTTTCTCAGTCATTTGAAGAATATAATTGTATATTTAAAACAAGGTAGCATTGGCATATGGAGCAAAGTACATACTGACATACTTATGCTAAACAATTTCTTGTTGTTTATCTGAAATTCAAATTTAACTGAGCATCCTGTAAATTATCTGGCAACTCTAATTGCATATTCATTTAAAAAAAAATCATAGACAACTCATCAATTTACCAGCAGATGGCTCCCCAGATCTAGTTTAGAATGAAATAGTATACTCAATTCTAGTGAGTAGTCATTATTGTTTCAGGATTTTTTGAGTTGTTTTGAGTGTTTGGTCTGGTGTGGTTGGGTCACTTTTTGGAGGGGAGTGGGAATTTTTTATTTAGTTATATAAAAACATAAAATATCCCTCCCACCACTTCATATGACTTTTTATGATCCTTAACTTTAGAATTAAAATGAAAAGAAAATCATAATTTAATTTTTTATATTTTTTCTTTTATATTTGCTCAAGCATTTATTTTTGTTTATTTTTCTTTTTGCGAGAAGATCAGCCCTGAGCTAACATCCGCCAATCCTCTTTTTGCTGAGGAAGACTGGCCCTGGGCTAACATCCGTACCCATCTTCCTCTACTTTATATGGGACGCCACCACAGCATGGCTTGACAAGCAGTGCGTCAGTGTGTGCCTGGGATCTGAACCCCGGGGCCGCCCCAACAAAGCACATGCACTTAACCGCTACGCCACTGGGCCAGCCCCTGCTCAAGCATTTAAATGCTAAGGCAACATGTATAATTTCAGTGTAAACTGAAACTCTGACATTTCACAAAGGAATTCCATATCTATTAGATTACGTATGCTGAGCATTAGGGCAGGGATCTCCATAAAAACCATAACTCCACCTCTTTCACACAGTCTGATTTGCTAGGATAGTCTAGCATTGAAGTATGATCTTTGTTTTGACCCCAAAACACACTCAGTGCTCCCAATGAAATCATTGATTCAACAAAATTCTTACACGTGCCACAATTTTACTAACCCTTTGCCAATGCCAGAATGCCTTGATATGTTCAAGTCTATGATTTATCTTCTAAGAAAAAGTGTCTCTAGAAACAATTGTTGTCTTAAAATCTATTTTATCTGATAATAGTATAGCCACCCAAGCTCTCTTTTGGCTCCAGTTTTCATGGCTATAGTTTTCCATCCTTTAACTTTTAACCTATTTGTGTCTTTGAATCTAAAATATGTATCTTGTAGCCAGCATATAGTTGGATTTTGAAATCCATTCTATTAATGTCTGCTTTTTAATTGGAGTCTTTATTCCATTTACATTTAATGTAATTACAGATTAGATAGGATTTACATCTACCATTTTTCTATTTGTTTTCTGTATGTCTTATGTCTTTGTTCTTTTATTCTTCTATTTCTGCTCTTTTGCTAAAATAAACTTTTAAATAGATGCTGCTAAATAAATATTAAAATAGATATTTAAGTATCTTTGCCCTATTGACTGTTAACCTTTCATAGTCTCTTCAAATCCTTTTCCACCAACTTTCTTCTTAGTAAATAAATCATAGACTTGAATATATCAAGAAACAAATATAAAGAGTGAAGAGAATTGCCTGGGGTTATGCAATGAATTCATGACAACATTAGGACTAAAAATCAGGTCTTCTGACTCTTCAAAGTTCCCACTACTACTGTGCCATGTAAGTGGACTGAATTTATCTGTGACATGGGATCCTTCTAATTTCTTTCTTGTCAGTTCCAAATTTCTTGTATTTCCTCCCTCTTGTTTCAGAGGAAGCACTATTTGTCTAACTAACTCTTGAGCTCAAATCTTTTAATGCAGTTTTTTCCAGAGTGTGGGACTGGCACCATCAAAGGTATGGGAGATGATGAAGTCGTTTGCAGATTTAGTATTGAATAACAATTAACCACACAGTGAGAAACCTGCTTTATCCAACATTCTTTTGATCCTTCTGACAAGGAGAAAGTATCATTTTTATAGTCGTGTTTAACACCTCTCTAACATTGCCCATCTCCTTTTTAAAAATTTTTTTTATTGAGGTATAATTGGCATATAACATTATATTAATTTCAAGTGTACAACATAATGATTCGAAATTTGTATATATTGCAAAATGATCACCACAGTAAGTCTGGTTAACATCTGTCACCGTACATAGTTACAATTTTTTTTTCTTGTGATGAGGATTTTTAAGATCTATACCCATCTCCCTTTGTAACCAAGAACAGTGAATCTCAAGCCTGAAGCTTTGGCACAACTCCTTCTAGCTAGAACGTAATAGTATTGTTTTGCTTTTGTTATGGTTATTTTCATTAATGGCAAATGATGGTGATTTTCCATTTACAGTTTTCTATCTAAGTAAAAATGTGATTCTGATTTAAAATAAAATATTGAGTAAACAATATAAAATGGTAGTATATGGACATGGAAAAAAAACCTCTTGAAAGTGGTGCTTGAATGACTAACTCTGGGAAACTACTGTGTTGGTGCGATTACAATGGCGTGCGGTGTAATCCTTGTTTCTCCTGGGTGACAAAGGACAATCAAGGGCTGGGATGACAAGTCTCCTGAATGCCCTTGTCCCCTTGTATCCCAGGTAACTCAACTCTTCCTTAGTTGCTGTTGTCATTCTTGGCTTCTAAGTGTCAGAGTGTTGTTTCTAATGGTGCTGTCTCTGAACTGCTGTGGTCAGAGTTTTGTTCCTCCCCACTTGCGCCACGCTTCAGGACTCTGCTCCATCCCAGTTTTTAGCTGCTTCCAAATTAACAGAGATTCTTTTTTTCCCCTCTGCAAGTGGTTATGGCTCTTTTGGCTAATCTTTGATGGTCCTGTGTTAAAGAACCCACAAACATATTTTGATTTTCCCAAAGGGATCTTTGATTACCAGCTCACCATTTCCCTTTCGAGTTGTTTGGAGCAAGTTTCCACAAGGACTGGGCAGGAGGACACGAGTAATGTTACCTCTATGTTATGCAAGCATTTCTTCACATCAACTCTCACAATGATGTGAGAGTTGCTCTACGCAGCATCAGAGGATAATGTTCACCTATCTTAGGGTGAGTTTCCCGCCTTCTTGGGCAACTCTCTCTTCCCTCCTCTGGGGATGGGATATTTCAGTATCTGACCATCAGTCCCCAAATGCACCTTACCCTTGAGGTCCTGAGGATCCTTAGACAAATAGAGTTCCTGACGCCTGCCCCAGTGCCCAAAGTTCTGAGTTGGGTACAGCTTAGGCCCACGAAGGAACACTAGATAATCTTTTTTTTTTTTTTAATTTTTATTTATTTATTTTTCCCCCAAAGCCCCAGTAGATAGTTGTATGTCATAGCTGCACATCCTTCCAGCTGCTGTATGTGGGACCCGGCCAGGCCGGAGAAGCAGTGCGTCGGTGCGCGCCTGGGATGCGAACCCCGGCTGCCAGTAGCGGAGCGCACGCACTTAACTGCTAAGCCACAGGGCCGGCCCCAACACTAGATAATCTTATAAAACAAAAAAGAATAAGGAAAAGAATTGTTGCAAAGAAAATCGACTATACTATTTCTAAGTAGCAATCATTACAAATTGAGTCTTGATGTTTTAGAACAAAAGTTAAAATTCTTTGTTTCATATGCTTTTTACATTTCTATAACAGCTTCAGTGGAACTGAGCATATAAAACTGGGTTTTATATGCCCAGATCAAATTGAAGCAAGTGAGCAAATGTATTTTGAATACCTGCTTGGCTAACACACATGAGCTACTCTGAGTCACACGCAAGGAATGTTAATTTCAAATAGTTCAAATACTCTACCCCCTGGGGAAAGAAAATCAGTCCTTTAAGTTCCTTTGGCAGAAAGCTCCAGGTAACTGATTTTTAATTTTCGACCCTATCTCCGATGTAATGTTCCAATCATATTACAGAGCACGACTTAAACAAAGACTACATTTCTTACTACTCTGCTTTCACAACAGTTGAATCCACACACCTATCTCCATGGTTACTTTTGCACAGCGCTCACTGAGATTTGATATGCTCCCTTGCGATACTTTAAGTCCACAATGAGGCCATAAACCAGGAGAGAGAGGTAAGGACGCAGGATTATTTACATGATTAGAGTAAATAGTAACCATGAATTCACTAACACACAACTGTTTGCCTAAGCTTTACTTTGGGGACAGCGACTCTCATTAAATCTTGTTTTTAGTACAGTGAATTGTCACTTACATGGATCTATCACAAAAAAAACAAGAAGCTCCTGAAATTATATTTTGAAAGACAATAGTATATTCAAGTCTATAGCTAGCTTTTACCTCACATTTTCAGCAGATGTGTACTGTGTGATGCATAATAAAATGTATCATAACCCCTGAGACACCTTCATAGTTATAATCTTCTGTGCATGTGTATGTGTGTGAAAGAGTGATATTTTGATAGCATCTGGGAATAAAAGATATATTATAAAAATATATAATGAAACTATTTTAGGGTGTGTGTGTTGTTTGGGTTGTGAGGATAGAAGGATGGTGGAAGGAGGGGGAATACAGATAGGTACACAAATATTTATAATAAAAATTGAAGAGTGCCAAAATACAAGTATATCCATCCATTAATTTCTTGACGGTAAGGTCCTTGATAATTTCTATACATTCATTTTTTATTTCTGGGACTAAGCATAGTGCCAGATACACAGTAAGAATTTAACACATACTTGTTAAATTAATGAATGAATGCATGTATGCATGAACAAAATGTTATGGGAACATAGACAAGGGAACGCTTGATGTTAAGAATAATGGAAGTGAGCGGATTGGTGGGTGAAGAGGTCAGGGGATAATGATTTCTAGCAGAGACTGCTAATTGTTCCCCAATATCCATTCTTTCCTTTTCTATAGCAATACTTCCCTTGATTTCTAGCTGGACGCATTTACCAACGCCCTTTGCTGCTAGGTATGCCATGTGACCAGGTTCCAGCCAATGGGAGGTGAACAAAAGTGATGTGTCCACCTTTCACGTCATGTCCTTGAAAGGAATGGGCATGCCCTCCTTTTCCTCTGTATCCCCTAACCACTGGCTGGAAATGGGCATGGTGGTAAGCCATCTGGGTCTAGGCTGACAAGGGCAAAGCCCTTCCGTGCAGCGTAAAATAGGAGTCTGGGTCCCAGACAACTCTGTGGAGGACAGCCACTATGCCAACAGGACTTCATGTGAGAAATAAACTTCTGTTTTGCTGAAGCCAGTGGTTATCTTGGGTCTCTGTCGCAGTGGCTAAATTTAGATTCCAACTAATACAAGTGTCAGGAAGGATTTACGGAGGTGACGCTTGCACTGAGTTTCAAAGTTTGAGTAGATGTTCACCAGGTAGACAAAAAATGAAGGGCTTTCAAGACTCAGGGAACAGCATGCGTAAAGATATGGAAGTTTGGGGAATGGCTTTACGATGCCCAGCAATGAAGATGAAAAGGCAGCAAGGTCAGAGAGGACCCCATCTGCCTTGCTGGAAGGTTTGGATTTTTCCCAGTAGACAAGAAGATACTGCATGGTGGGCATGCTGGAGAGTGAAAAGAAGATTAAAATCTCACAACTCACATGTAAAATAAGCCAGGATAATCAATCACTTTTGTAGGAGAGGAAACAGAAATCCAGAGAAGCTAAAGGACTTTCCCAAGTCAGAGACAGAGGTGGAATTGGAACCAGTAGTCTTTGAATTATACCTGAGTTTCTTGAACTGTGATCTTTGGTCTGACTGCATCAAAATCACCTGGGTCACTTGCTAAAACTGCAAATTCCTGGGTTCCACCCCAGACTTCCTCAGAATCTCTGGGGATGGCTGCTAGGAGTTTGCATTTTTAACAAAGACTTCTAGTGCTTGCAAGTTGAAAACCACTGAACTCTACCAGTCTATCTCAAAAATATCTCTGTTTTTACAAATGAAGCCAAGCACATGGACTCTAGTAAAAGTCTTTCAGATGCCAGTTCAGCAGGCTAGCTTTCTCTGTAATCTCACACTTTCTAAGATTTAAAGATTGAAAAGGTGCTTTATAAATAAAACTTCTAGAGGGGGAAAGGAGGAGCTAACAGTTAACGGAGCACCTACAACTTTCCAGACACTGTTCTTGCCACTTGTCATCTCACAAATCTTCACAGATATCCTCTAAGGGAGGAAGGACTGTCTCCACTTTACAGATGCAGAAACTGAGGCCAAGAGCTGTTAAGGACTTGCCTAAGGTTACACAGATGTGAGTTTATCAAATGCCAAAGTCTATCCTTTCTGTTTAACACACCGAGGGAAGGGCTAGCGAACACAACTTAAAATCCCTGAGTGATCATAACTGATGTTAGTGAATATGTAAATTATGTTTGTTTTCCAGATTGGACCACTTCTACAAAGAAGTTGGACAAATTTCTGAGATTCCCAACCAGTAGGCAGTAGGGTCTCTAGGGTTATTTCACTCTTAAGCATATTTAGCACTCTTTTTGCTGAGTTTGGGGCTTACATCTGCAAGCTTTCCATATGACTTTGATCTCAGCCCGGAATTAAGAACTTCACTCAATTTGCAGGCTTTGGTGTCTTTTGCCTTATGGAGAAAATGGAGACAAAGTATCTAGCAGATTTTTAAAAAATAGATATTATCATCAACAAAATAGTTAACGATTTTTTTCACTTAAAACTTGAAACTCAATTTGCCAATTTTCTTCCATAATCCAATGCCCTATTTTACGAAAGGCTTTTCCTTTTCTTATTAAAATGTTTGACATAGAACATTGTGTACATTTAAGGTATACAATATGTCGATTTGATACATTTATGACTGTCACTGTAGAGACAGCACCTCTATCATGTCACATAATTATCATATCTTTTTTGTGGTTGGAATAATTAAGATCTAGTCTCTTAGCAAATTTGATGATTACTATACAATATTGTTGTCTATATACACTATACTGTGCATTAGAGCTCTAGGACTTATTTACTACTACAGAAGGCTTTTCTAAACTAGGCAAGAAATGCGAAGTACATATATGTTACTTTTCATCATACCACCTTTATGTATTCACATTAGCATTAGTTCATGGAATTTTACTGTAACAGAAACTAAAGTGTACTATACAAAAAGGCTCTACATATTCTGTCTGGCATTAAAATCACTAATTACCAGACCTATGGAAATCTGGTCCAGAAGTTTCAAAGTAGCAATATAAATGGTATATATTAGAGAAAAAGCAATCTTTTCCTTTCCTTTTCAGTTTTAGAACATGCACTTTGGAGATAATAAAATAGGTAAAAAGGCCATCAGTGAAGTGCTTAAAATTCACATAAACTCAATAGAAGGCTTAAATCTCAGTTATTTGATTTTATTCTAGAAATTAACAAAGTATTTTTCTACTATGTTTAAAAATCAGCACAGCTGATTTTTCTTGATGTATTAGGATGTAGATTTTGGCATTAGGATGTAGATTTTGCTCTCGGGCTCTCAAAAACTAAAGTAGCCATATTAAAGCCCTTTGGGGGTTCCCAGTTCCCTTCTATAATTTGGAGGGCGGGGCGAATTTCTTCGTTTCTAAGTCCGTTTCAGCAACATCTTCTTTGCGGGCAACTCCTGGAAAGGAGGGATGCGGTCGTAACTTGACAAAGATCTTTACACATCTTGCTCTGAAAGAGTCCGTCTAGGATGATGTCTATTGTTCTAAAAAGCACGGCTCATCTTTCCTTTTCTTCAGTAGTTCTACACTCATCTGTTTTAATGTTTCCCGCGCCCATGCTAAACTCGCTAAGCTGGGTGTTGTCAGCGACACAAAATTCTTGCTTTTAAGGAGACCACACAGCCACTTGCGATTCTGGGGAAGTCGAAGCCCCTCAGGACGGCGCGGTCCAACTGGCAAGCTGCTTTCGACCTCGAGGAGGGGCTGCCACAGGTGTCCCGGGGCGCAGGAGGAGGAGCAACTCCGCGAGCGAGAGGCTGCCCCGGCCAAATCCCGCGGGAACGGCCCCCGGCAGGCGTCCGCGCCGCCACTCGGTTGCCATGGAGACCCAGGTCGAGGGCCGGTGGCCTGGGAGAAGCCGGGAAGGTCTACCCTGCCACGGCCTCAGCCGGTGGGTCCCCTGTCTCGCACTCCACCCGGCTCCGCAGCCGCGTCCGCGAAGGGCGACTGTGCGTGGCCAGGCGAGGTCCTGAGGCGCCCCCTCCTTCCGAGGGCCGGAGCGCACCGAGCGCCGGGAGCCGCCACCCCCTGCCCCGAATCCGGCCGGTGGGAGAGGCTGCGTTTGAACCAAACGGCCTTCGCAGCCCGCCGCCCCGCGGCTCCCGAGGGCACTGCTTCCGACACCAGCCGCCGGTGCCGGAAGTGCAGCGGCTGCCGCGTCTCCGACCCCCAAGCCCCGGGAACCATCGGCCCTCTGGGTAAGGGAGGTTAGCGGGAGCCGGTGAAAGGGGCGCCCGAGGGCTGCAGACGCGGCTCACTGGAGAGCCCTGCCCCCAATCGAGAAGAGTCTCGTCGCTTCGGCGGCGACTCCCGAGCCGTCTCCACGCCTCTCCCTTTTCGAGTGTATGGAGGTTTCTTGGGGGTTTGCCCGGCTCGAAGTATGGGATGCTCGGATCGGCCAGTAAATGCCACCTCTGAGTCTTTAAGGCCACAGCGAAATGGGCCGCCAGGTGCGGTCCTGCGGAAATCGTGATTTACCGAGATAACCTTTTCTTTTCACAGAGACGATGCTTAAGGTACAAGGAAAACCATTTCCGGGCACATCTGGATTGTAATTCAAGCTTGAGTTCCCGACGACAGTCAAGGGGCAACCATGCTGAACTCCGCAAGTGAACTGGAGTTTTCGAACGAAAACAATACGGAGGACATCTCCCAGTTCGCTTCCCTGGCACTGTCAGGTGACGAAGCATCCAGCGAGAAAAGCTCGACTGGTGCACCCGAGAAAACTGGCTATCCGGACTCCGTTTACGTTATGGCAGCGAACGTTTTTCAGGGTATTCGAATCGAAAAGTCACCAGAGAAGGTCTTAATAAAGTATGGGAATGAGCCCCTGCGGTCCTTGTCCGAGTCGAAAGATGAATCCTTTCAGCGTTTGTCCTATGAGCTGGCTTTCAGTGCCCTGAAGTGTGAGTAGCACCAGTCTTGAAGATCAGCGCTAAAGGAAAATGATAGCGAGAGAATTTGTGGAGTGCAGCCCCCTCCCCGCCCCCTCATACACACCAGGTTTTGTTTTTATGAATATGCCTATCTTTGGTCACTTGCAAATGTCGAGGAATTAGGAAAGTTCCAGTAAAACAAGTTGTTTCAGGTCAGAAGTGTTTGTCACTTGCAGATTTCCCCGTGCCTAGCACTGTGCCTTGTCCGTAGCTGTAAAGCAGAGTCATTAAACTGAACAGGAAACGATTCCATTAGCAGGAAGAACAAGAATCCATTGAAGTCTCCGCTTATAGTTTCCTCTCCCTGGAAACTATAATCTTTCTTTTCATTCTCTGTGTTTACATCTTGTATTTTAATGTATGAACTTTCACAAATATAAAAACCAATCAGAGGGTGGGGGAGAGGAACAGATGGAATAAGAAGAAAAGGTGCAACATATTAAAAATGAATATCAAAATCAACCCCTATGAAGATGATCTCATTCATGGACAATAGCTTTAATTTGGAGAGCTTGTAAATTTATTTCTCCAAACTTTTGTCTAATTTCCATTTCTCATTTGCCTCCAGGGTTTGAGATGCAATGTTTCCGATTCCCTCAGTGGCGGTGAATTATCAACTTCTGAGTGGGGAGTTGACTAGTACAGAACCAAATATTGTTACTGTGAGACCAAAAGGCCTGAAGACATTTGTGTTTGTATTAGCTATAAACTATAATATAATAGAGTATGTTATAATATAAACTATAAAGTTCAATTTGTAAACTGACTGAATATTGTTCCAAAAAGAAATTCCAGAAATGTTTGGAGTCTTAGCAGCATGGCTGCAGTGTGAGCATATGGCTTCCTAAAGAGACACGTTGAAAGGGCAACACTCATTTGCACGTATTTTCTTAGTATTAGTTCTTACTGGGACTTGCACATCCTTGCACATAGGCAGTTAAAAATTGTTCAGTTATTTAGACTGAATGTCTCATTAGTTATTTAGACATGAATATATATTTTTGGTTGTCTGCAGAGATGACATAGGTAAACTCCGAAGACAGGTATTTGTCATCACAGAGAAAAATTTGTATGTTGAGTGAACTTCTCTTTAGTTTTCATCTTTGTTTCCTGCTTGTGATTTTTTTTCTAAGTCTATCTTAACCGTTTTTCCTCCTCCAATTTAATCTTTCAGATTCTGTTTCATCCCTTTCCTTCACCCCCTTATTAAAATGTAGTTTTAAACACTAACCAAAGTGTTGCACTTTAAATAATGAGTCAAATGACATTTTAACATTTTCTCCCTGCAACAATGAAATGCGGACGGGGCATCTATGTTGATTAGTTGGTATTTAATGTTAATGCCAAAACTCTGTTATAGACGGTTTTTTTTCCCTAATAGAGTATTGAATCTTACCTTTATAAATCAAGAATAAAAGCCTGAAATTCTTCTTTGTAAAATTAATGCACTAACTAGATGGTCATGCTATAGTGATATGTCTGGTATATCGTTTTCTTTCTCTCCATCTTTATTTCTGTTTTATGAAAGGGTCTTGGGACTATTTGATGTCCCATTCAGATAAATTATTGTCATAGGCCTTTACAAACATGCTTTTACTTAAAATGTTCATTTTATGAGTTCAAATTCTAAAATAAGATGGCTTTGGTTGTTTACTTGGTACAAGTATTATTTTCTTATGATATCTTTTAATATTTTGCTTTAAAATATTGGAGGCTCTTGTGCCTTTCACTTTTATCTTCTGTATTATTAGTGTTCTATCAATACTTTCACATGTAATATTTTATAAACTCACATCTAGCTTAACAGTATAGGTTCAAGGAGTCCATGGTTCAGAAAAGAAAATTCAGGATTCCTCCCTAAGGTTTTATAGGAGCAGTAAAGCTGAAAAGGTTAGTGTACAAACTAAAGAAAGCTTGGGTAATGATCCCTTTTATTGGTGAATTTGTGAACAGCTAATTAGATCACATTACCATATTTTTTTGAGGAAGTACAAAGGAAAAATGACAAAGAAAATCTCTTAATTATACAAATGTTAAGTGTATTCCTTTGGTTGTGTTTTATGTTTTTCAGTTTTGTTGTTTGCTCTTTTGTTGATATCCTTTGTGTATAAGCTCTTTCAAAGCAGAGTGTACTATTTATCTGATTAACCTTTTAAAGATTTAAAGGACTCGGTATAATATTTTTTGAAATGAAGACAACCACTAGTCCCACTTTACTAAATAACCCCAAGGTCAATTTTCTGCTGAAGAAGGTAATGAAGAGTAGTCTATTCTTATTAAGTTTGACTTCTGTCAAAGAAGCAGAATACTAGCAGCTAATTTATTTTTTCAAGGAATCGCTGGATGTTTCAAGGCATACTAAATATTAAAACAGAAGAAAGAACTGGGAAAATGATTTCTTAAAAAATAAATTAATGAACAACAAATAAAGAAAAAAAAAAAAAAAAAACTTGAGGAAAGAGATGTCCCTGAAATTGTTGATCTTATTCCTGGCTTAATTCTTCCTCCAGCCTCTCTAGGTATATAATCATAATTGGTGAATTTTCAGTCCCAGGAACTGGCTGTGGCATTAACCTGGTCATTTCATAATCATGTAACTGTCAGTGAAAAACCTAGAAAATGCTTAATGTATGGTTTGGTTATGGCTTTGGGAATTAGTAATTGTAGTCAGGGGTCCCCAAGGGCACCCTCAGGTTCAGTAGAAGGTTCAGAAGATTCAGGTTCAGTAGAAGGACTCACAGAATGCAGCAAAGCTGTTATACACATGGTTACAGTTTATTACAGTGAAAGGATAGAAATTAAAATCAGCACCATAGGACAGAGTCCAGGAGGGACCAAGTATAAGCTTCCTATTGTCCTTTCTCAATGGAGTATTATGGACAGTGGTTAATTCTCCCAGCAATGATGGATGACAACACAAATGAAGTATTGCCATCCAAGGAACCTCACCCAAGCCTTGTTGTCTGGGATTTTTATTTGGGAGGTCAGTCATGTAGACAAGGAGCACCCTCATGGCTGACCTTACTCAATCTCTAGCTTTTCCAGAGGTCAAGCTTATACTGTGTGGCCCAAGGCCCCAAGTAAACAAAGACAGTTTGATCAGCAAGATACTCCAAGGGCTTAGAGGTCATCTCCCAAGAGCTCGTAGAGGGCCAAGCTTTTCTTTAGAATGTGCAGGGTTTGGCCACCCAGGCCTGCTAAGTTAATTCTTGATTGCACAATGATTCATTAGGAAAATGATCTAGATCAACAACCTCTTAAGCTCTGGTTGTCACCTAAGAGGTTCAAGCAATTCTCTTGAATGACAATAATAATACGTTACATAGCTCTTTGTAATTCACAAAACAATTATATAATTTGATATACCAGTCTTTTGAGATGGAAGATTCTTATTTGCAGATGAGAAAATTGAGAAAAGCTCAAGAAGAGATTAAATGATATACCTAAGGAACCAAGCAGGAAGAAGGATAAAAAGAAGTGTTTCATCTAGTTGGAAGGGTGGTAGAATAGCAACTCTCATCCTAATTCTAGTTATGGTCCACATTGTTTTATTTTAACCGTATAATGATTTTGTATTTGATGATGCCAGCTTCTTTTCCCTAGTATCTACTTCTCTCAAATACTCTTTCAAAAATATTTTTGGCTATGCTTACTAGTTTTGCCAAAAAGACTTCGATAATTTTGTCAAGTTTCCCTCCTTCCACACATACAAAACCTCTATATACCTATATTTATAATTATAGGAGGACCTTGAGATTCTTGAAGTGAAGGTTCTAGAAGTGAATCTCATGAAGCGAATCATATGAAGGAAACTCTATGAACACATAATAAAAATAGAGAGGGAGAACGTAGGGGAGAGTCAAAAAAAAAGAAACATCTCCCATCTTTCTCCCAGAATCGGAGGGATGACCAGATGGACTATGTGAGTTTTAGGAGTCCGATAAAGAGCACTCCTCCTTTACACTTGAGTTTGGGACCAGCTGAGAGCGAGAAAAAAGAGGTTTGGGATCATGGCTTTAGATCTCCAGTCAAATAGGCTTGCAAATACTTCTGAATTAGAACTGCCCATCTAATCCATGGCACAGCTGAAGAGTGGCAGACCCCTCCACCCCAACTCACATGAGGCACATAGTAAAGAGCCTCCTGGAATACATGCACGCCTCCTGCAGAGACGCTGGCAGAGAGAGAGGAAGAGAGGAAAGGGGGAGGCAGGAAGATATGCCCCAGTTCCTTCTTCCAATTTCACCAAATAAACTCAATTTTCCTTTCTTAGGGAGTGGTGAGTAAGGGGTAGGAAGAGAATCCAGGAATGTTTCTCTAGGGAATGCCCTTCCCATTGGAAACATGAAGAATGGAGATTAAGAATTCCCTTCACCGGACTAAAGGGAAGAGTCTAATTAGTGGGGGACTAGAGATAATTGGGGCTATTGTGCTCAACTAGGATAGGCAAGGTTTGCAATCCTCAAGTAAATCCAATAACCCAAATTGGGCATTAGCAGTATGTTTTATTTAGCCACTCTGGTTTGTTGTAAGAGCAAGATGAGGAAGGGCTGCATAAGGTTGTGATGAAGAGCATGCACTTGGGTGCCAGACTGCCTGGGTTTGAATCCCTCATCTGCCACTTGCTGTCTGACTATGAACATATTACTTACATTCCGTGTCTCATTTCCTAATCCAAAAAATGGGGATAATGATGGTACCTAATTCATAGGGTTGTTATGAGGGTTAAATGAATGAATATATGGAAAGCACTTAGAACAATGTCTAGCTCATAGAAAGCACTATCTAAAGTACAGTCATGTGCTGCATAATGACATTTTGCTCAATGATGGACTGCATATATGTTGGTGGTCCCATAAGATTAGTGCCATATAGCCTAGGTGTGTAGTAGGCTATACCATCTAAGTTTGTGTAAGTGCACTATGATGTTCACACGACGACGAAATTGCCTAACAACCCATTTCTCAGAACATATCCCCGTCGTTAAGCAACACGTGACTGTATATATTATTAATGCTGATATTACTGAGAATGCTATGTAAATTGTAGATATACAAAGGCATTCTGCACAATATCAAAGGCAGCCCAAAGATGATATCAGTTTTGACAAGAGCCGTAGAAAAAAAATGCACTGTTGGCAAAATCGCGTTCTGTCTTATTTTCCTTCATCCTGCCTCTATTTCTTAGGATTCCAGCACTACTATTGCTCGAAGTTCTACAGCCTATGCAGGTCTGCTATCTTAAAAGTCCATCATTATTATGTTGACTATATTTTCTGTGACAAAAATTGGGACTCATACTCATCTATGAAGTAGATAGGGACTCATGCTCTACTATGAAGTAGATAGGAATTGGTTTGCAAGTACTGAGGTGTGAAACCTTAAACTTCATTTTCCTTGTAAGTGAAATGGAGAGATTGCCTTGTATAATACAGCCGTAATTACTGGCTAAAATATGGATAATGATTCCCAAAGGATTTCCTATGAAAATTGGATGTGCTTCCCAAGTTAGTCACTTATTTTTACTTTTCCCATCCCCCAAATAAAAACTGAAATTCAATGTGTACTGTTCATATAGTAGGTTTTCCATAAGTGTTGAATGAATTGAAGCTAGCGTAGCTTTCTGTTCAACTGATTAAAGCATTTGTTATATGATGTACGTATAGTAAGTAGTTATAAGAAAAGGAACACTCATGCATCCTATGCAGGTTTTAAAGTACGTCTACTTGTGTCCACTTAGTACTTTTGCAGTTATCCCTCCACCTGGAATGCTCTCTCCTCCCAGATCTTTACATGGCTAACTCGTTGTCATTTGGGTCTTAGATTAAATGTCATCTTATTAATGTCTTCACTAGTGAGTTCTACCAAATATTTAAGTAAGAAATAATACCAATCTAACACAAACTCTTCGAGAGAATAGAGAAAGAGGGAACACTTCCCACTCATTTAAGGCCAGCATAACCCCGATACCAACATTGACAAGGACATTATAAGAAAAGAAAAATCGACCAACATCCCTCATGCACATAGGCATAGAACAAAAATCCTAAATAAAATATTAGAAAGTCAAATCCACCAATACATAAAAAGGATAAGACATTATAAATTAGATCCTTTTTAATGTTTTTCAAAGGACATAACTTAAAGGTTGGAATTCCTTTACTACTACTTTGACTATTCAGATAGTGCTCCTTTGATTATGATTCCATGTGGAGCCTGGGTCATAAGGGTCCAGAATTCATAAAGATTACAAATATTTTATCATGTCATTGTAATTTAAATCTTTATCAAGAATTGAGGTATATTTCAGACATGAAATTAAAAGTACTTTATGGCATTGTCTAAAGTATATTTTGATTCCAAAGTTTTCATTTTCAGCTTTGATATTTTCAGTAACAGACATTTTCCTTGTCTTGCAGATCAAGATATTTTGGAAACTATATTAATAGACAGCTATATCTTTCCAAGTACCACAATAGTAAGTAGACAACTTTTATATAATTAGCTGTCTCATAATTGTTATTTAGAAATTATTAAAATGCCTTCACATTTAAATAACTAGTTTGCATAGTGCTGAGACCTCTTCAAAATACATCCTTAACTCTTTCTTCTAATGCTTCTAATATTGACCCTTGTCCTTTCATTTTTTTTTTTTTTTTTTTTGTGAGGAGATCAGCCCTGTGCTAATATCTGCCAACCCTCCTCACTTTTTTTTTGCTGAGGAAGACTGGCCCTGGGCTAACATCCGTGCCCATCTTCCTCCACTTTATATGGGACGCTGCCACAGCATGGCTTGCCAAGCAGTGCATCGGTGTGCGCCCGGGATCCGAACAGGCGAACCCCGGGAGCACGTGCACTTAACCGCTTGCACCACCAAGCCGGCCCCCCTTGTCCTTTCATTTTGATGAACATATCGAAAATTGTCTTTTTCAAAAGGTTTATTTTTTACTGGATTTTTTTCTATTTCAAAGATCTGCTCTATCTCAGACTATGTAAAAATGTTCATATTCCTGCTCTCTTATGAAAAATAATGGAATAGAAAATATTGCTATGAGATATTGTTTGTATACTTTTCTTTATGTGTGTTTCCCCTTGGTAGCCAGATCATTTGAGCAGCCTTATTATTGTGATGCTGTATGATTTCCAAGATAGAAAATTTCAAGCTCGTTTCCTTTCTGATAATGAAGAGTCCATAGCAGAAGTTCAAGAAGTAGAGAACCTTCTTATCAGGTAATTATAAAAGTGAAAACGGTGTTTTATATGAAATCATTATTAGTATTTTCATTAGTAAACTTGTATACAGTATAATGTATAGATAAGTCTTAATTTACAGAGAAAAAATACAAAAGTTAAGTTTCTTGAGTTCCTTTACAGTCTTGCACAGGTTAAATATACTGTTTAAAATCAACATATCTGTTGAAAACTTGAGTTGTAAGATCCAACTTGTAAGCATGTGTAAAATAATGAAAAATTCCTAATAATTTTTAGGACATATATAAACTTTACTTGAAACAGCTATTATTTATTTACTTAGTTTTGTTTACAGCTCTAAAAATTTGATGTGTATCAAATGAGAAAATTCCAACAGTAGACAAGCACACACTACTTTGCCAAGTTAAAAAAATACTTCTACATAGTTGAGAATAAATATGTTTTAAATTTGTTTTCTTTTTACCCTAAATATCAGCAGAAATCTACTATAGGAATAATAATAGTATCTACCTCAAAGGGTGGTTGGGAGAACTAATTAAACTAATGCATGTAAAATGCTTAGCTTAGAGCCAGACACATAGTAAATGGTCAATAAATGTTAAGTGCTACTGTTGTTAGGGCTTCTGTTATTATGTTGTTGAACTTTTATAGAAATTACAGTATAGCAACAACAATAATCTTGCAAGAAGATTTTTACCTAATGATTAACCTGAAACAGTTGTCAATATGATATCTGATTTTATATTTTTATAAAACATTTTTATTTTGTATTTTTATTGGAAATTCGATCAATTTCATTTAAATTATTGAAGGCTGAAACCAGAGGACTCAGGTAGTGGAGTAATAATAATATCTTACATTTATTGAGCACTTAATACGCCTCAATCATTGTTATAAGAAGCTCTAACAACCCTATGAGGTGGCTACTGTTACCAACCTGTATTTTTACACATGGGAAAACTGAGGCACAGACAAGGTAAAGGAATAATGCCAAAGAGCTAGAAAGGGGAGTAGCTAGGTTTCAAACTGGGGAAGTCTGACTCAGAGCCCAAGCTTTAACCATTTATATGCTACCACTCCTTCCACTTAGATAGTGAGGCTTGGCTGAAGTACTCTAGAAGATTAAAAATATGACATAGTCATATCTCATGTCAGTCACAGCCATGAGAAACTGTGGGATGGAGAAGAGCAAAAGCAATCAGATCTATGTACCATCTGTGTTAGAAAAGTAAGGATCTCACCCCTGTTTACTGTATGGGTTTCTGGGCAACCACCTCACTGCCCATACCTACACTGTGCAGCCTGCCTCCCAGGAGGGGCACAGATACATCAGAGAAAAATTGGTAGGGCAGTATGCTATGGGACAGGCTCTGAGTTTCAGCTTCTCTGAGCTTCTCTCAGTTTCTGTTTGACTTAGGAGACTTTCATGGAAGTCTCAACTTAGATTCGGAGAGGCTAATGAGAGCTGAAGTTAGACTGAGTCACCCAGGAAACCCACAGGGCTCTAACCAAGTAAGAAAGACCAGACTATGGTTTCAGCAGCAGCAGATTTTAGCTGAGAATGCTAGCAAGGCAGGTAGGAATAGGACAAGCAAAGGCCAGGGATCAGGAGGCCAGAGGAACGAGAAGATATTACTGTCTAAGGATTCCTGATTCCCCAGATTTTCCCCTTTCTCCATAATACACACCATGCTACATCCTGCCTTGACACATATCTGGTTACACTCTTGTCGGTGCAAGTTTTTCCCCCTACCCAAACTAACAGAGACTCATATAATGTAGATCTTATTCCCAAATTAATCAGTTGTATTATACCCGATTCATACTATACTCAATTCATAATATGCTATAGAAGAAATGCTTGTATTTAGTGACTGAATTGCAGAGAATAGTAGAGCAGTGCTGAGAAAATATACGTATAAAGATAATGCCAAGGGCCGGCCCCGTGGCTTAGTGGTTAAGTGCGCACGCTCTGCTACTGGCGGCCTGGGTTTGAATCCGGGGCGTGCACCGACGCACCGCTTTTCCAGCCATGCTGAGGCCGCGTCCCACATAACAGCAACTAGAAGGATGTGCAACTATGACATACAACTATCTACTGGGGCTTTGGGGGAAAAAAAGGAGGAGGATTGGCAATAGATGTTAGCTCAAAGCCAGTCTTCCTCAGCAAAAAGAGGGGGATTAGCATGGATGTTAGCTCAGGGCTGATCTTCCTCACACACACAAAAAAAGATAATGCCAAAGGGTTTTAATCAAGAGTCTTAGTTTTCAAGTAGTAGAAGCCATCTTCAGTTAACTTGAACAAAAATGAAAAATATTCTTATACTGGGATGTCTCTTGCAACTCAAGGACTCAGGAAGAAAATGAAATCAGGAACTGGAAAGATGTCAGGACTTTCTTTCTCTCTTTATCTTTCTATCTCGGCTTCTCTCAGTATCTGCTTCATTCTCTTTTTCTTTGCAGATCTGCCTTCTCTGCTTCTCTAGTCTACATGGGAAAAGCCCTACTGTTGCACCCCAGTTCCCGAGCTTACATGTTACAGTTGTATGTTAGTTTCTTCACCTAGACTAACTTATTATCTCTACATCCCAATTCTGAATTCTAAATCCCCCAGGAACTTAATTGGTTCCATGTGGATCAGGTGCATTCCCTTGGGCCAATTCTCCATAGCCAATCAAGTGGGATTCTGAACTCAAACAGGTTGCTGGAAGCCAACCCCTGCAGATCTTCTGCGGCTTGGGGCTGGGCACTGTTGTTCCCAGGGAAGTAGAATCATTGTAAACTTGGCATATACCTTAGTATGTTTCTACTGAGGGGATAAAGACTAATTTTAAGAGGTGATAAAGGAAGAGGTAATTATTTAGCTAGAAATTGAATGAGAATGATTTTCTCCTCATGAAAATTGTGTTTGACCTTTGTTACTGTTGCCTCTACCAGGGATCCTTGTGTTTTATCCCTGTATGTACCAATTTGTATCTTTTTCTTCATTTACTCATGGCTTTAGAGATATAGTCCAAGATGACACCTATTACCATTTTTGACATGCAAGGTCTTTAAGAACTCATTCCTTGTATAAAATGCAACTATCTTAAAACTATGTGACTAAGTTAAAAAAAAAAAAAAGAGGCCACAGCCTCTTCTTTCTCACTCCCCATGCCCTCACTCTAGCCCAAGAATCTGTTTCTGCCAAATACTTTGTTGGACTTTTGTGAAGCAGAATTGGAGAATAGGCAGTGAGAGTCTAGAGAGGCAGCAGGAGGGGAAGGACTTAGTAGTCCATCCTCCCAAACCACCCAAAACTATTCATCCTGAAGTCTCCACATTACAGCTAAGGTACCACTCTCCACCTAGATATCATCCTTGATTCTTTCTTTCCCTCCCCTGCGCCCATACCGTACCTAATGCATCAAGTCCTGTAACTCCATTTGGAAAATATGCTAAATCTACTTCTTTCCATTTCCATTACTACCATCCAAATCCAAGCCACCATAATCTGTCACTTGGACTACTGCGATAGCCTCCTCATTGGTTTCGCTGCCTCTAACTCTTACTTTCCCACAATCCATTCCATATGGCAGTAGACTGATATTTTTAAAATGTAATTATATGGTCATGAGAGAGTATCTTGGATCAGACTTAACTTCCTACTGTAAATAACTAGAAAACTGGAGAAAATATATGAGGCAAAGGTTTTGGACGTTAGACAAGAAGCAGCACAGAAACTTGATCCCTGGGAGAACAAAAACAAGTGAGGCGAGCCCTAGAGTAGTCCTGGCTTTATGCCTAGAGGTACTTTCCAACTGCCGTGCAGGCAGGGGAATCCCAAGGGGAAATTGGTTGTCTTGCTAAGTTAAGAAAACAGAGATCAAAGTTTTGGAAGGCTGAAATGATCATCTGTTTTTTCTTCTTTATTCTATTAATGTGGTAGGGTAATTTATGTTGAACGATTTTATAAATGTTAAGCCAACCATGTATTTCTGGGGTAAGTCACGTTTGCTCGGATATATCCCTTTTCTTTTCTCCTCCAATTCTCTCATTCCCCATAAGGCTTCCGAGTTTCTCATTTGCCAAAATGCTCCCTAAACACTTGTTCATGAGTTTTTGTCTCTCATATTCTCTCCACCTCTTCTTTGGAAACACTTAGCCTATTTCACTTACTTAGTGAATAATCTGAAACAGCTGTCAGTACGATGTCTGATTTTATATTTTTATGGGAAATTCAAGCAGTTCATTGAAGATTATCTTTTGGCATTAAGAAAATATTCAGTTTATATTTAAAGAGAACCACATTTCTGAATGTGTTAGGCATTAGTAATGGCATTCAAAAACTTGAGTTATTTTATTCATTGTTAAATAAAATTTCTGAAAATTTTGAAGCCAAAAAGGAGTAAAACTCATTTCCTTTTTTTTCTTTTCTTTTTTTTTTTTGTGAGGAAGATTAGCCCTTAGCTAATATCTGCTGCCAATCCTCCTCTTTTTGCTGAGGAAGATTGGCCCTGGGCTAACATCCATGCCCATCTTCCTCTGCTTTATATGGGACACCACCACAGCATGGCTTGACAAGCAGTGCGTTGGTGTGCGCCCGGGGTCTGAGCCTGTGAACCCTCGGGCCCCCGCAGCGGAGTGCACACACCCAACCACTATGCCACCAGGCTGGCTCCAAACTCATTTCTTTCTTTTTTTTTTTTTTTAAAGATTTTTTTTTTCCCCCCTAAAGCCCCAGTAGATAGTTGTATATCACAGCTGCACATCCTTCCAGTTGCTGCATGTGGGACGCGGCCTCAACATGGCCGGAGAAGCGGTGCGTCGGTGCGTGCCCAGGATCCGAACCGTGGCCGCCAGCAGCGGAGCGCGCGCACTTAACCGCTAAGCCACGGGGCCGGCCCCCAAACTCATTTCTTTAAAAAATAAACTAAGAGAAAATGGTATATTAGTTAGGATTCTTTTTTGGCAACTGACAGGACCCCAACTCAAACTAGATTAGGCAAAAGGGAGAATTTATCATAAGGCATCTCATGGAAGAATTGAACATTGAGACTGCAGGAAGGGCAGTGATGTGGCTGTGCTTCTGCTAACTAAATCCTATGACTAAAATATCATCAGGACTCTCTCTAGTCTCTCTTCTAGTCTCTGCTTCTCTGTGTGCTTTGGCTTCATTCTTTCATCTTTCTTTGCTTCCAGAATGGGAAACTTGGCTGCTGACAACTCAGGAGCTTTACTTATAGCACCAAAGACTAAAAAGACTGGCTTGACTCTGTTGCTACACCCAAAAAATTGCTTGACCCCAATGTGGGTCAAGTGCCCACCCTCGACCAATCAGCTGTGGCCAAGGAGACAGAGTCAGTTAGGGATACTTCCCAAGAAAATGATATGAATGGAGTGGGGGGCAGGGGACATTTTCAGAAGGGGGGAGTTTCTTTTTTTTTTTTTTTTTGGGTGAGGAAGATCAGCCCTGAGCTAACATCCATGCTAATCCTCCTCTTTTTGCTGAGGAAGACCGGCTCTGAGCTAACATCTATTGCCAATCCTCCTCCTTTTTCTCCCCAAAGCCCCAGTAGATAGTTGCATGTCATAGTTGCACATCCTTCTAGTTGCTGTATGTGGGACGCTGCCTCAGCATGGCCGGAGAAGCGGTGCGCCAGTGCGCACCTGGAATCCAAACCTCGGGCCGCCAGTAGCAGAGCGCGGGCACTTAACCGTTGAGCCACGGGGCCAGCCCCACGAAGGGGGGAGTTTCTATTCCCAGATGGGAAGGGGTGCTTAGAATACAAACCAGTAAGTTTCTACTGTAAAAGGAAACATTGGGAATAACTTTTTTTGCCATTATTTATAGATATAAAATCTCTTGGGACACACTATATTAGATATAATTTGTTATCACATATAATATTAGTTTATTCCAGTTGAGACCTAGGATGTTATCTTCCTTTAGACACAGCATATACTTTGCTACTGGCAGGCAACCACTAGACCTGGGTACTAACAAGCCCAGGTGACCTAGTCTAGTCAGAGATTGAAATGATTGGAAGTTCATCGGCTTCAGTCCCTGTGAAGGCCAGGGGTTCCTTTTTACCTTTTCCAGGGGTTGTCTTTTGGTGACCCAGTCCAAAGCCTGGGACTTTATCAGAGCCCCTTTTCCATAAACTTGGCATGCTCCAAATTTCCATTTTTGTTCCCATGCCCCATGAGTCATTGTAAGCTCTGCATATGTCTCAACTTCTCAGGCACATATTTCAGAATTGGCAGATAACTTTCATATATGATGCTCCCTCTACCTGGAACACTGGATAGCTCTTCTCCCACCCCTCCCTTACTCCTGGCTAACTCCTACTTCTCCCCTTATGGCTTAGCTTAAATGTAAATCCTGGGAAACTTTCTTTGACCCCTGTAGCAGTGCCTCTCCCTTATGCTGCCATAGCAGCCTGCCCTCCCTTGTTATTAGTACTTAGGACCTTTTTAAAGAATTGCTTTGTCTCCCCCTACCAGATTCTACACTCTGTGATGTCAGGAACAGCATCTTCTTTGCTCACTCCTTTGTTTTTGGAACCTAAAACGGTACCTGGAATATAGTAAGAATGCAAATATTTGGGGGCCGGCCAGGTGGCGCAAGCAGTTAAGTGTGCGTGCTCCGCTGCGTTGGCCCGGGGTTCGCCCGTTCGGATCCCAGGCGCACACCGATGCCCCACTTGGCAAGCCATGCTGTGGCGGCATCCCATATAAAGTGGAGGAAGATGGGCATGGATGTTAGCTCAGGGCCAGTCTTGCTCAGCAAAAAAAAAAAAAAAAAAAAAGAGAAAGATTGGCAGATGTTAGCACAGGGTTGATCTTCCTCACACACACAAAAAAAGAATGCAAATATTTGCTTGTGGATTAACTATATTTCTCTACCCTTAAATGGCCTTCCATTTCCTGCAGAAAAAATTCCCACTTCCTATGCATGGTGTATAAGATTTTTTTTGTGATTTGAGCCCTGGATCTCTCACCAACCTATGCTCTGTAAATAGGCTTTGCTGTTCAACACCTCCATATCTTTGTGGTGCTCTGCCCACAAAGTGGTGTCTTTGTGTCTTTGTGTCTTCTTTCCTTTTGTGGTCTGGAAAATTCTTGTTCCTCCATTAATAGTTAGCTCAAGTTTCTCCTCCTCTTAGAAGTTCCTTTGGGCTAAATTCTTGTTCTTCTTCCAATATATTTACTTTCTTCTTTATCTGTGTATCTTATAGCATTCATCATGTTGTGCTATGTTTGTTTATATGTCTGTTTTACCACGAAATTATAAATTACTTAAGGGTAGAAACTATCTTTTAATCTTTATAGCCCAGGTCTGATCACAGTACTTGGTTAATAGTAGTAAAAGAATAAACATATTAATTATTATCATTTCTTGAATAGCCTGACTTTAAATACAAAAGTATCTTTGCAACAACTCTGTAAGTAAGGTACTAATTCCTAATTCCCAGAGCTTAGAGAAGCTAAATAACTTATCTAAAGTCACATAGCTAGAAATTGGTGGAAAAAGAAATCGAACCCAGGTAATCTGATTGCAGAGACCAAACCATACTGGCTGGAGAGACAGAGGGAGAGAGAGGGAGAGGGAGAGGGCATGTGGCATGTTACAGGAGTAGCAAATAGTTCGGTGTATAACTAGAGATAGATTTATGGACGAGAGTGGTGGGAATTGAGGAAGGAAGAGTTGGTTCAGGTTAAATTTTTAATATCCTAGTATATTATGATAAGGAGTTTAGATTCTGTCCTGTAACTAATTGGTTCATTTAGAATTTAAGCTTAGGAATTACATAATTACAATTTAACATATAGAAATAAAACTCTGGTTGTGTGTACAACAGGATGCTGGTAAAAGAGATAATTGGCAACTCTCTGTGATAACATTCAAATTGTAGCAGGAGATGGACTTCTGAATCAGAATGCTGGGAAAGGCTACTTTTGCTTCCATTTTCATCAGTGCAGTTCGCCTTACAGCTATGGAAGAAGTTTTTTTAGTAACTATGGGATATTTCATTTACAGAAGTAATATGTCTGGTTATCCTAATAGCATTTGGATTTGGTCTTTGTCCTCAATGTGATATTGCATATTTATATAAAAATCTTTATAACTGTAAGTATACTTTAAATTACCTTTTGTGTGATTAAATTTTGTATTAAAATTCACAGTCTGAAATGTTTGCTATCTGGAAATTTGGAAAATTATTTCTCCCTGTACTCTTTCTATATACACAACACATATATTTTTCTAGGCTTCATAACTCTAATCTTTATATTTAATGATTGAAGAATACAGTTAATAGCATTTATTATGGTAAATTTGAACTACATAGGTATTTGGAAGAACTGTTTAATCAAAAATAATCTGTACTCAGAAACATCTCACAGTTTATAATATAGAACAGTAACTCAGCCCCTTTATATTAATTTATTCTTTGATGTGCATTAATGTATTATGTAATTGTTTTTAGTGTCCCCTCCTGTAGTTCTATGACATTAGAATATAGCACTACACATATCTAATTTTATTGTAGCCCCAGAAGGCTCAATGTTTGGTAACCCTTCCCTCTCCTCCCCAATGCCCCTGTGTTGTCTCTCTCTCTCTCCCTCATGCGTGTATACACATTCATACGTAAACACATTCTTAGGTGAAAGTTCCTCATTCTACTGAGTAGATAAGAAGCTTAATCTTATTAAGCTTTCTGCAGCCACACACACCACTCAGGTTGTACTTGACTTTTTTGTGGCATCTCTTCCCCATTTCTCATTCAAGGTAATCCTTGAGGTTTATTATTCAATTAGATTCCTACTGTAAAAATGTTATGAATATAGGTCAAGAGCAAGTTCTGCATTCTTATTTATTAAAAATTTGGGCTAAGAGATCAAGAAAAATCATTGGGTCCTCATGGTGATGCTAAGCAGTTCTTGTTTTTCTTTTCTGTTATTTGGAACTTCGAGGCATGGGGTAATCAGAACTGGAAAGAACTTGATACAGATTCATGAAAGTTCCTTAATCTTGTTAAGACTATACTGTTGCCATCTGTAATGATAAGTAGCCTATAATGAGTGGTGCCATGTGCCAGGCACAGTGCTAAGTATTTTACACACATGGTTGGTAATCACCACATTAATAGCAGAGTAAGTCAGCCACATTTTTTTTTTTATTGATATTTTAATGGTTTCTAACATTGTGAAATTTTGGGTTGTACATTTTTGTTTGTCCATCACCCCATATATGACTCCCTTCACCCCTTGTGCCCACCCCCCACCCCCACTTCCCGGGTAACCACAGTCCAGTTTTCTCTGTCCATGTGTTGGTTTATATTCCACATATGAGTGAGATCATACAGTGTTTGTCTTTCTCTTTCTGGCTTATTTCACTTAACATAATACGCTCCAGGCCCATCCATGTTGTTGCAAATGGGACGATTTTGTCTTTTTTTATGGTCAGCCACATTTTATAGATGAGAAAACAGAGGCTGAGAAAAGAGATTCAGTAACATACACGCCCGAGGTCACACAGCTGCTACGTGACAGAACCTGAAGTGAACTTCACATTTGTCAACTCTAAGTGCTACATAAAATTGTCTCTCAACCAGAAATTGATATGAATACCTGAGGAGATGCACAGCTATACAGGGGCAACAAAAACTGAAAAAAGGAAGCAGGATTGTTGGATTTCTGTTTTCAAATATGGCAAATTTTTATTCTAGACTTCAAAAATTTGAAATAGAATTATAAAAGAATTTCTTAAAATTTTAAATCTAATTTGTTAATATTTCCAGTGGAAAATTGATAGTCTTGTGTTTAACGCAGTAGTCACCAAGAATGGATTTTCTATCTCTAGTTTTAAGACAAAATTGGCTGCAGCATTGGCAAGATGTCGAATCAAACATGATGCCCTTTCAATTTACCACATTCTTCCAGAAACAGTTAGGAACCAGGAACTAAGGGCCTCCACTTTGCCACTTTATGCTTGGATAAATACTTGTAAAATCAGGTAAGAATTTTAATCAAATTCTTTATTCATATTTCAAGTCGCTAGCCTTTCAAAATAATATGATAAGAAATATTACCTTTTTAATGGAGGGGGGCATATCTGGGAGAGTGATTGGGGAATCATAGTTTAGTTCAAGATCTTATCACCAAATTACCAAAGGTAGTTACATAAATATGTTAACTTTTCTGTCTCTATCTTTTAACTTATTGTTGGCTACAATTGTAAGTTCCATTAGATGCAATATATGCAGTGATATTTTTATTTATTGTAGGAAAAACATGCTAGTGTTAAATACATTTTTAACGTATAAAACCTAATGTAATTTGTAATTACAGCATAATGTTGTATATTTACAGCCCTGAAGAAGTTTATCATAGTTTGAAGAAAAAAGGCTATCATAAAGTCCAATCTGTATTGCATATTAATGATAAAGTCTTTGCTGTGGACCAACATTGCTATGATGTCTTAATTTTCCCATCTCATCTTAAAAGTGATCTTCTAAATACAGATCTTTTCAAAGATTACAAACTTATATTTCAGGTAAATTAACATTTACATTCATTGTGGTTCACAATAATCCTACTTACCCAAAGAATCCCTCCACTTAAAAATAAAACCTAACAGGCTGGCCTGGTGGCATAGTGGTTAAGTTCACGCACTCTGCTTCAGGAGCCTGGGGTTTGCAGGTTCAGATCCCAGGTGCGGACCTATGTCCCCGCTTAATCAAGCCATGCTGTGGCAGGTGTCCCATATAAAGTAGAAGGAGATGGGCACAGATGTTAGCCCAGGGCCAGTTTTCCTCAGCAAAAAGAGGAGGATTGGCAACAAATGTTAGCTCACGGCTAATCTTCCTCACCAAAAAACAATAAATAAATACAAAGTAAAACCTAACAAACTGATTATATTTTTTGTAGATTATGAGGGGGGTTTATAAGGCCTAATTTTGACCTTGAATAAAATTAATACCTCTACAATCAGTGTTCCTATTATACTTTGGCATCTTTGTCCCATGTGAAGTTGTAGAGGACATATTCTCCTCCCCAGACTCCGTAGATGGGGAGACTTGTATTGCTGGCAGGTGAAAGGCTGTATTTTTCTCTCCCAAGGGAGGATTCAAGAGAAGGTACAATGATACCTTTTCTTCCTTCCATTTCTGGGGAAGATGCTAGTAGCATCCTGCATTTGAAAATGCAATGTGTAATACTTTCCCATTATCTCTTTAACATAGCCCCATATCTTTGATTTGTAAGAGGTGTATGATGGCTATTAATGCAGGAAGAGAATGTGAGGTATAATATGGTTTCAATAAAATGAAAAAAGGTCCAAAAAATTCAGTTAAATTAATTTTTATATCCTTAGACTCCAATTCTTCCCTCAGATTCACCTTGGTCTTCTAAGGTTTATCCTTCACTGCACTCATATTCTTGGGCAGAACCTCTTGGCCTTATGTTACAGTGACATCCTATTGAGCACTGAGGTCAACGGCAGAAACCCAGTCTATCTAGCCCCCTTTTATAAGCTTGTCAGCCATCTTACTTTTAATATCTGTGAACTAGCGGCAATTTAGATGACAATGTAATGGGGAAGAAAGAATGCCAGTAGTAGATGAGTGGGTTTTCATGAAGGAGTAAGAATGGGAGCTAAGGCAGGACATCATTAATCTATTAATCATGTTTTGGGGATTTTGGCATTGCCTTATCACTATATGAAAGTTATATGAGAGCCAGTCCTGATGGCCTAGTGGTTAAAGTTCAGTGTGCTCTGTTTTGGTGGCCTGGGTTCAGTTCCTGGGCATGGAACCACACCACTTGTCTGTCAGTAGCCATGCTGTGGCGGTGGCTCACATAGAAGAATTAGAAGGACCTACAACTACAATATACAACTATGTACTGGGGCTTTGGGGAGGAAAAAAAAAGTTAACAGTCATAATTTAGGCTAAACAAAGTTAGGGTCTTTGTTTTAAATCAGTTTATATCAGTTATCTTTGTTAACTTTGTAATTTAACATATATTAAAATGCTTTAAACTAAAATGGATTAGGTATCTCTTCAAAATTCCTACCAAGTACTTTCTTTTACCTAAGGCAAAAAGAAGTCAGTTCATGCTTCTAGTCAAAGTCTTTGAAATTCTAATCATACCATTGTCTTGTAGGACAAATCTCGAAGTCTTGCTGTCCATTCTGTAAAGGCTTTATTAAATATGGATGATGATATCTTAATGGTCAATACAGGTTCGTGGTACACAGTTGCCCATATGTCAATCTTAACAAATAATAATACCTCAAAAATATTTGTGTGTGGAGTACAATCACAAGCTAAGGATCCTGACCTGAAAAACATTTTCACAAAAATGGGATGTAAAAGTATGTATAAATATTTATTTGTTATTTGTTTTTGCTAAATGTTCTACAAGATTTAGAAATGTTAAAAATGTGTGAACTTGTTATTTTTTTATAATGTAAAAACTCTATATATGAACTATACTCTTAAAATTCTCATTAATCCATATCAGGCTCTTCTTGTTGCTTAATATTTTAAACAACTGCAGTTTACTTTAGTGATCATATTGGCACTTTGGTATATTGGTTGACATTTAGCTACAATATAATTTGAGGTTCAAATAGTAATTAGTTAAAATAGGTGGTAGAAATTATCATCCTTTAATAAATAAGAACATGATCACAGGAGTGCTTAAGGGACAAAAATAATATCTAGGACTAGAAGCTAACTCCCTTAGGCTTCTTAAAAATTTTACCATCGGATCATGACTAAAGATGACATTTTATTATAGGTTCAGTGAGGCTAAAAACTAAGCAGAACTTTTGACAGATTCACAGGACTGGGGAGAAAAAAGTAGAATTCAGGGCTTGACCAGGAGAGGTAGACTGGTAAATACCCAGGATTTCACTTGGAGCACAGAAGTATACCCTGGATAGTGATTAGTCCTCCAACTAATTGAAGCCCAAATTCCAGTCATCTCAATTCCCAGTTGGATTAAGGTGATCTGGGATTGCTAGTGCCCAGGTTTAGCTGCCTACCAGAAGCAAAAGTAAATTCTCTCTGGAAGAAAATAACACCACCCTAGATCTCATATCATCTGCTAAATTTTTTCAAATTCGATGTCTGGTACTCAATAAAAAAAAATAATAATAACCAGACAAACAAGAAGAAAAGATTTGACTGAAATAAAGAAAAATACCACAATAGAAGCAAGCCCACAGAGGGTCCAAATACTGGAGATATTAGATGTGGACTTTAAAATAACTATGATTAATATGCTGAAGAGACAAAATGCCAAGTTGTAGAATTTTAACAGAGAACTGGAAACTATAATTTAAAAAAAGAGTCAAAAGAATTCTAGAACTGAAAAATACAATATGTGAAATTAAGAAATAAATATATAGATTTAACAGTAGATTATACAGAGCTAAAGAAAGAATAAGAGAACTGATAAGCCAGAAGAAAATATTCAGACCGAAGCATGGAAGACAAAAGGATGAATAATACGGACGAGATGATAAAACACACATGAGACTCAGTGATCCAGTTATCTCACTCATGTTGTGATTGGGATCCCAGAAAGAGGGCAGAAAAGGAATGGGGAAGAAACAATATTTGAAATTCAGGCTGGGGATTTTTCAAAATGGTTGAAATAAATTAAGTCACAGATTTAAGAAGTCCTATGAACTCTAATAAGAATAAATATACAGAAAACATACTAGGTACATCACAGCATAACTGCTAAAAACCAAAGACAAAGAGCAATATTCAAATCAGCCAGGGAGATAATACATATCTCCCTCAATGGAATAGCAATAAAACTAAAAACTAACTTTTCAACAGAAACAACTGAAGCCAGAAGACAATTGAACAGTATCATTATAGCGCTGAAAGAAACTGCCAGGCTAGAGATCTATACTCAGCAGAAATATCCTTTGAAATAAAATGAAATAAAGATATTCTCAGACAAACAAAATCAGAGAGTTTGTCACCAGCAGACACAATAAAGGGCATACTAAAGATTGTTGTTTGAGTAGAAGGAATATTGTCTCACATAGAAAGCTGTAGATGCTGGAAGAAGTGAAGAACAATGGAAAAGGAGAGCACGTAGGTAAATCTAAATAATCTAAAGTCTAATGTCTTGTGAGATTGTAAACTAATGTCTTGTGGGGTTAAAAATATGTATGTTATATGTAATTAAAATAAATTATAACAGTGGCACACAGAGAGAAGGAAATGGAATTAGTGTGTTCTATTGTCCTTGCTTTGTCCACAAAATGGTAAAAGTAGTAACTTATTAAGTTGGTAGTGTGGGTTAAAATATCTAGGGCAATTAATAAACAGATAATAAAATGTATAATTAATAGCTAAGGGGGAAATGGAATATGGAATTGGAATACCATATTAACATAGAAAAGGCAAAACAAATAGAAAGCAAATAGGTAGATTAAACTAATATATATATGTATATATATACATGTATACATATGTAATCAATCAGTGAACACATTAAATATGCATGACTAAAACTTGAAATCAAAGACAAAGAGCATAATATTAGATTTTAAAATATCAACTATATGCTGTTTATAAGAGATACTCCTTATATAAAATGATATTAAAAAACTTAGGACAGAAAAAGATATGCTGTGCATATACTAACAAAAAGAGCTACAAAGTAGATTTAAGTCAAGAAACATTACTAGAAATTATAACATGATCAATTCATCAGAAAAATATAACAGTACTAAAGAAGTATGTGTCTAATATATGTAACAGAACTAAAGAAGTATATACCTAATATAGTCTCAAAATATATAAAGCAAAATTATCCAGGACCAGCAGATAACATGTTTTGTATATAGATAATCCTAAGGAATCCATGAAAAGACTATTAGAACTAATAAGAATATAACAAGTTTGCAGGATACAAAACAAATATCCAAAAATCAATGGTATTTCTATACACTAGCAATGAACAATCAAAAAATAAAAGAAAACAATTCCATTTATAATAACATCAAAAAGAAAAAAATACTAAGGAATAAATTTAACAAAGTGTAAGACTTGTACACTGAAAACTATAAAACATTGTTCAAAGATATTAAAGAAAACACAAATAAATGGAAAACATTCCATGTTTGTGGATCAGAAGACTTAATATTGTTAAAATGGTAATACTCCCCAAATTGATCTACAGATCCCTATAAAAACCCCAGCTTGTTTTTTTGCAGAAATTGACATGCTGTTCTTAAAATTCACATGGAAATTCAAGGGACTCAGAATAGTCAAAACAGTCTTGAAAAAGAACAAAGTTGTAGGGGCCGGCCCAGTGGCATAGTGGTTAAGTTTGCACTCTTTGCTTTGGTGGCCCGAGGTTCATGAGTTCGGATCCCTGGCATGGACCTACACACTGCTCATCAAGCCATGCTGTGGTGGCGTTCCACATAGAAAATAGAGGAAGATGGGCACAGATGTTAGCTCAGGGCCAATCTTCCTCACCAAACAAAAAAGAACAAAGTTGTAGGACTCACACTTCCTGATTTCAGCTATAGTAATCAAGACAATTTGGTACTAGCATAAAGATAAACATATAGATCAGCGGAATAGATTCGAGTGTCTGGAAATAAACCCTTACATTTATGATCAAATTGATGTTTCAATAAGGGTGCCAAAGCCATTTAACGAGGAAAGAACGACAGATGGCGCTGGGACAACTGGATAGTCACTTGCAGAAGAATGAAGTTGGGCCTCTACCTCAAACCATATACAAAATTAACTCAAAATGGATCAAAGACCTAGGTATAAGAGGTAAAACTATAAAATTCCTAGAAGAAAATACAGGGGTAATCTTTGTGACCTTGGATTTGGCAGTGGTTGCTTAGATATAACACCAAAAGCAGAGCAACAAAAGAAAAAATAGATAAATTGGACTTTATCCAAATTTAAAACTTTTATTCTTCCAAGGTCACTATCAAGAAAGTGAAAAGACGACCCACAGAATGGGAGAAAATATTTGCAAATCATATATCTGATAAGGGACATGTATCTAAAATAAACAACTCAGTAATAAAAAGACAAATATCACAATTAAAACATAAGTAAAGGATCTGAATTTAATCTGATTCATCAAGAAAAAGAGATCATAAAACAATTCATTTATCAGCAGTAGATAAGGAGATATCACTAGAGATCCTAGAGACATTTAAAACATAATAAAAAATACTATGAGCAGTTTTATGCCAACAGACTTGCACATTTAGATGACATGGGCATATTCCTGAAATAACACAATTTAGCAAAACTGATGCAAGATGAAATAGAGAATCTGAATATTCTTGTATATATTGAGATCTTAAAATTAGTGGATATTAATGTCTTCTGAATTCATAATTGAAAATCTCTGCCACCCACAAAGCAAAAAATTTTTGAAAACTTCAGTCCTTTAAGGAAGAAATAATACTCTTTCAGAGAATAGAAAAGAGGGACTACTTCCTAGTTTGTTTTATAACCTTGATATCAAAATCTGAAAAGGACATTAAAGGAGGGAAAATTACAGGCCAATGTCACTCATGAACAGGATTGTACAAAATAAATATTAGCAAACTGAAATATTATAAACAAGATATTAGCAAACTGGATTTAGCAATATATAAGAATAATAATACATTATAAATAAGCTGCGTTTATTCTAGGAATGTGAAGTTGGTTTAACTCTTAAAAATTAGTTTATGGGGGCCGGCCCCGTGGCTTAGCAGTTAAGTGCGCGCGCTCTGCTACTGGAGGCCCGGGTTCGGATCCCGGGCGCGCACCGACGCACCGCTTCTCCGGCCATGCTGAGGCCGGGTCCCACATACAGCAACTAGAAGGATGTGCAACTATGACGTACAACTATTTACTGGGGGGCTTTGGGGGAAAAAAAGGAGGAGGATTGGCAATAGATGTTAGCTCAGAGCCGGTCTTCCTCAGCAAAAAGAGGAGGATTAGCACAGATGTTAGCTCAGGGCTGATCTTCCTCACAAAAAATAAGTAAGTAAGTAAATAAATAAGTAAATAAATAACGTATTAAAAATTAGTTTATGCACGGGCCGGTCCGGTGGTGCAGCAGTTAAGTGCACGCACTCCACCTCGGTGGCCCGAGGGTTCGCAGGTTTGGATCCCGGGCGCGCACCAACGTGCCACTTGTCAAGCCATGCTGTGGTGGAGTCCCCTATAAAATAGAGGAAGATGGGCACGGATGTTAGCCCAGGGCCAATCTTCCTTGGCAAAAAGGGGAGGATTGGCATCGGACTTAGCTCCAGGCTGATCTTCCCACACACACACACAAAATTTAGTTTATGTAATCACCACATTAACAGAAGGAGAAAAATCATATGATCATCTCAATAGATGCAAAAAAGAAATTTGATAAAATTTAACGTTCCTTCATGATATTTATGCAGCAAACATCATATTTGATGAAATGTTTAAATGTTCTTTCTGATATCACAAATTAGATAAACATGCCTGCCATCACCACTTCTAATCAATGTTGTATTGGGAATCATAGCTAATGTAGTAAGGAAAGAAAAGAAGAGATAAAAGATATAAAGATTGGAAAGGAAGAAATAAAACTGTCCTTTTTTATAGGTGACATGATTACATATGTGGAAAATCCAAAGTAATCTGTAACTAAACTATAGATTTAACATGATTTTTGCAAGTTTACTAGATACAAGGTCAGCATACAAATTCAATTTCTGTATACCAATTACAAGAATTTGAAAATGAAGTTTTAAAAGCAGATATCTTTTACAATAATACCAAAAAACGTAAAAGATTTAGGAGTACATCTAATAAAATTTGTGTAAGACCTCCTCATAAAACTATGGAACATTACTGAAAGAAAGAAGACCGAAGTAGGGCCGGCCCCGTGGTGTAGCGGTTAAGTGCGCACGCTCGGCTGCTGGAGGCCCGGGTTCGGATCCCGGGCGCACACACACGCACCGCTTCTCTGGCTGTGCTGAGGCCGCGTCCCACATACAGCAACTAGAAGGATGTGCAACTATGACATACAACTATCTACTGGGGCTTTGGGGAAAAAAAAAAGGAGGAGGATTGGCAATAGATGTTAGCTCAGAGGCGGTCTTCCTCAGCAAAAAGAGGAGAATTAGCACAGATGTTAGCTCAGGGCTGATCTTCTTCACCAAAAAAAAAAAAAAAAAGACGACCTAAGTAAATGGAAGAATAGACTGTTCGTGAATTGAAAAACTAAATGTCATAAAGATGATGTTTCTCTCCAAGTTAATCTATATAGATTCAGTCCAATCCAAGTGACACTGCAGGGTACTGAGAAAGAGATGGTCTTTTTAGTATACGGTGCTGGTAAAAAATGAAACTGACCCTTACTTCACACCATATACACAAATCTAGAATCTCCTAGAATTTACTATAGGAGAAACACTCCATGACCTGGGGTCAGTAAAGATTTCTTAAACAGGACACATAAAGCACTAACCATAAGAAAAAAAGATTAAGTTGGATTACAGTAAATTAAAAAAAAAACTGCTTTAAGAGAGTGCAAAGGCAAACTGTAGAGAGGTAGCATATAAACTGACAAAGAGTTTTTATCCACAGTGTATAAGGAATTCTTACAAATTAACAATAAGAAAGACAGACAACCCAATTGGAAAACTGCGAGACATGACCAGGTGTTTCACAAAAGAGGACATCCAGATGCCAAAAAAAAACTTATGTAAAAGTACCCAACCTCATTAGTAATCAGGAAAATGCAATGAAAATCACAACAACCTACCACCAAACATCCATAGAATGATTAAAATGAAAAAGACTGGCAGTAATATGTGTTGGCAAGGCAAGGAGCATTGGGAATGTTCAAACACTGCCAGTGGGACTGTAAATTTGTACAGCCACTTTGGAAAATTAGTTAATCACTAAAGTCAAACATATACATACTTTATGACCCAGCGTTTCACTTTCAGATTTATTACCCTTCCCCCAGCCGCAAGAAGTGTATATATGTGCACCAAAAACTATATGTAAAACTATTCATAGAAACATTATTTATGATAGCCTCAAACTAGAAACAACCCAAATATCCATGCAATAGAATTTTATACAGAATAAATGATTGCCACACTAACAATGTGAATGAATCTTATAAACCTAATAGTGAGTGAAAGAAGTCACAAAAGAATACACAAAATTAAAGAGGTCACAAAAGAAGATGAAAAAGAAGATGCAAAAGAATATATACTTTATGATTGCATTTATATAAAATTGAAAAACAGATGAAAATAATCTGTGGTTTTAAAAGTCAGGAGTGGTTATTCTCAGGGAGGAGGAAGGGAGTAATGATGTAGGGTGCTATTTCTTGACTGGCAGATTCCTATGGTGGTTGCATGTTCACTTTGTGATATTTTACTGAGATGTACATTTATGATTTGTGTACTTTTTAGTGTATATGCTTACTTTAATTTAAAAGTGTTTTTTACAAAAAGGAAACACAGTGACGGAAGAGGACCTATCATGCAGCGCTAACCAATAGAAAGCAAGTGGGTTTTAAGGCAAAGAGCATCAGTAGGCTAAAGAGGGACACTGTGTATTAATAAAAGGAGCATCCCCCAAGAAATGTTAATAACTTATCCTTTCAACAAATATTTATGGATACATGCCATGCATCAGTTACTGCTCTATGTTCTGGGGATACAGCAGTGAAACAGTCTCTGCTCTTATGAAGCTTACATTGTATGGGAAAGACAAAAAATAAACTAATAAACACGTACTATGAAGAAAAAAATAGGTTAAGGGAATAGAGCGTTGAGAAGGGCTTGCTCTTTTTTACATATGGTGATCAGGAAAGGCCTTTCTGATAAAGAGATATTTGAGAAGAGACTCAAATGAAGCGTGGGAGACCTGATTGAAGTGAGGGATAAGTGCCAGAATCAAGGCAGGGGGAATAGCAAGAGGGAAAGCCCTGAGGTGGCAGCACGGTTAGCACGTTCCAGGAACAGTGAGGAGGCCGTGTGGCTGGAGCAGACTGAGCGAGGGGGGCATGTGGTAGGAGACGAGGTGAAAGGGTGGGTCTGGGAACAAAAATGGGGTGTTCTATGCCGGGGAAGGACTTTGACTTTGAATGAGATGGAAATTTATTAGAGGATTTTGATTAGAGGAGTGACTTGTTTTAACTATAACTTTGGTTTCTCTATGGAAAATACAATTTAGGTAGAAGGGTGTTAGCAGAGATATCAGTTAAGAGGCAGTTTTAAGCAGTCCAATTGTGATGATAATTGACTTCTACCAGGTTAGTAGCAGTGGAGGTCGTGAGAAATGGCAGGTTCTGAATGTATCTTGACGATACATTTGTCGAGATTTGCTCTTAGACGGGATATGGACTGTGGGGGAAGGGAAGAGTTAGGGTTGACTCTAAAGTTTTTGGTTTGTTCAGATGGAAAGATGAGGTTGCCCTGATGTGGGAAAGACTGTAATGGGAGTTAAGTTTTAGTTATGTTAGGCTGAAGATGCCTGTTAGCCACTAAGTGGAAATGTCAAGCAGGCATTTGGGTACACTCTTCTGGAGTTCAGGGGGGAGGTCTGTATCAGAGATACAGATTTGGGACTTACCAGCATGTCGATAATATTTAAAATCATGATGACTGAGGGAGTGAGTGTAGGTAGTAAAGAAAAGAATCCAAAGGCTAAGTTCTGGACACTCCAATACTTAGACATCAGAAAGTTGAATAAGAGGGATCTAGCAAAGGATCCACTAGAGAGGTGGGATAAGAATCAAGAAAAAGTGGATTCAGAAGCTGGCCAGTTATTACTTTATTTCCTTTTAGCTCCAAACCTACCCTTTGCCCTGCTTTGTGATGCTAGAGCTATACTCTGAATACTCCATTTCTGTTGCCGGCTGGCTCAATATTAGGCACTGCCATTAGAAGGTGCTGGAGGGACACTGCAAGACTGGAAGAGGAAGAAGAAAGGACTTTTCTTCTTCTTCCGGTGTTTGTTTATCCCTGTGGTGGCCCTGCAGGAGTCCTGGCAGTGTTAGCCTTGCCCTCTTGTCAGAGATCTGAATCTCAGCCTTGCAGGGGTCCCGCTCCTCTGACTTCCCTGGTTCCGTGTTCACTTTTCTGTCAGCCGTGGTGGGTCGTGGCTACTCTCTGCAGTCATTACCTCTGTGTACATTAGGGTTCTCAAGTTGTTGACCACCTTTTACCTGGTTAACAAGAGAGAATAGGAACCACTGGGTAACCAAGCAGTAGAGGAAAGGAAGTTTCTCCTTGCAGAAGTATTCCAGGTAATACATGAAGAAGGGATGACAGAATTAGAATATGGCTATTTTGCAACCCCTTTGCTGATAGCACAAAGGCAACTTAACGGATGAATGTGACACCACTTGTGAAGTAGTTTTGCTCTGCTTCCCCCACAAAAAAGAAAGAAAAAGAAAAAAAAAGAACCTGAGTCTAATTAAGCTTCTAAAGCTCCAACTACTAATTTATAGGAAGCACAGAAGACAGGAACATGTGAAACTACACTCTAGGGAAGCAATTAGCAAAATCCAGACTGGGAAATTCTAGTAGTACAAACCACCAAGTTTCATTAAGAAATAAATGGTAAGAAAAATGGAAAGGGAACCTATAGATAAAAGGAAAGTTAAAATAAGACATCAACCAATTGCAATGTATGTTCCTTATTTAGATCCTGATTCAAAGAAAACTAAAAAATTTTTGACATGTGTGAGACCATGGGGAAATTCAAGCCATGATTGGATGCCATTACTATTTGGTGATAATAAGGAATTCTTTTAAAAAAATTTTGTGTGGTTATGTTTTAAAGGAGTTCTTATCTATATGGAGAAATATTTATAGATTCAAAATTATATGGGGGTGGCAGAAGTGGGTGCAGATACAGATGAAACAAGACTGGGCATGAACGGTTCATGTTGAAGCTCCATGATGGGTACTTAAGAATTTATTATATATTATGTCTATTTTGTATATGTTTGAACTTTTCCAAGAAAAAGTTAAAAATAGAAAAAAGGAAAAGGCCCACTTGATTTTTAAAAAAAATTCAAAAGAGACAGAATGAAAAGAGGGAAAAATTGATCAGGCAAGAGAAAGGGGGTAGGTAGGGCAATTTCAGGAGTGACTCCTCAGCAGGTGAGGGAAAGGGGAGCCATTACAGAAGTGAAGGGGTGGCTTTAAGATAGGGGCACAGAGTTATAACTGAGGGAGGGCAGGCTTTCTCCAACTAAATTACAACGTCCCTAAGGGACCTTAGACAGTGCCTCAGAATTACTACTGATACCCATTTTTTCGGGGAATATAAAATATAAAAGGGGTTAAAAAATGAGAAAGGGAAATAACCAATACAGAGCATTTACTATATACTAGGCCCCATGTAGAGCTTAACTACTTTATCTCAGTCTTCACCACAATTAGATGAGGTAGGCATTATTATCCCATTTTAAGAATAAGGAAAGGAGGTTTAGAGAAATTGTCACGCAGCTAGTAAATAGTGAAGTTGGGAGTCAAACTTGGGTATTTCTGCCTCCAAAGCCCATTTCCCTCTACTGCATCATACTGCTTGCTTCTGACTCTGAAGTTCAGAATGGAAAATTTACATGATATTTTATGTAGAAGATATTTAAACTTCAAAATCATTCTCTCAAGTGAAGGAGAAAGCACCCTATTAAGAAAACTCATGTATTAACTTTGGGAAGTTATCAGAGAATAGCCCTCTTTTCTGACTACGTTAAAGATTAGTGGTTGCCAGAGGGGAAGGGGGATGGGGAGTGGGTAAAAGGGGTAAAGGGACACATGTGAGGTGATGGACAATAATTAGATTACCTGGGATGACCACAATGAAGTCTACTCAGAAAATGATAAACAATAATGTACACCCGAATTTTGCAATGTTATAAACCATTATTATTGCAATAAAGTTACTGGGGGGAAAAAAAGACTTTTTGTGGGATTGAGGATTTAAAAATGAACAATGATAAATAGATGTAATTACATACTGCATTAAGATTTTTAATTAATATTTTTGCATTAATTTTTCTGTGTTTTTTTCTCCCAGATATTGAAATACTTCATGAGACATTTATTAACATTGAATCAAAAGATCATAGATTACAGAAAGTTAAAGTGATTCTGCTGCTACCTCGTTGTTCAGGACTGGGTGTTAGTAATCCAGTAGAATTTATTTTAAGTGAGCATGAAGGTACTTGTTTTAATTTTTAATTTCTAAATTATTGAAACTTGTGGTTAATAATTTAAAAAATACAATTATTTAAAATCATTAAAATGACATATCAAATATATCTGATTAATGATTAGTTACCATGTATAAAGTACTTACTAAGTATAAAGTACTTTACATCCATTACCTCACTTAATTCTTATGCCAATCCTGAGAGAGATGGGCAAGGGGGATATTAAAAATATTTAATAATTGGAATGATGTAGGCAATTAGAACAATTGCTGGCCAGTATGCTTTCTGGTATATACCAGAGCTCAAAATATAGGCATTAAAATTTCTCAGCATTTTATAGATGAAAAAACTGAGACTAAGAAAGATTACAGTGGGTCCCCCCTTATCCACAGGGGTATGTTCCAAGACCCCCGATGGATGCCAGAAGCCTCGGATAATACTGAACCCTATATAGACTATGTTTTTTTCTTATACATATATACCTATGATAAAGTTTAATTCATAAATTAGGCACAGTAAGAGATTAACAACAATAACTGATAATGAAATAGAACAATAATAACAATATACTGTAATAAATGTTATGTGAATGTGGTCTCTCTGTCTCAAAATATCTTATTGTACTGTACTCACCTTTATTCTTGTGATGATATGAGATGATACAATGCCTACTGATGAGAAGAAATGAGGTGAGTGATGTAGGCATTGTGATGTAGCATTAGGCTACTATAGACCTCACCATACGTCAGAAGGAGGATCCTTGAGCCATGACGATGTCAATGGTTGGGTGTCAGGAGCCAGTGATGTCTGCAGTTGACCACTGATAACTGAAACCGGGAAAAATGAAACTGCAGATAAGGGGGAGCCTACTGTAATTCATTTTTATAAGGTCACACAATTAGTTAGTAACAGAGCCAGGATTCAAATTTAGATCTGCCTGACTCTAGAGCTTATGCTCTAAATACAATCCCAATTAAATCATAATCAGACTATTTCAAACTCAAGACTTCTTCAACCCCGAGTATGTGTGTTTTATGATATGAATACCCCAGATTAAATATTAATTCTAGGAGTATTTTATTTGATTCTTTAATAAATTTTAAAATATTATTTAACATTAACATTTACTGAGCACTTGTACGTAAGGCACTGAGCTAAGCACTTTGCTTGGATTATTTCATCAAATCCCCACAAGAACTCAGTGTAATGGTTACTCTTATTATCTCCATTTTACAAACACAGACTCTGAGGCTCAGAGGTGGAAGCCTCCCAGAGTCATTTGACTAGTAAGTGACAGAACCCGGATTCAAACACAACCGCCGAGGCTGGCACTTTGAATCACTCTCTTAATCAAAGTATTAACTGAAACTGATTCTTACTTTAATCCCTTGTTTATATTGAAAGGCATAGATAAGGTTAACTAGAATATCAGACAAAGAAGACATTCCATCAACATTCAAACTATAGTGAGTAACTGCTTTCTGTATCTAAACAAGGACAGAATTTAAAATAGAGAAAAGGAAATGCAGAGAAAGGAACTAATATTTATTGAGTACAACTGTGTCCCAGTCAATATTCTAGGTGGCATGCATGCACTGTCACTTAATATTAAAATAACTTTTTGAGGCTAGAGTTATTTTATTATCTCTGTTTTATAAAGGGGAAAAAAACCAAGACTCCGAGAAATTTAGCAGGTTGCCTAAGGTCATGTAACTGGTAAGTAGGGAAGCTAGGATTCAAATTCAGATTAGTTAGCACATTCTACTATACTACACTATAAAAAGAATTCCACTGTACTACACCATCTGTAACTGGGCTTACACTGTACCATGTGGAATTTTGATTTGCTATAGAAAATTTCTTTCCAGTGAGAGTTAAACAGAAGAATAACCAACTCAGATGGGAGAATGGTAGGCTGGGAAAATTCCTACACTAACTCTGGGAAATGATCAAAGAAGAGTTAGTAGACACCAGAAGAAGAGAGGAGGCAACAGCAGCAGCTATAGTAAGCATCGCAGTCAAGAGAATGACAGCTTAGAACTATGAGACTCTGGCCTTATCCTGCGCCATCTTGAAGTGAGAATGCAGAAAAAAGTAAGCCATAGGTAAAAATAAACTAGAGGCTGGGGGGGAAAGCCCAAAGAGAATTACAAATGAGAAAAAGGGAGAAAGTAAAAAGTTTGCTAGGCACTGGTTTTGAAAGCCTTGATGAAGAGGTGACAGGATAAGCCAAGAAGTGGTCTTTGGCAAACCTGGAAAAAAGGAAGGCGTTTGAAGGAAACTGTACTCTGAGGAGGCAATAGCCCGAGCAAATAAAGAGCTGCTGACCTAGTGATTGTGCTAGAAATCGCAGCCATAAGTTTAGTGGGGATGAATCCAAAAGACTATTTTATCAGATTTAGACACTAGGTAGAAGGGAGCAATTATGAATTAGTTTTGAAAAATATTTTAACATTGAAAAATATTACAACCATTGAGGAATATATGAAGTTGGTCGTTGCTAACAACTTGGAATTATTTTAAAACGGGATGAAAGAGGTAATTGATGTGGTTTTAGAGTATAATAATGTGTAAATAGTCCTTTAAAAAGTGATGGAGCCAGCCCTGGCGGTCTAGCGGTTAAGATTCGGTGCTCTCACCCCCACGGCCTGGGCTCATTTCCTAGTTGTGGAACCACACCACCCGTCTATCAATTGTCATACTGTGGCAGCGGCTCAATAGAGAACTAAACTAACAACTAGGATACACAACTATGCACTGAAGCTTAAAAAAAAAAGGTGTATTGTCAAAAAAAAAGTGATGGATAGTTTTAGAATAGAGATAGGAAAATGTGACGTGTAAAACTAAACTGGGAAGAAATGGAGTTAATTAACCTTCAGTGATATTACTGGAATGGGAAACAGCCAAATATATGGTATAAGTAATTGGTTCTCCTACTCCAGGGAGTTACTGAGAGGCAGGATAATACTTAGAAATTTGGGCTCTCTGGTTAGATTTCTGAGGTAGAATCCTGGCTCTCTACTAGTAGCTATGTGACCTTAGACATGTTGTTTAATATATGTTTAAACAGTTTTCTTAATATTAAAAGGGATAATAATGCTTCAACGGGTTGTTGAATAAGATAATCTATATAGAATATCATTCAATATATCTTAGTTAATATTATCAAGAAATATGTTAAAATTAGTTTTAGAAATTAAAAAAATAGGAGTTTCTTGATCTGTTGTTTCTTCATCTATTTGAAGACATACATTTGCTTCCCTGAATTTTTTTCTTCCAAAATTTCTTTTGGTAAGTTAATGATTTTAACTGTATCCTTTTGTGTTCTTTCTTACTCAGATCTGATTATAGCCCATCAGTTTCTATCTTGGAAAATAAATCTTCTCTTCTCTTTTCCTCTATTAGTCTCCAGACTGACTACATTCTCTCTTCTGTATCTAAATGACTTATTTGGCTGGTTGGATGACTGTCTCATGAGAACTTGGAGAAAAAAGAAAAACAATATTAAAACTAAACAAAATTACCTCTATCAATTTAGTTTGTTAATTTTGTTTTAAATCTTTTTTTTTTTTTTGTGAGGAAGATCAGCCCTGAGCCAACATCCATGCCAATCCTCCTCCTCTCGCTGAGAAAGACCAGCCCTAAGCCAACATCCGCCACCAATCCTCCTCCTTTTCCTTTTTTTTCCCTTTTTCTCCCCAAAGCCCCAGCAGACAGTTGTATGTCATAGCTGCACATCCCTCCAGCTGCTGCACGTGGGACGCCGCCTCAGCATGGCTGGACAAGCAGTGTGTCGGTGCGCGCCCAGGATCCGAACCCGGGCCGCCAGTAGCGGAGTGCGCACACCCAACCATCAAGCCACGGGGCTGGCCCCTTAGTTTTTTAATTTTAAGTCAGCATTTTTATAATACTATTTAGTTTTAATAAATATTTTTCATGAAAACTCTCATTAATAGGGAAAATGATTGAAAAATTAAATAATGTGATAATAGCAATATATGGGAAACATCTAGTACTGATATATTTAAAAGCATTTATTTGCTTTTAGATGCAGGTTTACTTAAAGATTTCTCTCAAGGAGGCACATCAGAAGATAAACTTCATATTCTTGCTCAACAGCAATATGAACAGCTAACACATGCAATGAAATGTAAGTTTATTATCAGTGCACTCTTAAAATATGTTGTAAATCTTACAAAAAATCTTTTATCTATTATAATCAGGCAATGAGGTGTGAACCATAAGTGAATTTTCCAGAACACTCAGTCTTAGTGCCTTCAAATAACAAAATATTTTACCAATTTAGTGTCTTTTAAAAATGTAGGTTAGCAAGCATAGTTATGAGTTTCTTAATGCTGATGTGAAATAATTATGTATTGTACATCCAGTATTGTAGTTTCATCTTCTCTATTTCTTTTCTTTGGCTTCTTACTTGATGTAATTTTTCTGTTGTCATTGTGCCTGCCCCTAACAACACTTCCACAATCCAAATTGTAATCAAACTCTTACTTCTCTTAGTGCTAAATAGAGAATAGAGAGATGCAATTACAGATAAAGCCTGGATCTCTTGATTTGAAGTCTGAGTAACAAAGCTCTTTAAGTATTTATATTATTGCTTCAATCACTGCATTTAGATTTGAGTACCATTTAGATTTTGAGTACCACTGCCCTTCCACACGTGGATGTGGAAATTTAGTTCTCTGAGAAATTATGTAAATTTTTATTAATTCAGTGAGTGTTTATCAAGTGCCTACTCTGGGTCAGGCATTAAGCTCGATGTTAGAGATATGAGTGTGAATAAATCCCAACCTCCAAAGGCTCACAGATAAACATGTGGGTACAGATAATTTAAGACATAAAAATACAGCATACATGAGGTAGAAACAAAGCAAAATGGAAAGCACAGGGGAGGTCTGCCCTTTTAGTTGATGCTACCAATAAACATTAATTTGAACATGATAGTATGTATATGATCTATGAAATAAGTTGGTTGGAAGATTAGGCAGTTGGTAAATAATAAACTTTTTTGATGCTTTCTCTGACTACTCTATTTAAAATTACAGGATCCTCTTCTGAAACTAACCATCCTCCATACCTGCTTTGTTTTTTTCTATAGCATTTATCACCTCCTAACAATACTATATAATTTTCCTATTTATTCACGTCAATAAAACGTAGAAAATAAGCTCCCCAGGGGCCGGGATTTTTGTCTGTGCATCTCGAGTGGCTAGAACAGTGCCTAGGTGCTGACTGAGGGTGGAGGAATGAGTGAGTTGCAGGTAGTAGGATTACCTCATTTTACAGATGAGAAATCTGTGAGTCGAAGTAATTTTCCCAGGTTCATTCAGCAGTAAGTAACAGAACGGGGTTCACATCTAAGTCTGCCTCTTCCTAGAGTCCTTTTAGCTAGTTATGTGACATGGCTTGTGGAAGAGTGGCTGGACGTACCGAGCTCATGATAATCTGCGGCACTTATTTTTTGTTTGTGTTTGCAACTAGGTTGGTCACACTGACTGAATTTTCAATTTCCACACAATCCAGTCAGATTTACTTTACTTATTGGCCACAGAGGACATTACTAATACTTACTTTAAAGGGGAGCCATTCAAGCATCTATGGAAATCATTCCCATCAAAACCATGCAGTATTAGCAGAAATAGGCATTTGGAAACAGCAGATTTGTTTAGGATTGTTAATGGGGTCATTATATTAATTACATCTTCTTTAAATGTAGTTACTAAAGCTCAAGCAGTTGTTTACTGCACATGCTCAGTTTATCCAGAAGAAAATGAAGCTGTTGTTAAGAAAGCACTGGAATTTCAAGACCATGGGATTAAAGTACAACCTTATAGGTAAGAAAGAAAAGGATTCTTCTGAACGACTCAATCAAATATTTTTGAAAGTGAGTGATTATGATTTTCTAAGTTGTATAAAGACATTCCACTTCCTTTTTGTTAGACTTTAGTGTGACCAAATAGCCTAACTTTTTACAACTTTATGTAGATTCTGTAGAGCCTTTACAATGGCTTGGCATGGGCGTTCTTTTGTACACTAAAAGATTCTTTTTGTTGTTGTTGTTATTGTTGATTAAGCTAAAGGCATTTTGGCTTTGACTTGATGGGTTCTGGATAAATTGGGTCCAAATTTTCTATCCCAAGTTTTAGATACATCTATGCCTCAGTACAAGAAAAATAAGTAGGGCCGGCCCCGTGGCTTAGCGGTTAAGTGCGCGTGCTCCGATGCTGGCGGCCCGGGTTCGGATCCCAGGCGCTCACCGACGCACCACTTCTCCGGCCATGCTGAGGCCGTGTCCCACATACAGCAACTAGAAGGATGTGCAGCTATGACATACAACTATCTACTGGGGCTTTGGGGGGAAAAATAAACAAATAAATAAAATCTTTAAAAAAAAGAAAAGAAAAATAAGTATATAAAATAACCTTAGAAAGTAGAGAGAAAATTCGTTGTTAGTTATCTGAAAACATACATTTCTTAGACCCTTTTAGCCTTTGGCACTCACAAGGAATGAGGTAAAAATAGCCTAAATAACTTTCGTAGCTTCTGGGTAAAATGCTGTAATAAACCAGGGATGAGAAGAAAAACAGTAATACTCCATCTGAACTGTGGACATCAAGGTAAGGAGTAGATCTAAGAATACGTGACACCAATTAGTTCTTCAAGGCTGTGACAATTAATAAGGTATTTTAAAACATCTCTTCTCTTTTACTTATTATTCATGTTCTAAACTTTTTCTGTAATTCTTATAGTAGGTTCTTAATATGCATATGGTTTGCTCCTTTCTTTTAATTTGATATTTTCCCTTTGCCGTTTCATAAGTGGACATGTTAATCACACCTGTATTTCCCTCCTTACTTAGCTTCACTTCCTTATTGAGTAGCTCCTATTGGTGGCTAACAGCCAACCTCACGTTGTGAGAGCTTCTCAACACAGCATTAGCTAAATCACCATCTAGTGGCAAAGAGAATTATTGCGGGTATATAACCAAATTCATCAGTATGGATGACTCTTGATTTGTCTGTCAGGGATAAGGTTTCTAAGAATGTAATCTGGCAAGAATGGAGGAACATCTGTATTTTATTTTATTAGATTTTATTTCAGGTAAGCTATAATTAATAATTAATCCATAATATGGTATAAAATACACAAGTAATATTTAAGGACATGTTATAAAGACAAAATAATCTGGGATCTGGGCTCAAATTGGAGAGTGTATATTCAAGAGAGTTATAACTACTTGTTAGGGATGCTGTCAAAAGAAATTATGAATTGCTTAGGGAAGTACACTATATGGCCTCTAAGAATCATTTCTTAATTCCCAAAGTAGTAGAATTTAGGGTTTAAAGCACTATGACATGCCATCTAATCTAATCACCAGTTGCTTAAATTTCCTTTTAATAATCCCAGAAATATTCATCTTATTTTGAACTTTAGCCATCATGATACTTAGCTTAGTTCTATGCAACTTTTTTTCTTGTCCCCTATTGTAAAAACTTCAAACATTACAAAAATACTAACTTAAAAAGAATGTTTTTCCAAATCCTACCCTTTTAGACATAACCATTATTAACAGTTTGATTTGTAGTCTTCCAGGTTGTCCGGCACCAAAGGTACAAGTTTTAATTGGTATGGTCAAATTACCCACCAAAATATACACTCTTATAAACCTATTTCTCCACAGCTTCCCAAACACTGGGTTTTATCACACTTTTAAATCTTTAGCAGTCTGTAGGGTGAAAAGATGAGATCTCGTTGATTAAATTTCCATTTCGATTAATAAGGTTGGGCACATTTGCTGTTTACTGACGGGGCAGTGCAGTGTGGTAATAATTAAGAGTGGGGGTTCTGGAGCAATAGTCCTCAAACATTTTTGCTCAAATACTCCCTAAAAATTTTTTTAATAACTGTGTACCTTTTTCTGTATTTTGAAGTTGACACCTAATATTTTTCATCATAAGTTTAAATAGTTGCAAAATATATTATTTCTTATTACATATGTGCTTTAAATACATTTCTGTTAAATCTTTGGATCTGCAGATTTATCGTATTCCATTTATGGAAAAATGTTGAATTTGTTACCTATTTTACAAAACTAGTTTTCATTGTCAAAACCATATTTACCTTGTCAGAAAAAGTCTGACTTTATTCTTTAATTCAAATAAACATGTTAATATGCCCCCGTGATTTACTTCTAATTTTAATTTTAAGGTAGATAAATAGAAATAAGGAAGGGGAGGAGAGGGAGGAAAGAAGGAAGGAAGGGAGGGAGGAAGGAAGGAAGTTCATTCAAGAACAGAGCTTCACTGAGAGTTTGGCATCCTCTTAAAGATTTCTCACCTAACTCTGCTTTGCCACGGGCAAGCCACATTCTTGAGTTGTCCCTTTGTTTAGCATCCCAGCGATCTTAACATCCCAGGATAATGTGCAATAATACGGTAAGTGGCTTTTTTTGTTAAGTGGGAGAAGGGTATTGTGAAGGAAGAGGAAGGGAAGGTCGCTGTAACATATGGATTATGACATTACCTACCTCACTGGATCTTTGTGGGGAATGAATGTATTAAAACATGAGCAGCATTATGGTAATAAATGTACCATAAATGTTCATCGTTATGGTTGTTACCATTAATTTGTAAATTGCCTATTCATGTTCTCTACCACTTTTTCAACTGTATTATCTATGTTTTTCTTCTTTTTATATGTCTTGTCATTGTATATTAGGGATATTAGCTGTTTTCATATGAATTACAAATATTTTTTATTGTTTTTTATTTTAAATATTTTTAAATAAAATGTTGATGAAAAATTTGCTTTATAGAAATCTCAAATTTCTGTGTAGACAGTTGTATCAGTCTTTTTCTTATGGCTTCTACATTTTGTATTATATTGATCCTCAGCTTATAAATGCTTTTACCAGTTTTCCTTTCATATTTTTATAATTTCATCTTTTTATATTTAAATACTTGATTTATCTGCTGTTTATTTTGGTAAAGGAGTAAAGTATAGATCAAGCTTTATTCTTTCCCCCCCAAATTCTTCCCCTGCCCCTTCCCCTACTGATTTAAAATGCCACCTTTTTTATATGCTATAATCCCATATATACTTCTATGTGGGTCTGTATTTTATTCTATTCTACAGATGCTTGGCTATTTCTATACTAATATGATAGTGCTTTAATTACTATAATTTTAAATGGTTTTCTTTTCAAATTTTATTAATTTTTTAATTGCAAAAATCCCTACCCACATTTGTGTATCAAAGAAAACCATCCAAAGACGCATAATGAGAAGATTAATAATTTCCTTCCTGTATCTCTCCAGCTCCAAATCCCAAAGTGTCCAGCAGCTGGAGCAGGTCCTAAAGGTCCCTTGAGGAGCCAGGTGTAACCCTTCATTCCTTTTTTTTTTTTTTCGTGAGGAAGATTAGCCCTGAGCTAACATCTATTGCCAATCCTCTTTTTGCTAAGGAAGACTGGCCCTGGGCTAACATCCGTGCCCATCTTCCTCTACTTTATATGGGACACCGCCACAGCATAGCTTGACAAGCGGTGCGTAGGTCCGCACCCGGGATCCGAAACTGCAAACCCCAGGCCGCTGAAGCGGATTGCGCAAACTTCACCACCACACCCCCAGGCCAGCCCCTGCTTCATTCCTTTTTATTATATGGAGGTCTGGAGGGGCTCTAGGAGAGCTGGAGCAGCTAGAGGGCACTAAGCCTGGAAGTACTGATATTTTTACCACTGGTGCAGCCATACCAGTGTGTCCCAGTCGCATAGCAGTCATATGAATGTGTGTATATATATTATCTTATGGATAATGTATACATTAAATATATGGAGCTGTTCCTATTTTAGTAAGTTTTTTTAATTGAAATATAATCACAAACCATAAAAGTCATCATTTTAATATGTACAGGTTAATGCTTTTTTAGTATATTCAGAAAGTTGTGCAATTTCACCACTATCTAATTTCAGAACAATTTCATCACCCCAAAAAGAAACTTCATACCCACTCAGCAGTCACTGCTCATTCCCCTGTTCTCCTAGCTCCTGTCAACCACTAATCTACTTTCTGTCTCTCTGGACTTGCCTATTCTAGACATTTAAATGAAATCACACAATATGTGGCCTTTTGTTTCCGGCTTCTTTCACTTAGCATGTTTTCAAGGTTCACCTGTGTAGTAGAAAGTTATCAGAACTTCCTTCTCTTTAAGGCCAAATAATATTCCATTGTATGAATATGCCACATTTTGTTTATCCATTCATCAGCTGATGGGCATCTGGGTTATTTCCACCTTTTGGATATTAAGAATGATGCTGCTGTAAATATTTGTGGACCAGTTTTTATGTGGGCATAAGTTTTCATTTTTCTTGGGTATATACCAAGGAGTAGAATTGCTAAGTCACATGGTAACTCTATGTTTAATCGTTTGAGGAACTGCCAGACTGTTTTCTAAAGTGGTTGCATCATTTTACATTCCCATCAGCAGTGTAGGAGGGTTCCGATTTCTCCACATCCCCACCAACACTTGTTATTATCTGACTTTTTAATTCTAGCCAGCCTAGTGGATGTGAAGGGGTATCTCATTGTGGTTTTGATTTGTATTTCCCTGGTGACTAATGATGTTGAGCTTCTTTTCATTTGTGAGCTTCTTTTAGCCATTTGTGTATCCTCCTTGGACAAATGTCTCTTCAGATTCTTTGCCCATTTTAAAATTGCGTTGTCTTTTTATTGTTGAGTTGTAAACGAGTCCGTTATATGTTCTGTATATCAGACCCATGTTACATACATAATTTTCAAATATTATCTCCCATTCTGTGGGCTTTTTACTTTCTTGATGGTCCTTTGATGCACAAAAGTTTGTAATTCTGAAGTACAATTTATCTGTTTATTATTTTGTTTCTTGTGCCTTAAGTATCATAACTAAGAAACTGTTGCCTAATCCTAGGTCACAAAGGATTATGCCTACATTTTCTTCCAAATGTTTTGTAGTCTTAGCTTTCACGTTTAGGTCTATGATTCATTTTGATTAATTTTTGTATATGATGTGAGGTAGGGGTCCAACTTCATTGTTTTGCATGTGGATATCCAGTTGTCCCAGCACCACTTTTTGAAAAGACTGTTCTTTCCACATTAAATGGTCTTGGCACCCTTGTTGAAAAGCAACCTATCATAGATATATGGGCTTATTTCTGGACTCTCAATTCTATTTTATTGATCTATATGTTTATACTTATTCCAGTACCATAATAAGGTTTTTAAAATCACTAATGGATGCCTAGTTTTATCAAAAGCCTTTGCAGCATTTTATGATGTGATCAAATATTTTTTCTCATCTGACATTTTAATATGGTGGTGAATTAACACTATGTATTTTCTAATAGTGAACAGTCTTTGAGCTTGAGGGCCAGATACTGATAGGTTGTGTTCTATGTTCTGATTTTCTGTTACCTAGTAAAGGTGGAGGGTAGGGAAGGTAAGTGGTGCATGAGAGGAAATGGATGGCTATGCCAGCCTTTGTACTTATTATGATAATCATTAATCACATATACCTGGCTTCTGATGGGTACTTTGCTCACCTGGTCACTATTGTCTCAGGATCCTTTTACGCTCATTGCTGTCAATGAGCCCCGTTCTGTAATGGCCTCTCCTACTGTCAGCGCTGTCCTGTGGAGGAAAGTAGCCACTGAACTTCTGAGAGCTGCTGGTGCTGCTCTCACCAGCACATTCCTTGTTGCTCTAATAAAGGGTGGATCTTTTGGGCCCTCCTCTCAACACAGACCTCTGGTGGGTTCTCCAGCCTTAATAGTACACCCACTGTAGCAAGCTCACTCCTCTGAGGCTTCTAATCCTTTTTTCTACTGTCTGCCATGGCAATCTGGCATTTCTTCTCACTTAATGTGAGCCATTATGTATTAGTTTTCTATTTCTGCTTAAGAAATTACCACAAATATAGCAGCTAAAGACAACACCCATAATTAGCTCATAGTTCTATAGGTCATGTTTGGCGTGGCGTGGCTAGATTCTCTGCTCAGGATGTCAGCCTGGTGAATTCTTTGCTGGAGACTCTGGGGGAAGAATTCGCTTCCAACCCCATTCTTGTGGTTGTGGGACCGAGGTCCTCATTTCTTTGCTGGCTATCAATCCAAGATGCTCTCAGTTTCTGGAGGCCACATCCATTCCTTGCCATGTTGCTCCTCCATCTTCAAGCCAGCAATAGTGCATCATGCTTTGAATCTCTGAGTTCTTCCATCCCTGACCTGTAGACCTGGATTTAAAGGGCTTATGTGATTAGGTCAGGTCCACCCAGATACTACCCATATCTTAAGATTAACTAATTTGAGACCTTAATTACATTCACGAAATTCCTTTTGCCATGTGTATTATCTTCCTGGGCTGCCACAATAAATTATCCCAAACTTGGTGACTTATAACAACAGAACTTTATTCTCTCACAGTTCTGGAGACTAGAAGTCTGAAATCAAAGGGTTGGCAGGGTTGGTTCCTTTCTGGAGCCTCTGAGAGAGAATCTGTTCTATGCCTCTCTCCTAGCTTCTGGTGTTTGCTAGCAATCCTTGGCGTTCCTTGGCGTGTAGCTACATCACTCCAGTCTTGGCCTCCATCTTCACAGGGCCTTCTTCCTCTCTGTGTCTCTGTGTGTCCTCTCTTCTTACAGAGACACCAATATTGGGTTTAGGATCTCCCCTACTCCAGTATTACTTCATCTTATCTAATTATATTGGCAAAGACTCTCATTTCCAAATAAGATCACATTCTGCAGTTCTGGGTGGACATGAATTTTGGGGGGACACTATTCAAACCACAACAATCCATACTCCGGCTCCTCAAGTTTTATGCCTGTCTCATGTGCAAAATACATTCACCCCACCCCAACATCCTCAAAAGTCTTCATCCATTACAGGATTAATTCTAAATCCAAAATCTCATTTAAATATCATCAACTCAAAAAATCCCAAATGTCATCATCTAAATCAGGTATGAGTGAGATTCTGGGTATGAACTTATTTTAGTATTCAAAGAAATGGGCTGTAAGCTGGAGTGGAAATCATTTTGTCATGTAGGGGCAATTTCTGTAAGGTAACTTGACCAATCTTCATTATGGATTATTATTACCATTTAAAAAGACAGCATATATGTAGCTAAAATATATCATAGTCTATTAAATAAATATTTATTGAATACCTACCATGTACCAAGCACTCTTCTAGATTCTAGGAATATATCAGTGAATTAAAACTGGAAAAAAATCCCAACCTTCATATTTACGTTCCTGAGCTAAATATTTTCTAAATTGGTAAGAAACAATTTTCAGAGAGTATTCTTTACCTAATATATGTGAATAATTTTTTTGATGATTGCTATTTGTGTAGAGAACATATATGAAAAGGCCTCAGAAATTCATTTTGTTGGTTACAAGGTTCGTGAGAGGAGCAACTAGCTCTCTTGCTTTTACAACCCACACAGCTATTATATTTCAGCTTAGTTCAACATAAGCACTTATTATGTTTACCAGACTTTTTGGCATGTCATCTGAGGTCATGTGTGCCTGCCTGCATCTTCAGTGACCTCTACATCCCCTTATTCACCTTATGCCCCAGCCACACGGAAATACTTGCTGTACCCTGAACATACATTTTCATGACATGTGCACTTTGGTTCATGTTCTTCTTTCTGTCTAGAATTGCCTTCTTTACCTTATTGGAAGCCTACTTATTCTTCAAGACATAGCACCAGTGCTGCTTCCTCTGTAAAGTCTTCATAGTTGCTATCTCCCACGGCCAGAGTTAATTCTACCTTACTCTGTACTCCTACTTAATTTTGTCTCTACTTGGCTCAGCATTCTTATTTGGTCGTCTTCTTTTTTTTAATGGATTTCTTATGCAATTTTTATATGGCTGGTCTTCTTTATATTATTGCAAATCGATTAGTTTCTCCAACTAAATTGTAAACTATTTAAGAGAATTAATATTGTACTTATGTGCTTTGCACACAGTAGGCAAATAATGAATGAATAAATATAAATTTAAAGTGGTTTTAAATTTCAGAATATATAGAATTAATAAAAGAATTCCTGATATTTTATGTGGAAAAGTGTTTATTGTTTTGATTAAATATATTTTAATTGTAAAAGCATGAGAATATAAGAATTATTTATTATTTATGAATGAATCACTTATTATTGAATGAGAAATTAATTATCAAATATAAAAACCAAAATTTTATTTTAAACAATTAGAAACTTCTATATTTCTGACACAGTCTTTTTTTGTTGTTATGTACTTTCTTTTTTTTTCTCTTGTGAGGAAGATCAGCCCTGTGCTAACATCTGCCAATCTTCCTCTTTTTTTTTTTTTCCTGCTGAGGAAGACTGGCCCTGGGCTAACATCAGTGCCCATCTTCCTCCACTTTATATGGACTCCGCCACAGCATGGCTTGCCAAGTGGTGTGTTGGTGTGCCACCAGGATCCAAACTGGCGAACCCCAGGCCGCCGCAGTGGAGCGCGCCCACTTAACTGCTTGCGCCACCGGGCCGGCCCGTTATGTACTTTCTTGAACAGTACATAACTCATCCATTAAAACTCAAAAAGTGATTGGGAAGAATAATGTAGTTAAAATGATAGGCCATGGGCCGGCCCCGTGGCTTAGCAGTTAAGTGCGCGAGCTCCGCTGCTGGCAGCCCGGGTTCGGATCCCGGGTGCGCACTGACGCACTGCTTCTCCGGCCATGCTGAGGCCGTGTCCCACACACAGCAACTAGAAGGATGTGCAGCTATGACATACAAGTATCTACTGGGGCTTTGGGGGAAAAAAATAAATAAATCAAAATTATAAAATGATAGGCCATATTTTTATACAGTCATCACTGCATAACAACGTTTCAGTCGACGATGGATTGCATGTACAACAGTGGTCCCATAAGATTAGTACTGTAAAGCCTAGGTGTGTTGTAGGCTATACCATCTAGGTTTGTGTAAGTACACTCTATGATGTTCACACAAAGATGAAATTGCCTAAGGAAGCATTTCTCAGAACGTATCCCTGTCATTAAGTGACACAAGTCTGTATTGTAATTGTGCAAAAAGTAACGAAAAGAAGGAAGTCATACTTTTTGTATTTTGACATGTGGAAGTAAAGGATATTTTGGATTATACCTTTGTGATTACTATATACATTGTTACCTGTTTTGATAATGGAAGCCTTTTTGTTAATATATTAATGACTTGAGGAAGAGTTTTTAATTTGTTGAAAGGTTGGTATTCTTGGCATAGTTGTTTAAAGATGGAGGACTTAGGAAGTAGAATCAATTATGAGTTAACATGAAACATTAGAGTTTTAAATTTATAATAGTATCATACTGCTTCAGCACCTTATCCTTACTTGGAATTTTTGTTTAAATGATTGGTAAAACATAACTGAAGAAAATTTGTTGGAATTGACTGTCTCCCTCTATTGGCAAATAAGCCATTCTAACTGTGAATTGTCTGCTCATATCTACTGCAGGCTCAGTCCTCCTGTCCTTCCGCTGTGCTCCTTGAAGGAAATACACTTGTCTACTGATAAATTTTTCAGAGTGGAACCATCTGAAATCACCAATGGTTGTTTTCTTTCTGTTCTAACAAGGGAGGTAAGGAAAAAAAAAATCCTAATCCATGACATACTTTGGAATTAAGAAACAATAAAGCCTCATAAAAGGAACCTGGGAATTTTGTGAACATTTTGTAATGGTGTGCTTATTTCATAAATCACTAAAGGGCAGGAAAAAGAATTATTATTTTATGGCAAAAAATCCATATTTTTATCTTTACACTTTCTCCTGAGTGTTCCTCCCCTGCTTGCTGTCCACCCCACCTCTCCATGCACTCTGTCAACATCTAGTTCATCTTACTTTACATGTAAGAAATAAGCTCCGTAATTCTTTTGTTTTTCCTATCAGGTTCACAACTGGGGAAGTTTAAGTACAAAAAAGTCATTTACTGAGTCTCATGGGATACCTTAGAAACTAAGCAGTAAAAACTATTTCTTTTAGTATAATAAAGATACTCTTATTTTTACTGAAACACTGATAAATATTTGTAATATACACAGTAATGGTTAACTCCCATATTTAGTAACTGCTTCTTTAATTATAGCGGGACCCATCCGAGACAGTGTCTGTGAAAGATGTTTTGGCCCGCGCTGCAGCAAAGGGTCTACTGGAGGGGATTGAGTTGGGTAAATCTTCAAAACGGGAGAAGAAGAAGAAAAGATCAAAAATATCATTCCCAAAAGCTTCTACTACTGACAGTAATGGCATCCAAATAAAAATTGCTGAGTTCCTGAATCGAGAAACTAATGCAAATGCTAATCAGTCAGAGACATTAACAAAAAGATCTCTTCCACAGAAAAATACAACTCAAGTGGGTTCTTCCTCACAGGTCAGAAAACCCAACAAGCCTGCCACCAATCCTTTAGTGCCTACATTTATGAAGAACACATCTTCCTCCAGACCATATGAACGGCCAACAAACTTCATAAGACCTCGACCAGAAGACAAAATGGTTGTACTGAAACCCGTAGAGATTGTTTTGCCTCCAGTAATGTTGCCATTTTCAAGTCCTCAAGGGATCAGATCTCAGATGCCAACTCAACATTTTTACTGTCATTGGGTTGGACCCAAGACTGTTGTGCCCGGCTACCTTTCCACACCATCGATACCCAGAAGAGGGGAAAAGCCTAAAGAAAACTTACCTTCTTCCCTACTCAGGCGTCCTCGACCATGGCTTTGACTGTCTTGTGTTTTTTACAGGAGTCAAAAGCAGTTGATTTTTTTTTCAAAGTCTGATATTTCTCTGAAGGTTAGACATACCTACACAAGATACTCATCCTTTCAGTCACTCAGCATCTTCTAAATGTGATACTACCTTCAAGAGGATTAAGACAGATGAGAATAATGTAGGCAATTAAGCAAAGCAGAATTCAGTGATTTCAACAGCTCAGTGCTGATCTGTTCTAGAATGTCCAGTTGCGGACTCAGTATCAGCTGTTAGCACTTGTCTCACTCTTGTTAACTTTGAGTCTACACTTAGGACACCAGTTTTAAATGAAAGCTGCAACAATTTTTCCTGAGGGGAAACAGTGACACCTTATAACAGACTTCTTTTCAAACTTAATTTGTGAGGCAATTTATTAGAAAGCATAGATATGGAAGATGCTGGTCTTCTCTCACTGACTTTAGATTGCTCTTCAGTGTCTAGTCAGTTGTAGTTTAACATTTCAGTCACTATCGAGGTTGGTTTTTTCCTTAAATATCGAAATATTCTTTAAACATACATCAGTTTTTGTAATGTGATTGAGGTTGAGTATGAGTTGGAGGAACAGGAAGTTCCAAAGTTCCAGGTGCGGGTAGTTCGGATGTCCGTTCACAGAATGAAAACTGTTTCTCATTGGAAGAGCTTCCAGGATCCTGAGCAGATTGAACATAATCAGCTCTCTTCTATTTATGACAAATACTGTTGTAAAAAAGTGACTGTAAGCAAATTTCCATCTAAATAGTAATAATTCTGAGGAAGAGGCAAAACTGTTGAATACAAATGATTCCTATTGAAGAAACCTATAAAAATTTCTGCTTGTACTCAAAGATCAGGTGAAATAGTAAAATCTACAAGTCATTTCAAATGGCACACAGTAATCAAACTTTGGCAAATTATTTCTGATGCACAATTAAAATATATTGTAACACTATGTTAATTATATTAAAAGTCAATTCATCTTGAACGTATTATCAGTTGCTTACCAAGAACTGGTATGATCATCATTTCTGGGTCTATTTTTTTTTCATCATGGCAGCAGAAATTGTTTGACATTAAATTGAATAAGTTACAACTGTAAGTCCTATTTAAAAAAATGTTCAGGGGCCGGCCTGGTGGCGCAAGCGGTTAGGTGCGCGCGCTCCGCTGCGGCGGCCTGGGGTTCGCTGGTTCGGATCCCGGGCGCGCACCGACGCACTGCTTGGCAAGCCATGCTGTGGCGGCGTCCCATATAAAGTGGAGGAAGATGGGCACAGATGTTAGCCCAGGGCCGTCTTCCTCAGCAAAAAAAGAGGATTGGCGGATGTTAGCACAGGGCTGATCTCCTCACAAAAAAAAAAAAAAAAAAAAAAATGTTCAGACACATTCATGAAGTTTGAATTTAAAGTTCTATTTTCAGAATCCAGTTGTGTTGAACAGTGTTATACAAATTCCTAACATTCCATTCAGGTGGTATAGTTTTAGTAGAATATTATCCTCTTCAAGATAAATATTTAGGTCTATTTCAGCTCTAATATTTTATTCTTTCTCACCTGAAGTGAAAATTAAAAAATTGTGAATTTTAGTAGTAATAAATTATTTTTATTTTGGCTAAAGATTTACGTTTATCAATAAATTTGTCAGTAAAGGAAACAAGACTTTTTATACTTGAACCAGGCTTATTATATTTTAAATCCCAAAGAATTCTCATGTTAATTATGACTCTTAAACAGTACAGAAATGTTTTAAATGCTCAGCTTATTTTACTAATTTCAAAAATCAAAAACTATATATCTCTTTGCTCTAGAAGTTATAGTATGTGTTTCCTCTTCCACTCTCTAGCTGGCTTAGGAGGCCAGAGCAGCTGAATTGAACTTTGTTCAGTAAAGAGCTGGTATTTTATCCCAGGAATCTTTCATCCCTTTCCTGCCCTCTTCCCCCTGCCCCAGGCTGAAAAGTATTCCATTGTTCAAAAGTAGCAGGTCTGAGATTTTTTTCTGTGTAAGTTATGAAAAGAAGACTCTCATTGTTATGAAATAGTTCAGGATGTTTTTCTGATCTCTCTCTATAGCAGAGTGTGAGTCATGTCATGTCACAACTTCAGCCACTTATTTTCAGTATCTCATAAAATGCATCTTGTCGCTAAATTATTTTTCTCTTTAGAAGTATATGGAGAGTCTGAATTAAACCATTCATTAACTGAGCCTGCAGTTTTCTTCTTTCAGAATCTTCTAAGACGGACATGATCAGTTATTTAAATACTTTGGTAGACTAAAAAGGGAAAAATACTTTGGATAAAAACAATTTGCAATGGGGCCAGCCTGGTGGCGTAGTAGTTAAGTTCATGTGCTCTGCTTTGGCAGCCTGGGGTATGCACGTTCGGATCCCGGGCACAGACCTATGCACCGCTTATTAAGCCATGCTGTGGCAGGCGTCCCACATAATATAGAGGAAGATGGGCACAGATGTTAGCTCAGGGCCAATCTTCGTCAGCAAAAAGAGGATTGGCAACAGATGTTAGCTCAAGGCTAATCTTCCTTACCAAAAAAAAAAAAATAAACCAATAATAATTCTAGTGAAGAATATGGATTACACTGATATTTTTCTTTCTTGAACTTCTTAGAGGAAAGTGCTACAAAAAAACCTAAAACAATGAAATTACTAGTATTTCGATACTCCAGTAGAAAATTCAGATTTTTATCTGAAATTATTACTATATAATACCTGAAACCAAATGAAATTTTGTTCCTTGAGAGTAACTGCCTTTGATAGAGTAAAAGAGAGAAACTACTGGGGGAAATGCAAGATCAACAAAAAATGGGTACATCCTTTAGCTTCTGTTTCTCCTCTTCCCTGTGTCTAACAGTTAAACTAAACCAGATTCAACTGAGTCTTCTGGTTTCATTTTGGACTTAGTGCCTGTACAACTCTGTCCTTCATTCTTTGACGTCACGTTCTGAAAGGAAATGACAGACTATCTTAATACTAGCAAGACTGTGCACACAACCCTCAAGTTGGTGATGAAATAGGCCTCTGTCCTTCCTGCTCACCAAATGACAGTGAGGAACTACTCAAAATTTACTTTCTAGTTCTTACGAGGTGGAAATATGCAATAACTAATCAAAGCAGAATCGTACATTACTCAAATGATTTTAAATTGGAGGTAAGAATAATTTGAAAATAAAATGATGAGGTTGGAGACAGTGAACTGACATTTGTATTCCTGGATATATATGACTGAGGTGTCAGATAAAAGAGCCAAACATTTTATGCAGCTAAGTTTATTCTCACAACATATTACATTTAAATGTGTAAAAGTGGTCAACAGCAAAAGGGGCAGAAAGCAAAACCAAAGGTTCTTTCGGGATAAACAAGCTGCTTTGGATGGCAGGGAGTGCTCTCATTGATAAAGCATGAGCAGTATTTTTTCCCTGAAGCTGAAATAAATTCACTTCATTTTACTGGCTGTATAACACACGTTAGCTCTGTATTAGGTTAAGTAAGCCTGGCAAACTAGAGAGCTAATGGTTTTACTAGTTAAATTGTGCTAATATCAGTTAGGGAAATGTTTTTCATGTTATGAAATCTTGAATTTGTGTTGCAACGCTTATGAAATGAGTGTGTCATACAAGAAAAGGAGGAAAGATTTACGGCTTCTAGTAAACAACCTTGTGTAGAATCGTCTTACAAATGTCTATCATAAAATCATAAAGTGGATTTTTTAAAAAGTAGCAGTGCCGGGGCTGGCCCGGTGGCACAAGCGGTTAAGTGCGCGCGCTCTGCTGCGGCGGCCTGGGGTTCGCCGGTTCGGATCCCGGGTGTGCACCGATGCACCGCTTGTCATGCCATGCTGTGGCAGCATCCCATATAAAGTGGAGGAAGATGGGCATGGATGTTAGCCCAGGGCCAGTCTTCCTCAGCAAAAAAGAGGAGGATTGGCATTGGATGTTAGCTCAGGGCTGGTCCTCCTCACAAAAAAAAAAAAAAAGTAGCAGTGCCAACAGTTTATCACCAAGAACTTATTTTAATGGAAATGGGTGTAACATCCCTTTATGCAATCAGACAGACACGAAAGAAAAAAACAATGGTCCTAGTTAGCTATGGGTGATGTTATATCCAGGTGGAAACAAAGGGCATGTGGACAGGTGTCTTTTAGATGAGATGACATATGTCATGAAGGATATAAAAATGAAGCACCAAGCAGTGCTTGAGTTTGCAAAGTAAAGTTTTTAGCCATAGGCAAATAGGCTATTCTCCTTGATGCTGCCAAGGAGCACGTACATGAGGTGGCAAGTCTGTGTCTATCTAGCTGCGTTTAAAAAATAAAAGGAACTTTAAGCATTTTGTCTCGTCTTCTACATATTCCAATAAAAATGTGACTACAAATCATTACAAAACCACCTTTTAGGCAATGTATATAGTTCACTGAGATTATTTAGACCTGGATACATTGTGAGATAATATCCAGTAAAGACAATACATTAACACAATAATGCAGTATATTTCAGTAAAAATAGAATAAATAAAATAAAAATATTTTAAGCTGTATTTAACAGATTAAAAAAAAGGTAAGACATACAAGGCATAGTGAACATGGCTGCCTGTTTACCGCATCACAGATATAAAGAATGCATAGATAACTGAAGTCTCACTACATTATCAGGTAAAACACTGGCATCCTTTCACAGAAAAATACACACGTACTCTCATACGTACTTTTTGGCCATGGCAGAAAGTGTCTGAATATACTGTTTAACATAATTAATTTTAAAAAATTAATTGCATTTAGTATGCAAAGCTATTTTCAAAAGAAAATATCTGCAGTAAAGTTTTCAATATGTAAAGGTTATCATTCATCTTAATGCATCCTATAATTGCATATATAAATCAGTTTGCTACTTAAAGCTAGCTCAGTATTCTTGATCCTGAAAACAAATAAATGTATGCCTTACAAAATGAACAGGGGGTTCTGGTAGAGAGTTCCAATATAAAAGTAGATTACTTGTTCAGAATTTTGAAGTTTACCACACTGCAACACTTCACTGTGGAGATCAAGATGAATGATCATCAGGATTGAACTGTGAACAGCTTTCAAAGGGCACAGTAAGGATTTTCTTAATGCAATAATTTCTTCTGATGGTAATGGTTACTTCAGAGAGAATAGTATATAGGCTGGTGAGAAATATAATTCATTTCTAGAGTGTCATCTTTTTTCATAACACTAGGGCGCTAAGAAATAATTCCAGAATTCTGAGAGGGGACAGAGGGAGAAAGCCACCTAGTCATTCTATCATGTTCTCTGGGGGCAAAGCATCACGAGTTAGGCATCTCTGGAAAATATCATGGGGTGAACAGGCTGTACTGCCTGGAGAATCCTATCCTCTACAACTCATTTGAGGCACACTGCAGGAAAACAGTCCTGGACTGAGAGAGCAATGGTTTTATGATTAATACCACTGCGTGAGTAACTTGGACGAATTTCCCTACTTATACAAGGAATTCTAAGATTTCCTGACAACATCTGGGTATGCCTGGAGTAATCTTGGAAAGACTCTTCCTGACTGGTGTGGAAGCAGCATAATTTATAAGCATAACTTAGAGTTGGAAAGTGTGGGTCCTAATCCTGGTTTTCTCACTAACTTGCATGAGATTGTAGGCTAGGTGACTGAGCCACTTGGTACTTCATATTTTCATTTCTCAAATGTGTTTAGTACCTTCTCTACCTTATAAGGCTCAAATGTGATAAGAATGTGGAAACCACTTTGACAAGTACATAAAAGTGGATAAACATGGGGCCGGCCCAGTGGCGTCGTGGTTAAGTTCGCGTGCTCTGCTTCGACGGCATGGGATTTGCAGGTTCAGATCCCGGGCGCGGACCTACACACCACTTATTAAGCCATGCTGTGGCAGGCATCCCACATATAAAGTAGAGGAGGACTGGCAACATATGTTAGCTCAGGTAATCTTCCTCATCAAAAAAAAAAGGTGGACAAACATAAAGCATTACTGTTATAGCTGGATGTTATAAAATGTTAATTTTGACAATTAAAAAGGAACAAGACTAATGTTTAGCTTGATCTCCTTAGCAAATTCCTTTTAAAACAACAATGTCAACAAGAGCCTAAACCTGTATAATCTTTACAGCTCAGTTTCCTATCTATAGAGAGAGAAGCAGGAAAGTGCTATTTTTTGGAACCTTGTTAAATAGTCCATTGTTCCTATGTATATTTTGCTCTGATAAGAAATTTTTAAATCTTGAAAATAAAATGGAAAAAATATAAATTTAAAAATATATCTAGTAGAGTTCCAACAAATTCTAATATTAAATACATTAATTCAAGAAAGGTTCAATTTAATGTAATTTGTTGCCATGGACTATCCATGATGGACAGACAGCTTTCTGGGCAAAAAGCATCAGGGTAAGACTGAGCTAGATGCAGGATCCTAGCAGACATGTACCTAGGAGGTGGACTAACAACATGGTGGTGGAAATCTAAAATACACATGACATTTCCTCAACTCCAAATTGCATACGGGCTAATTATCAAACTGAGGGTGAAAGGTATGAGGAATATTTCATTGTCATGTTGTCTATGTAAAGAATGGCCATAGTGAAGTGTAATTCTCTAGCTGCACTGTACGGTATAAGGCAGTAGTTTGAAATACGTCCCACCCGAAATGCATTATGATTTTGTTCATCTTTCTTTTTCTTAATAATCAGTTTGAAAACCATCCGAAAAGAAAGGCTATTTTTGTTCGATTTTGATTTCTGAAATTTAGTTTGTTTTTCAATTTTGAAGTTTCACTTTTTCCCAATATCCCACAAACAGCTGTAGACATGAAATGGTGTCCATGTGTCAAAGAGCTCGTCAAGGAAAGCTGCCAGTTGGTTTCTGTACTGATGCCTACAGCCAATGTTGTCAACCAAAAGGTTCAATTTTATGAAAAACTAAAACAAAAACTCATCATCCTATTTTTACAGCATTTCAATGGTATCTGGTAAGCAGTGTCTACTCCAATGTTGAAAACAGGGCAAAGTGCTGTAGGACTTAAAAGTTGCTTGTGACAGATCCAGTCAAGAAGACAGTGACACTAACTCAGACGTCATTCACTCCAAGGACTCAGGATTAGTTCACTAGGAGGGATGTGGCCACATTCGTGTGTATGTGTGAAGTTAAGCAATGTTCACGATATTTACAATAAGAAAAAGACCTTCCACTGCTCATGATGTAACTTACTGACAGCAAAAAAAATTAGTCATGCTTCTTTTCATATCACATGATGGTGGCAAGACATGAGAACATGCTTGTCTAACACTGTTTGGTTAAGGATAAATTCTCTGAAGACAAAGCATCAGCAACTGAATGGAAGGCCAGACATCAGTTCATCTTCTTTAGTGTAGCTGTTCAATCTTCAGGTAACTATTAGAGACTCCTTTAACATATGCAGCTAGGGCGTTTCTGTGACAGGGCGTTTCTGTTTCAAAGTGTCAATGAGGGATAAGACCCCTCGTTTTACATTGGTTGTGACTCTTCTGGTCACTGAGTCTGCTGGCGGAGGAGGTGGTCGAACTTTCTGTGAAGGCGGCCTGGCTACCAAGCACTTCTGGTATCGTAACTGGAATAAAATAAAAAAACGTTTTACGGTTGTTAGTAAGGTATCATCTCTTCTTGTTTAATGTGGTTTTAATTCATCACATTAGTTATGTTATCACATCCCAAAAGTTAACAACCTAGCTCCTAAACATAAATCTAAGAGTTATTTTTTTCTTAATGTGGACATTTTAAATCCTCTTAAAAGATCATTAGACTCAACAACAGTGTTGTAGCTTTTGCCGCCCTTTTCTTCCATCCACCTCCGCCCTCTACTTGTTCTCTATATTGACAGGCTGCAATTAATAGACCTCATAGTCAAAGAGCTAATGAAAAGAACAAGGATTGGGAGAGGTAGTGTGAGTTAAATTTTTCCTCAGAGACATGTATATATGTACATGGGGTAAGTACTCATGGCTAACTGGTAAAAAGGGCAGAGTTTGAATCTAGGCTCTATCACCTGTGAACTGTACGAGCCCAGGCAAGTTATTAAACCTTTCTGAGCCTCAGTTTCTTCAAAGTGAGATGGCTGAAGAACAGGGACCTTTACAGAGGGTGTTATGACCAAGGAATACTTGTAAAATACCTAAAACCAGCCTAGTGGGCCGGCCCCGTGGCTTAGCGGTTAAGTGCGTGTGCTCCGCTGCTGGCGGCCCGGGTTCAGATCCCGGGTGCACACCAATGCACCGCTTCTCCGGCCATGCTGAGGCCTGTCCCACATACAGCAACTAGAAGGATGTGCAACTATGACATACAACTATCTACTGGGGCTTTGGGGAAAAAGAAATAAGTAAATAAAATAAAAAAAAATAAAAAATAAATAAATTAAAAAAATAAAACCAGCCTAGCAATGCAGAAGACGTTCATAAACGTTTGTTCCTTTCTCTAGTTCCTGCTTTAATAAAAAAGAATGACGTATTAAGATTTCAGGATACATTTTATATACAAGTCTAAATCCTAATGGATTAATTTTTAAAAATCCATTAGCACTGGCACCACAGACAGTTTCTATCCTTCAGAAATATGACACGATCTACCTGCCTTTGTATTAATGCAAAGATAAGTAATTCTTCAAAATTACATAAGAAGGTTAAAATTTATCAAATTTTTTCTCTAATCTAAGCACTTTAATTCCATGGCTGATTTTTAGAAATCTACCTAAATATTAATAGGCTCCTTAATACAATTGTGAAACAGGCTGATGTTTCCCCCCTGAGACACATAACCTATCTACAGAAGACTCTGCGTCACAAGGCTTTGTCATTGTCCATAGGCCATAAAACTAGTCCCTTTCAACCCAATCATACGAAAAATGATTCATCACATGTCTCCTCTGTAAGGTATCTTGCTAGGTCTGCACCGCAACCAAAACCACACACTTCTAAAGCACGGATTTATAAATGGGCAGGTGTGGCAACATGGGACACTGGACTGGGAGTTTCTAATGTTAGTTCGGTATATCCAGTGTGAATCAAAATTGCGCCTGATGAATTTCATTAAGGATCTCTCTCTTATTCTAAATTTCACCAAAACATCTTCAGCTGGGCCGATACCACACAGCTGCAAAATATGCCTAAAAATTAAGTAGATTCAAAAGAATGTGTTAATGCCACAGATTTTTCAGATGGTATAAATTCATGCATAGATATTTGAGATGGAGAATCATGCAGATTTGAATTAAGAGGAAGGCCACTGAGTTAGAAATGCTGGATTCTGAGTGTAAGGAAGTTGATTTTATCAGTATGCCTTACACTGGACTGGCTGAGCCCCTTCAGCTGGCTGCCTAATATACTTAAAATAGTAAGAAAATGAGTAAAAATTGTTTCTAAGAGAGAAAATGAGTCTGGGAATCAGAAAACAAACTGTAACCAGTGATAAAGCTAATTATTTAACTGTCATCAGCATTTAAAATGTATAATTAAGGCTGAAAGCCACTCATTTTGTTACTGAAACCATCTGTTATGATCCTTTTCAATTTCATGAAATACCTAAATAATCATCCTCCAGCTTTGCTTGACTGATCTCTCCCATTTGCTATCCCATCTCAATTCCTATGCCGGGTCAGGAGGGTCATCTTGATGCCTCCACCACCCTTGCTCCCCTCCACCCGGTCCTGCTCCTTTCTATGCAGGCATATTTGAGTTAGATTCTGGGCTCCACAGTACGAGGGACAACTGTACCTCTAACAAAGGACTGTGGCGGGAATGAAGTCAGATAGTGAGTGCACGACACCAGGTCTTCCCTTCCCTTCTCCTACCTTCGCCCTCCATTTCAAAGGTGTCTTTTAAGATCAAAGTCAATTGGCTCTCTTTTCTCATTCCCCACCTTTGCCAACTGCCACCGGCCTCATCCTTGCCCCTCATTCCTAACCTAGTGATGTATGCTATATAAAAAAACAGAACTCCCTCAACTTCTCTAAATTCTACCTATTCTTGAATTCTTAACATCTTCTGGCCAATCTCAAAGTCACTCTAACCCAATTGGGAGGCTAAGCCCCAACTCCAGGCTCTTAAGCTACCATAAAGACCTTGCCTCGACGATATTATATGGCCCCCATTTCAATCCAGCTTCACTGACTCACTTCCCCTGGCCTAAAAAAAACGTGCAAATCTCCCCAATCCTAAAACAAATGAGCAAACCCCTCAGTGTTGTGCTTCAAGCTACCCCTTCACTGTCAGACTTTGTGAGTAATCTACTCTCAGGGCCTCCACTAATTTCTCTCCCAGTCACTTCTCAATCCAGGGCAGTCTTATACCTTTAGTTATAGCACTTCCTACACTATAACAGAATTTTGATTAATGTGTCTCCCCCATACACCTAAACTCCATAATGCAAGGATTATACCTTAGTCCTACTTGAACTTCCCAGGTCCAGCCCATAAATGATGGATTGAAGTAAATGAAGCACAGGGCAAATTCAGCATTCCTCCTCTCCAAGCCAGGCGATTCTCTACAACATCTGTCAAATCATCTGCTCCTGTTTATTCCCACTGCCACTCTCCCTGTTAGATGCTCCACAGCTATCATCTGGACCAGTAAACTAGCCTCTTGGCTGATCTCCCCACCTCAGCCTAGACCTTTCAACCCATCTTCCCCTTTCTTTTCTTTTGTTCTGGAGTATACTTTTAAAACCTAATATGATCAATTCACTCCTGCTTAACGATCTTTACCAAAGATAAACCTTGGCATGACATCACAGGCCCTTCATGATGTGGACCCTTGCCTCCTCCCACCTGGTTCCACCAACCCAATCTGCTGTGGCTAGAATGTACCACACAGCCCAGGTTTCGATGCCTACATTCATACAGTTCCCTCATTTTTACCAGAACTTTCTCAGTGCTTGGCATAATAGGTGCTCAAAGGATATTTGCGGAATAAACGATGAGTTATTTTTGTTTGTTTGAAATCATATATGTGATGCAAAGAGCACTAGCTTTGTTACCTGGAAGACTTGGGGTTGAACGCGGTCTCTGTCACTGACCAACTCTGCACCCTGGGGCCTGTTCTCTCCTCCAAGCCTCTGTTTTCTCATAAATAAAACAGAACTAACAACTACCTAACAGGGTTGTTGTAAGAGCTGAGTTCACAGATATAAAGAAAATAAAATATGTAAGAACAATGCACTTAATCCAGCTGTCTGAAATAAAAATCATTCAATTCATTGCATTTTTTTTTAAAGTACTGAGTTGGTTCCAAACAGCACCAACTCATGCATGACCAACATTTCCTGACCACATACTGAAATTAATGAGGGACCAAGAATAGAGAATCCTCAAATTCGAGGTTTTGAAGACCATCCTTTCAATGTTCCTGGAGCCCTACAGAACTGGGCTCCATCCGGTCCTGTTGCTTTCAGGTATCCTCGCCTCTTAAGATGGCAAACCGCTCGTCATCATTGACTCTGTCCACAGGAATGAGGGTGTTATACAATAAAGCATTACTTTAGAGATTAGACCTTTTTTCTTTTAAATTAGTAACTCTGCTCTAATATATGACACATCAAACAAAAGCAGGGGGCATGTGGGTCGAACCCCTGTGGCAGGATCACTCACCATGCACGCAGCCTGCACTGCCTCGGACACGTTACCGGCATTTGGCTCGCACCAGAAAACGTGGCACTCAAAGTGCTGGTTCCCAGTGTCCATGATGAAGGCAAACGTGTGGACATCCTTCCCAACACCCATGAAGGACAAGAATCGCACACGACACTCCACTAAGATTTCCTCTTCATTCTGCAAGAGACATTGTTCACAGCCCATTCTCTCCGGGAAGCCAGGCAATAGCCACAAACAGGTTTGGATCTTAAATCATAGGATCAAGCTTAGAGTGGCTGCATATAGGAACTGGTATTAAAAAATATATAGCCAGACTGAATTAGAAAGGACTTGTATTTTTTTTGGAAGGCAAAAGTTTCTAAATGTGTCTGGAGAGGCCATCACTGCTATGGGTGTCTCATTCTGGCATTTAATCTTGCTCTGAACTACACTGCAACCTTGGTATGTGTACTCCGTTCCCTATCCACTATGTTGCAAGCCTGTGAGTCCATGAGGGTAGGAACAATGTCATGTATATTTCTCACGTCTTGCTCACACAGGGCACCCAGTGGCTCAAAACCCATTTGCCCAGGCGAACCCACTGGAAACCCCAGAGAACCAAGAGAAAAAGAGCCACAGGATCACTTTCCATCCAGTTCTTCTTCCCAAGCTAAATAGCAGGCTGAATCATATTTCTGTCTAAAACTGTGTAAAACAAAAAGCTGCCAGATCATTTTTTTCTCTTTTTCACAAACTGGTATCCATATGATGCGGTGTAAAGAAACATTCAGAATTCATTCTTATGAATGGTGTTCTTATGACCACTACACCCTTTGCAGCAACCATATGCAATTTTTGAATTAGTAAACACATCCAGAATGTTGACATTTGGATCATTAACATCTTGAATGATTAAATATTCACTCAGGTGCTGTGGGATCGTTTAACAAGCAGACTAAGCTAGTCTGAGAGGCCGAGAAGTTTTCTTGGGATAAATGATGTTTAAGATGAGCTCAGGGTAAGGGCTGGGGAGGCAAAGGCGTGGAGCACAGAAGGAGGAGCACTTGCAAAGACGCTGAGGTAGGAAAGGGCGTGACATGTCTGAAGATGTGAAGACAATCCAGCGTGGCAGGCTGGAGAGGTGGGCAGGTCAGTGAGCATCTTACTCCTCTTTAGGAGGCGACCTGCTAGTGAACAGAAGCTAGAGCAGGCTGAAGATTGTGGTCTTTCCATGACCGGTGCTTCACAGAGGCGGGAAAGTGGTCAAGAGTCTGGAGCCAGATTGCCTGGATTCGAATCCTGCCCTTACTACTTCTGACTGTGCGACCTTGGGGAATTACTTAATCTCTCTATACCTTAGCTTCCTCAACCACAAAATTGGGATAATTTGAGTTGAGGCTAATGCTGGCCTCTTTCAAGATGACCAGTGGCCCCTGTTACTAATGACCAAACAAACCACAGGACCTTCTATAACAGAAGCATCTCCTGTGCTCCAACCCCAGAAAACAGCCCAGTCAATACTGGAGCCCGGAGAGCGACCAGCCAGAAAACCAAACGCCATTAGTGAGTTACTGCCAGTGTCATACAGTCACCCCCAGCAACTGATGTCAATCTCTTGGGCATATGAGGAAGAAAGAATCAGGAGAACAGGAAGAGAAGCTTCTGAGTCCAGAGGAAAGCAAAGGTGTGCAGAGATCCAGACATAAGGGGCAAAATCTTTTCTTTAAAAAATGTAGGCTATTTTAATCACGAGCAAGCACAATGCCCCACAAGTTGAGCCCTGGCGATGTGTCTAAGTTTCATGGAAGATTATTGCATCCGAAACCTCACTGCAACCCACGCAGGCCAACTGCATCCACAATCCTTTATACCTTTTCACTGATGACAGTCACAGTAGCATCGGCCACATTCATATTCACTGATGGCCAGTCCTCCTTGTTGGATGAGGTCATGAGACTTTCTATGGCACTGTTCAGGGTATCCATTCCTGTGGATGGAAGGGACAACTGAGAAAGGTCCTCAAGCTATTTATCATTCTCAAACGTGGGCCCAAATCACCCTGTAATAGCTATCCCCAGATTAACCTTTTTTTATAGCCCCAGAAGACATTTCATTTCTCATGTTTGCTTAAAAGAAATGCCAGCTTTCTCCACAGAAAGAAGGGTCATGAGAACCTCCAGAGATGTAGTGTGATGTTCTGTCTAGTCAGACCACGGGCTCCTTTCTCCTTCTCTCTCCAAAGAGTGTGTAACAGTACTCAAGCAAATGCTATCATTTTCTAAGCAAGGGCCTTGGGAAAGGGAACCCAACAGAAACCAGCGTCTGCCAGAATACCCCCATCTTCCTTCATCTGACTTTGTTCAACAAGTTTGGGTGGCACCTTTACGTGAGTCCTATGTGCTATTCAATGGGGCACTTTTGCTGGCTGTTCTCCACAGCTGTTGTTTTGGGGGTGGGGGGGTGGGACAACAACTTTATTGAGATATAATTTATATAACATACAAGTCACTCATTTAAAGTGTATAATTCAATGTTTTTTAGTAGATTCACAGAGTTGTGCAACCATCACCACAATCAATTTTAGGACATTTGTATCACCCCAAAATGAAACGCTGTACCTTTTCAGAGTCACCCTCCCAGCCCCTGAGCCATAGGCAATCACTTAATTAATTTCCATCTCTAGAGATTTGCCTATTCTGGACATTTCATATAAATGGAAGCATGCAGTATGCGCTCCTTTGTGACTGGCTTCTTTCATTTAGCATAATGTTTTCTTTTTTTTTGGTGTGGATGATTCCCCCTGAGCTAACATCTGTTGCCAATCTTCCTCTTTTTTTTTGCTTGAGGAAGATTGTCCCTGAGCTAACATCCACGCCAAACTTCCTCTATTTTGTATGTGGGTCACCACCACAGCACGGCTGATGAGTGGTATACGTCCACGCCCAGGATCCAAATCCACGAACCTGGGCTGCCGAAGTGGAGCATGTGAACTTAACCACGACGCCACAGGGCTGGCCCCTAGTGTAATGTTTTCAAGGTTCGTCCACGTTGCAGCATGTTTCAGTACTTCATTCCTTTTTATTGCCAAATAAAATTCCACTGTATGGCAGCATCACATTTTACTTATCTGTTCATCAATTGATGGACATTTAGGTTGTTTCCACTTTTTGACTATTATGAATAATGCTCCTGTGAACATTCATGTACAAATTTTCATGTGGAGAGATGTTTTCATTTCACTTGGGTACATGCCTAGGAGCAGAATTGCTGGGTCCAATGGTAACTCTATGTTTAACCTTTTGAGGAACTGCCCGACTGTTCCAAAGCAGCTGTGCCATTTTATATTCCCACCCGCAGCACATGAGGGCTCTGATTTCTCCACAGCCTTTTCTACTTGGGTAAAGGCCACACCTCCCAGCCTCCTCTCAGCTTGGTATGGCTAAGTGACTAAGTTCTGCCCCTGGGATGTGAGCTGACTGCAGTGTACGCTGCTGCTGGGTAACACCTTGAAGGAAGGCATGAGGGCTCCCTTAGCCCTTTCTCCCTGCCTGCCAGCTGACAAGGGCTGAAGCAGGTGCCCGGCCCCAGAGATGAAGGCCCCATCTGAGAATGGCAGAGTCCTACTACAGCCCTGGATCGCGCATCTCTGGACTCTTGGGTAAATGAGAAATAGGTGTCCACTTTGTTAAGGTCCCTATATTGTGGGGATCACGGGTCAGGGTGGCTTAGCCTGTCCTCTACTGTTCTTTTGATCAGGACTGTTTCTGTGCTCTGGCTGGTAACAGTACAGGGGCCTAATTCCACACACAGAAAGGGAGTGAAACCACAGACCCCATCCTTTTGGGAGGGTGAACACCTCCCACGAGCTCCCCAACACCTGCAAAGTGGAAAGACGAGCGTGTTTCACATACCGACTGGTTTGTCTACAGGTAACATGCCCAGGTACTGCACATGGAACTTCTGGACCAGCTCAGTCTTTGGTGTTGGAAAATCTACTACAGGGAACAAAAGCAACACATCTTTCTCAGCGGTTCCAACATACACATAAAATGCAGCTATCCCTGTGTCACCTGGAATGCACCCCCGTGCCATAATGTCCTGTGTTTCTAGAGGTAAATGCAGCAATTGCTCTATAAGAACGGAGACACTGGGGCTCTGTCAATCCAAATCCCACTCAACTTTGATTTCTAGAAAGGAAAACATCTGAAAGCAGGAACTGGAATCTCTGGGTTAAAGCTGCTCCTGTCCCTTCGTTGTGCGCTAAGTAACAGCTTTTGAGGTCCTATTTGTTAGCTGTGGTTTATGCCCAGAGAAAATTTAATCACAAAGGGAGCAACTGGGGAAAATAATAGAGCCTCCTCATCCAATATCAACCCCCATATTTTTAAACCATTTGGTCCTTATCCCAGGCTGTACATGAGTTATAAAACCACCAAGATAATATTCTTTAATCTTGTCCAACAACAACAAAACTCACCTTGGCTCTTCATGCCCAATCCTATTGACACAAAATCAACTCTATGCAACGGGGAGGACACTAGGTGCACGCTCAGCACGTGTCCGTTGAGTTGAGCATGGTTTTTAAGGAGATTAGAAACACCAGGGAGCCATCTGAGACCCTTTGGTTCTTGACTAGGATGAATAGCACCACCATGAAGAGAGTAGATGCCACTGACCTACCTTGCAAGGGCACGTCGAGATTCACGTTGGTTCTTTCCTGTAAGGAACTGCAAGCCAGGGCTTTGGCATTCTTCCGTTCGGCCATAATCTGAAGAAGAGAAAACACAGCTTTGGTTTGTGGTTAAGAGCCCCCATCTTCAGCTATTCGAGTCAGTACAATGCCTGAGCTGATTTCACTTCAGGTTAACCTAGCTTTAGTCTATTGCCTGACTTCTCACCCCTGTATCTCTGAGCTACATATTTTGTAACAGTACGTCTCCTAATTGTTTGGAATTTATTCTTCCATTCACCAGGCTCCCATCTCTACAAAAACAACCCAAACAAATATCCCTGGTCAAGCGTGGACCTTCTGGCCCACTGTGGTCAGTGGAACACAGAGCAACAGACTCCCCCTATTGCTTGCGGATGCTGACTTTTAGGTACTCTTTTAAGGTACTCTGGGGACAGAGTACATGGGTTCAAATCCCACCTCCGCCACGTACTAGCTGAGTCATCAAGTCACCTGACTTCTTGTGTCTCATTTCCTCCACTGTAGGTGGGGATGATAATATTTATGTCCCCAATAATAACAATATTATGTCAGTTCTCAGGATCAAACATAAACACTCAGAAATATTAGCTGCTGTCGTAGTTGTTGTTATTCTCCAGCTGTTTAAATCCATCAGCAGTCTTCTAAATTGTCTCTCTTCTGTGAGGGACACTAACATCTCCTTTACTGAAGAGTCATCCCTTTCACTTGTTTACACAGTGCTGTGGGTTTAGGGACTGAATGAAGCCCACCGTTCAAAGACCCCAAAAGCAACTCACATCTTCATTCCCAACCCAAGCTTTCCATTCCTACTGCAACAAAAGGCATGTCTCTCCCAGAGCTCCACTCGGCCCATCTCCAGATCTGCGCCTGGGGCAGGGGGCAGGAGGGCTGCTGACAGGATAAAATGGAGTATTTACTGAGCACTTGCTCTCTGCCAGGCCAGGCTCTGAGGGCTTCACACTAGAACACAAGCTCCGCAAGGACAGGGACTTCTTTCTGTTTTGGTCTCTGCTGTCTCCTCAGAGCAGTGCCTGGCACATAAATGGTATTCACTTATATTTGTTGCATGAATGTCACGTGGGTCAGAGCAGCAGACGGTGGGCTATTTCTTTTGGGGCTGGGGACAGTTCCCGCAGGAACTGTGGCTTGCACCTGCTTCACTCCTACTGCTCAGACAGCAGGCTGTGCCACGGCACTGGCTGTGGCCATGGCCTGGGCCTTGCTAGCTCAGGAGGAATTGTGAGAGTGTGGCTGGGTCATGACGTCAGCCCGAAACCAGAAAGGTGATGTTCAAAAGAGGTGATGGCAAAGCCCTGTATTTGGATTCAATAAGTAGGTTTGGGCAAATGGAAAGGCCTGGCTGAAGGAAGTTGGTGACAGTGTCCTGAGGGTTTGGCTAACCACTATTTGAATACAAGCCAGTGGGTGATATGGTTGCTAAGAACATCAATCACCCTAGTACTGTATCCTTGAGGTCAAAGGACAGGGTGGCCCGTGGTCTGTTCTCTGCCAGCTCATTTCTGGAACACTGCGTTCACTCAGTGGGAACCAACCAGAGTATGCCCAGAAGAGGATGGTTAGGAGCCTGGTAACCACGTGACCAGAAGGTGGCTGAAGAGAGGGGGTGGGGATTCTGAGAAGGGAGGAAGTCAGGAGCAGGAAGACTCAATGATGGATTCTCATCCAGCACCTCTAACCGTGCCAGGCCCAGCGCACAGCTTCAAATAACAAAGTGCTACCCAGCAAAGAGACAAGCTGGAGGAATCCTTCTTTGTCGCTATAGGTCACAGATCTCAAGTAAATACATAGGGGTTGTAGAGAGGAAGATTTCAGGTCAACACAAGAAAGAACTCTATAACAGCCAGAGCCACTCAATAATAGAACAGTCTCCTGAACAGTACTACAAGACTCCATCAATGGAAGTGCCGGGCAGAGGCTGGGGATGTTTGTGTTAGGAATGGTGTGCTGGAAGGAGGGAGGAAGGGAGAGAGATTGGGTGGCAATGCCCAGATGACTGTCTGTTCTCATTTGAGGCTCTGTGACTCTGGCTAAGGAAGCGGGACCCTTCCAGTGTGAAATAGTGACCACAGCCCTTCCTCACAGCTGGTCAGAGTTTCCACGAGCTGCTGTGTCCCCTCAGGAAGTCAGTGTGTGTCCATGGCAAGCCTCAGCTGTGTGCATTTCCACAGACACCCCAGGTGGTTTCCTACCACCCTCCCTTCTGTGTTCACTCTCAGGTCAGGTGGCCCTGTCCCTGGGAAATTGGCCCCAACTCGCTTCCCCCACTTTCTGGCTGGGCTCGGTGTACACATCTCTGCCCTGCACCTGCTACTGTTGTGTCTATCTATTATACACCCCCAGACGGGAGGGCCTAAGGCTCTATTCATTCTGTAGATGGAGTGCCATTTAGCGCAACGCTTGACACGAAGCAAGAGCACTGTAACGAGGCTGGCCCAACAGACAGTCTGCCTGCTTCTCCCTGAGCTCAATTTGCGGGTCCATGTGCCCCCTCTCCTGCCCCTTCACACCCCTCTCCCTGCTAAAGCAGTGAGAAAAGACAGGGATGGACTACCGTGCCCTGACCCCCCTTACCTTGGAACAGATTTCGTGGAGACTTGTGGCGATGGCTTTTGCTGGTGTGTCACATCGAAATACATGACATTTCAAAATTCTTGTATCTTTGTCTCTTGCTACATAAGCAAAATCTCTGTGCAAACAAAATTGATCAGTACATCAGAAAAAGGAAGCTTTAACAACACACATTCTAGTGATGAATGTTAACTGAGTGTGTGCAGTGGTTAAAAAAATTTACATTTCAACAGCTACCTAAAACAGGAACAATTTTATGGATATTAGGAATTCATTTCTGAGTAAAATAACTACAATGTTCCCCAAACCTGGTCTGTTGAACTCCTGGAATCTCTAACAACCCTTCATGAAAACCAAATTTTATAGGAACCTGCTGTCTAGAGTAACAACAAATATTATGATTGTAAAGATTATGATTATAAAACAGAAAACAGGCTTGAAAAGAACACGAATTTGTATGAGTGGCACTGCGACAAACACGGTGGTGTAGCAGAAGCAAAACAATAGGATCTGATGTGTAAACATGTGCACAGAGGATGGATCAGCACCACAGCTGCTTGAGGAAGATGACGGGCAATCACAGGGTGGGCTGGAACACAAAGAGACACCACAGGCTGAACTCCCGTCAGAGGCGTTTGATTCTGTTCAACGCCTCTCCTACTCCGAGCGCAGGGCGACGGCAGCACCATCACACCATATACTGTCAGCTCAGCCACCGCGATGAGCATGCAGCTGGTGCTGGGTTTACCATCTGTTTTACTGATGAAAAGAAGATAGACTGTGACATTACC